>NC_143035.1:11587500-11947500 GCF_057628025.1 Oncorhynchus mykiss
TTTGGCCCATTCCTCCTGACACAGCTGGTGTAACTGAGTCAGGTTTGTAGGTCTCCTTGCCTGCACACGCTTTTTCAGTTCTGCCCACATATTTTTGATAGGATTGAGGTCAGGGCTTTGTGATAGCCACTCCAATACCTTGACTTTGTTGTCCTTAAGCCATTTTGCCACAACTCTGGAAGTATGCTTGGGGTCATTGTCCATTTGGAAGACCCATTTGCAACCAAGCTTTAACTTCCTGACTGATGTCTTGAGATGTTGCTTCAATATATCCACATAATTGTCTTTCCTCATGATGCCATCTATTTTGTGAAGTGCACCAGTCCCTCCTGCAGCAAAGCACCACCACAACATGATGCTGCCACCCCAGTGCTTCAAGGTTGGGAAGGTGTTCTTCGGCTTGCAAGTCTTCCCCTTTTTCCTCCAAACATAATCATGGTCATTATGGCCAAACAGTTCTATTTTTGTTTCACCAGAGTACATTTCTCCAAAAAGTACGATCTTTGTCTCCATGTGCAGTTGCAAACCGTAGTCTGGCTTTTTAATGGTGGTTTTGGAGCGGTGGCTTCTTCCTTGCTGAGCGGCCTTTCAGGTTATGTCGATATAAGACTCGTTTTACTGTGGATATCGATACTTTTGTACCTGTTTCCTCCAGCATCTTCACAAGGTCCTTTGCTGTTGTTCTGGGATTGATTTGAACTTTTCACACCAAAGTACGTTCATCTCTGAGCAGTATGACGGCTGCGTGGACCCATGGTGTTTATACTTGCGTACTATTGTTTGTACAGATGAACAAGGATGACTTGAACAACCAGACTTGTGGAGGTCTACAATTTTCTTTTCTGAGGTCTTGGCTGATTTCTATTGATTTTCCCATGATGTCAAGCAACGAGACACTGAGTTTGACGGTTGGCCTTGAAATACATCCACAGGTACACCTCCAATTGACTCAAATTATGTCAATTTGCCTATCAGAAGCTCATAAAGCCATTAAATAATTTTCTGGAATTTTCCAAGCTGTTTAAAGGCACAGTCAACTTATTGTATGTAAAACTTCTGACCCACTGGAATTGTGATACAGTGAATTATAAGTGAAATAATCTGTCTGTAAACAATTGTTGGAAAAAATGATTTGTGTCATGCACGAAGAAGATACCAAAACTATAGTTGTTGAAAAACTAGTTTTAATGACTCCAACCTAAGTGTATGTAAACTTCCGACCTCAACTGTACATACTCATATGGGTGACGAACAGACTAACCCAGACAGGCGTTGTTGGTGAACATGTGCTGAATCCTCAGGCAGTCCTGCCATTGGTTGCCACTGCCCTCGCAGTTGCACCACAAGTCCACATCCACAGTGCTGTTGCTGACGTAGTTGGGGGTCATGATGGTGCCTGGAGGAGGGGGTCAAAGGTTACTGAAGTCAACTCCTACTGCAAAAGTTCCTAAGGCTGGCCCACTGACACAGCCCTGACACGATCCGCTAACACACTCTGTCATCTTTATCACTCTCTATTTTCTTTTAGTCTCTCTCCTCCCTCATCTCACCCCTCTCCATCCTTCATATTTAGCTGCATCCCCCTTTCTCCTCAAGCCTCGTGTAACCAGACTGACTTCTTTCACCCCTCCCTCTCTCACTCGCTCTCTTACCGATCAGTCCGGCGTAGGATTTGAGGCACACAGCTCCAGTCTCTCTGATACAGCCAGAAGGGAACTTCCCAGAGGGCTGGCAGTTATACTGGAAATCAGCCAGTCTGGACCTGAATCACACACACACACAGACACAGACACACACACACACACACAAATGAGAGTGCTTCTAGGAACAAAAAGGTTTGTGTTTTGTGTGTGTACATATAGTGTTTGTCTGACCTGCAGAGATGGTCCCTCCTGCAGAAGCTCTGCAGAAGCAGACAGTTGGGCTGTATCCAGTCTCTCTCCTGGTAGGAACAGGAAGGGACAATGGTCTTCCTGCGTCTCTCCCCACACAGTTTGTCAGTACAGGGGCAGAACAGCAACCCCAGGCTGTACTCCTCCGGAACGCGCTCCAGGAAGCGCCGCAGCGCCCGGTGGCACTTCTGCCTGTTGCAGTGGTCCGAGCCTGGGGCATGCTTGGTGCAGGCCAGGACGTACTCAGACCTCAGGGAACCACATTTCTCATACAGACCACAGTCCTGGGCTGCCTTCAGACATACGTTCTGTCCATCTAGAAGAAGAGAGGAGGCTGAGAGAGAGGGGGATGGGGAAAGATAGAGGTGGATAGATATAGAGACCGGTATGGGGAAGGAGAGAGAGAGAGAAGGGGGGAGAGAGAGAGAGAGAGAGGAAGAGGGGAGCGACAGAGAGAGAAAGAAAGGGGAGAGAAAGTGAAAATCTGGTCACTTGAGTGCAGTAGAGATGAGTGGATTGATTGGTTATAGGGTTTAGGAGTGTATTGATCAGGAGTGTCTGAGGGTAATAAATGATTGTGCTGCAGGCTACCTGCTGCCACTAAGGAGGCCATTCGAGAAGACTCCACTGGCGAGTCCTCATAGGGAGACCCCTCAAAGTCATCATAACCTTCATGGTCACAGAGGAGAACATCACATTACAACCTAATAATAATAATAACAACATGGGAGGCAGCGTCATATTACAAAATAACATCATGATATCACATCGCAACCTAAACATAACAAATGCAGGAGAGATCACCACATAATCTGAAAAGAACATGACAGTAGACCGAAACGCATCATAATCTCCCAACACCACAGGAGACAGAATCACAACATAATCAAACACAAAACGGAAGCATCACATCATAACAGAGACTCAAAGCACTCAGCCAACATCTCATTAAAACAACACACACCTGCTACCAACATCATAATAACACCTAGTCTAAATTCCATCATGGGTACATTTACCATTCATGAGATTCAGATGAGCCATCAGGGGACTGGTCACCTGACCCTATAAAGATGTCTGTGTTCCCCATACTGTACTGTCTTTAGTCATCCTATTTAGCTAGCCTGCCTAAGTATGCTGCAGAGCTGTCTGACGATCATTTTACTACTTCTTCAAAGTAGGTGAGGTTTACTTTCACAAAAGGTCTCTGTCCCTCTCATTGTTGTGTATATCCCTCTCTCATGTGGTCTGTGTATCTAACCTAACGTGGCAGGCATAAAAGTATATCCTTCCAGAGATCTGTATATGATGACGAGATGCTCATTTCTCTCCCTTAACAATGGGAGTCATTGTCCCAAAGGCAGGAAAGCAGGCGTAACGTTTAGGTCCAAAACAAGCCCATAGAAACGCATTGGGCTTATTTTTGGACTGATTTTGGCGAATGAAACCTCTCACTTCAACTTTTCCACTCTGAGCCGGAAAAAAGTGCCACACGAAGATTTGGATTTTGGTAATTGTTGTTAACCATTAAAGTCCTGTCTAAGCGATATGGAATTGTTTTAAGAAGGCCATACCAAGGATCATTTAGTTCTTTGATTTTGAATTTTAAGACCCTTTGAAGTATACTATTTATTTATTTTTACAATTATATAGAACCTAGGCAGCACAGAGAGGACACAACTAGTCACTAGTGCAGGCGAACCTCTGTGCCAAGTCCAGAACCCACCCCCCTCTCAGTCTGACTGTACTTATATTGCTACCCAGGGAGAAAGGGACGGACAAGAACTGCCACAGGCTTTCCAAGAGAAAGTACATTACAAACTCGGAAACCAAGGTGACCCCTCAAGCCTCAGTGCAATGTCTGAAACCACCAAGAGACTCCGAGCTTAGCACGGAAGCTGAGCCCCTCAACACAAGCGACGAAGGCGAGCTTCAATCTCAACAATTGAGAACCTCTGCCCCAGGTTCCCTTAAGGCAGCAGCAGACCAACTAAAGTCTAGGGCAGCTCTCTCTGCAAGTCAAGTACAAGCCTATTCAAGCAGCTCCAACCAGTCATCCCCAGAAGGAGATGTAACTGCAGACCAGCTTTGAATGCTACCACAACCCTTGAGTTCAGTATACAGGCTAGCAGCTCAGCTAGTTTGCCCTCAGCTCTTTCCAGGTCTAGATCAACTGGCCCAATCCCAGTTCCTAGGAGCTCCCAGTATCTTTCAGACCTTAACTGCTCTGGACTCGGCTCAGGCAATCTACCCTCTGCTAATACCTGACCTGTATCCAGCTCTACCTACCCAAACATGGCCCCAAGAAAAGGAGCCAATAGGCATTTACTCCAGCCATCAAAGATCTTCTCATGGGGCGGCCGGCGCCGTTCATGCCCCAAGGAGCACGAGTTCGGGAGTCGACTGGGCAGCCAAGATGGTCACTTTCTTTGCCAACCAGTAACCGTGGTCAACTACTGCCTACCCGAGCTGCAACAGTCAACCACAACAGCTCAGCCAGAACATGGCATTGCAGCAAGTAATCTGTCCATACAGCCCCAGGAAGTGCTACAGATGACTCGAGTCTGATGGGAATAATTAATTAGCTGCGCTACTGCGGGGGCGGCTGTTCATGAATTCTTCAACGTGAATACACTAGATGGCCAAGATTGCCTCCTGGTCAGTTGACCCATCAGGTGACCTGTCATCCGACCCTATAAAGATGGCTACACTGAACAAAAATATAAACACAACATGTAAAGTGTTGGTCCCATGTGGGACCAACACTGGGACCAACACTTTACATGTTGTGTTTATATTTTTGTTCAGTGTAGTTAGATTGTACTCACACCATGTAATTAGTTCAGATCTGGAACATGCCTATAATTAGCTAAATTAAAGAAATACACTGCTGAAGTTGCTTTTAAGACCACACTAGAGTAGAGTTGAAGTGTACTGAGACTAAAGACTAAGTTGTGTGTGGATGCTAATGAGCTGAAATAAAAGTTCCCAGAAAAGTTCCATAAGCACAAAAAGCTTATTTCTTTCAAATTCTGTGCACAAATTTGTTTACATCCCTGTCAGTGAACATTTCTCCTCTGCCAAGATAATCCATTCACCTGACAGGTGTGGCATATCAAGAAACATTAAACAGCATGATCATTACACAGGTGCACCTTGTGCTGGGGACTACGAAAGCCACTCTAAAATGTGCAGTTTTGTCACACAACACAATGCCACAGATGTCTCAAGCTTTAAGTGAGTGTGCAATTGGCAAGCTGACTGCAGGAATGTCCACCAGAGCTGTTGCCAGAGAATTTAATGTAGATTTTTCTACCATAAGCCGCCTCCAATGTCATTTTAGAATATTTGGCAGAACTTCCAACCGGCCTCACAACCTCAGACCACATCTAACCACGCCAGCCCAGGACCTCCACATCTGGCTTCTTCAACTGCGGGATCATCTGAGACCAGCCGCCCGGACAGCTGATGAAACTGAGGAGTATTTCTGTCTGTAATAAAGCCCTTAAGTGGGGAAAAACTAATTCTGATTGGCTGGGCCTGGCTCCACAGTGGGTTGGCCTACGCCCTCCCAGGCCCACCCAAGGATGCGCCCCTGCACAGTCATGTGACAACTGTAGATTAGGGCATAATTTATTAATTTCAATTGACTGATTTCTTTACATGAACTGTAACTCAGTAAAATCATTGAATCATTGTTGCATGTTGCGTTTATATTTTTGTTCAGTATATAAATCTACTAATCTCTTCATGTAAATCCCTGTGTACTGTTTTCCTTAATGACACAGTAGGGGAGAAAACTCTGTTCTGTGTTAGAGAAGAGTGCTGTGTAATTATCGTATGCATGGTGACTAACGGAGCATGGGGGATAGCTCCATTAGCTGTCATTAACTCTCACTGATTGTGAGTCCCAAATGGTACCCAATTCCATATATATATATATTAGTGCACTACTTTTGACCAGGACCTATGGGGAATAGTGTGCCCATTATATAGGGAATAGGGTGCCATTTGGGACACACACCTGATAGTCAGATGCGTGGCCATGCAGTGACTGTAGCATCAGTGGCAAAACACGGTGGCTATAGGGATGTGTCACAGAGGATGGCCAGGGGTCTAACGTAGTATTGGCCAAATGGTGGGTCAAGAACCAATGGTACTAAAAAATGTAAACTGCCCCCTTCCCTCTGCAAGCTAGTAATCAAACATACACACTTTGTGACACACACGCGCGTCTACACCTACCACGTTTTTTATAAACTCATACACACACACACACACACACACGCGTGGACACACACTCACCCTGCAGGATCCTGATGCTCCAGTAGACTTTGAGGCAGTGCTCCTCTCTGCGTGCGCCGCGCTGACACTTGCAGGCCAACAGAGGGAGGTAGTGCAGGCCGCTCAGGGCCTCCAGGCACTCTATGCTGGCCTTGTTCCCCAGCGGAGCCAACGCCTCCTCGGATGCACAGTACTCCAGGGTCATGTACAGCTCCTTACACCGGGGGTCTTCCTTACACCCCCTCTCTGCCTCCACACAGTCTACAAAGCCAAGGGGGAGGGGCGACAAGGAGGGGACCACACCTACAGAAAAGAGGGCGGAGGAGACAGAGGGGAGGAGGAGAATGGTCAGCCATCATATTGGGATGAGTAGCTGTTCCAAACATTTCTAAATGGTCCACTCAATATGGTGGACAGGGAGAACCCACTGTGAACCCATTGATTTGTATTTGGGCTGAATGCACTGACGTTAAATATGAAAATCCAATACTGGATGTATGAGTGTTTCTCTACAGTATCTCATTTGCATGGACGAGAAGGCATTGTCGTCGAGTGAATCAAAAGCCAAAGTTTACAGTGTGAGGTTTCATATTTGGGAAATACCTCCTATTTTACCCCAGAAATGTTCTGCGTGATATTTTTGGCTGCTTTTGACTGTTATTTGTAAACCAATACAAAATTCTCCCTTGGTAAAATTCAATGGTTTACGCACAAACCTACAGACACACTAACGTTTTCCGATTACAGTCATTTAAAAACTCACCGGAGAGAGAGAGAGAAAGCAGACAGAGACAAACACCTTTTGGCGACACACACCAATCAGAACCTTGCTGGCTAGGACACACTCACAGTGTGAGCCGCAATCAGCATGCGCTGAAAAACACGCGCACACAACCAGAGAGGAACCCTTTTATGTCTGACTCCTGCTGTGAGGGGGACTGTGGGCACGGAGTCGATCATTATTACAAAAACACAATACCACACATCCACAGGAGGGGGGTACAGCAATCTGTCTGTGACACACACACACACACACACCTTGCCACACACTAGATCAGGGTATCCCAAACTCGGTCCTGGGGCCCCACCTGGGTACGAGTTCTGTTTTTTCGCCCGAGCACTACACAGCGGATTGAAATAGTCAGTTAGGAAACCCTGCACCCGATGGCTGAAGTGGTTGAGCAAAAGGAGCTTCATATTCAACAGAGCAACATATTTAAATCGAATGTGTTGAGTTTCAGGAAACAGACTACCCGAGACTCTGGGTACAATGTAGATCAATGGGAGAACGTAAATGGAATAAATAAAGTATGGCGGGGTCGTAAGAACACTTAAAGGGGCAATCAAGCAGTTGCTACATCCATTTCTCGACTCATAAATGAATGATATGTACCCATCGATTCTTCAAGAATATAACTTTTATAAAGGCTTCATGAGCTTAGTTCAACTGTCAAAACCCCAAAATATAAGCTTGTTTTACTCCAATGTCTGTAAACAAAGAAAATGTAAACAAACACTATATAGCCTTAAAACATGGTTAAAACTATCATTTGGATATCATGGATGGTCAATCCTTGCATCCATAGTTCTGTCTATGTATTTGAGAGTGATTACATTTCTCCATCCCTCAGCATTTCACCAAACCAGCGATGGGAAGCCCCTTTGTTACTGTTTCTACTGCAGATTGTCGCTTTAAACACTAGAGCACCAACTACAGGTAGAGGAAGAAGACAAATTACCCATGTCACATAAAAAGCAGGAAACTCAGACTTTCCCCCTGAACAAGTAACACGTTGCCATACACATACCAGGGGAATCACTCACAATCACATGACGTCACATTGACCTTATCACCGTTTGAAAGAAGTTGAGGGGACCCGTATGTATGTGGTTCGTAAGACATTATAAATGGTAAAACCCATTTTAACAGCAGGCTATAAAGCATTACACCTGTAGGGTTTAAGTGTTACCATTTTACATGTAACTGATCCTGGGCCAGTTCTGATGTGTCGTTCATTAATGGTTAGGGATAGGTCATGGATTGGGAGAGCTGTCTCAAGATCAGTGGTTGTGGATGCAGTGCAATGGAGTGCGATCCCAAAGTTCATATGAGGGAGCAGTGAGGTATGATGTCATGGAGTCCCTGTGTGTACAGCAGAATGGGCAAATTAAAGAGTTTCAGTGAAGACACACACACACAGCCACACACACACACAAACAGGGTGAATCTCCCAGCCAAGGAGGCAAAAGCCCAACACACCATCTGTTACTCCTGTGTTAGAGTTCCAAATCATAGTTATCAACAAAAACACACATAAGACCCCAAGCTACCCCATGGAGGCACACAACCACTAGACGGTCACACACACACACACACACACACACACATACATACACATACACACCTTCTTGGCTTGCCCTGTCCCCATATGCACACACAATCCGTATTCCAAACAAATCCTATGTGCTATCAATCCTATCATCAAATCAAAGTTAATTGGTCACGTACACAGTTTAGCAGATGTTAAAGCGGGTGCAGCGAAATGCTTGTGCTGCCAGCTCCTAAAACAAGTACACAACAAAATAAATAATCAAAAACTAGAAACAAGAAATCAGGAATGTCAGAATGAATCCAGTTAACAACACAAATGACACTATCAGTAATTCAAATGCAGTCTACAGCACCAGTCAAATGTTTGGACACACCTACTCTTACAAGGGTTTTTCTTGATTTTTTACTATTTTCTACATTGTAGAATAATAGTGAAGACATCAACACTATGAAATTACACATGTGGAATCATGTAGTAAACAAAAAGGTATTAAACAAATATTTAAGTAGCCATCCTTTACCTTGATGACAACTTTGCACACCAGCTTCAACTGGAATGCTTTTCCAACAGTCTTGAAGGAGTTCCCACATGTGCTGAGCACTTGTTGGCTGCTTTTCCTTCACTCTGCGGTCCAACTCATCCCAAACCATCTCAATTCTGTTGAGGTTGGGTAATTGTGGATGCCAGGTCATCTGATGCAGCACTCCATCACTCTCCTTCTTGGTCAAATAGCCCTTACACTCGTGTTTCCTGGCCCAAACAAGTCTCTACTTATTATTGGTGCCCTTTAGTAGTGGTTTGTATGCAGCAATTCTACAATGAAAGCCTGATTCACACAGTCTCCTCTGAACAGTTGATGTTGAGATGTGTCTGTTACTTGAACACTGTAAAGTATTTATTTGGGCTGAAATTTCTTAGGCTGGTAACTCTAAATTATCCTCTGCAGCAGAGATAACCCTGGGTCTTCCTTTCCTGTGGCAGTCATCATGAGAGCCAGTTTCATCATAGCGCTTGATGGTTTTTAGACTGCACACAAAGTTCTTGAAATGTTCTGGATTTACTGACCATGTCTCAAAGAAATGATGGACTGTAATTTCTCTTTGCTGTTCTTGCCATAATATGTCCTTGGTCTTTTACAAAATAGGGCTATCGCAGTCGACGTTCCAATTCATCCCAAAGGTGTTCGATGGGGGGTTGAGGTCAAACCACTGTGCAGGCCAGTCAAGTTCTTCCACACCAATCTCGACAAATAATTTATGTATGAACCTCGCTTTGTGCACAGAAAACGACCTTCCCCAAACTGTTACCACAAAGTTGGAAGCACAAAATCGTCTAGAATGTCAATGTATACTGGAGCCTTATGATTTCCCTTCACTGGAACTAAGAGGCCTAGCCCAAACCATGAAAAACATCTCCAGACCATTATTTCTCCTCCACCAAACTTCACAGTTGGCACTATGCACTGGGGCAGGTAGCATTCTCCTGGCATCCGCCAAACCCAGATTCGTCCATTGGACTACCAGATGGTGAAGCGGGATTCATCGCTCCAGAGAATGCGTTTCCACTGCTCCAGAGTCCAATTACGACACGCTTGGCATTGTGCATAGTGATCTTAGGCTTGTGTGCGGCTGCTCTCCATGGAAACCCATTTTATGAAGCTCCCGACTAACCGTTCTTGTTCTGACATTGCTTCCTGTGGCAGTTTGGAATTTGGCAGTAAGTGCTGCAACAGAGGACAGACAAATTGTACTTACAGTTGACCAGGGAAGCTCAAGTACAGTTGAAATTTGACAAACTGACTTGTTAGTAAGTTGGCATCCTATGACAGTGCCACGTTGAAAGTCACTGAGCTTTTCGGTAAGGCCATTCTACTGCCAATGTTTGTCTATGGAGATTGCATGGCTGTATGCTCGATTTTATACACCTGTCAGCAACGGTGTGGCTAAAATACCCAAATCCACTCATTTGAAGGGGTGTCCAAATACTTTTGTGTACATAGTGTGTGTTCATGTTAGTGTCACTGAAAAATTATTTGAAAATAGCCTCCTGTTGCTAGTAGAATAACATTACAATTAAAATGTTGTGTGTAAAATAGTTTGTCATTTTGGCTAAACCGCCCTTGCACTGCCCTGCCTTGCATAGTTGTTTCGGTGCACTCTAAAAATGAGGGTTTCAATAAGGGTTCTTCTAAGATCCTCAAAGTTCTTTGAAAAACCTTAGGGTCTTGGCACTGAAAAATGCCCCCAAAAGACTCTTCCAAGATCCCCAAATGAGGTGGGGTTCATCAAGGAACCTCCTAACTGCCCAACTGAAACATTTGGATTTGAAAGTACAGCCGGTGCAGGCACTTAACCAAAAAATGTAAAGATATCCTACATTTAAGGTAAATTTGTATGATAATTGTATGATATAAATTAATATTGTTTTATGATGATACCATCTATCTTTTCATAATTGTTCAAATCTTCCTAAAATGGAAAATGGACACCATTCAATCAAAAAGAGGTAAGAATATATAGCTGGATTGGGTGCAGATGACTGAACTGCTCACTTTGTGTCTGCAGGTACACAGAGGAGGAGGCATACAAAGACATGTCAATTGGTATTGGTAGGTCATGCAGATCCTCCTCCCATAGGCCTCTACATTATGGACAAGGCATGTGTATGAAAAGCATTAACAGTGTTTTTCATTCACATTTACCACAAATATTGTGTTAATGTTATGCATATTATTAATAATAATAATAATAATAATAATAATAATAATAATAGGGGAGGGGAGTAGTTCAAAAATAAACAGCAAAGGTTTTTGAGGATTCATTAAAATGGGTTGTTTGAATAACCCTTTAAAAAGGGTTCTACGAAGAATTTATAGGGGTTCCCCCAGTTTCAATTTGCAGAACCCCTAAAGGACACTCCAGGAACCTTTTCTTTTTAGAATGTATGCTTTGTAAGGAAATTATTCCCATCATCTGCTCTGTTGGCAAAGTATTCCCATAGTTCGCTTCTGGAGCCAGTTTTGTCAATAAACTGCGGGCGTGGAAGTATGTTTTCGTTAGAAGAAGCCATGCAGTCGGCATTTTCTCTCTCTTGCTTGCTTCTCAAAAGTGTTTTGCGCTGCGTCAGCCTGGCTAATTTACTACTGCCCCCTTGAGAAGAGTCTGACAAATTACTAGACAGGCTCGTCATCTCAATCCGTAGGCTACAAGAGACACATTTGACGGAAGTAGGTTAACCTAAAGAAACAGATATTCTAGTAACGAACCGTTTTTCATGTTATAGTATCGAAAGAGTCAACGGCAGTTTCTGTATAGGCCTACGGTGCAACTTGAAGCGGGCAGAGAATATTGAAATGAAATAACAAGGAGCAGGTCCCACCTTTCAAAGAGCACGTCCTCGCGCTAGCTTGTGGCTCTACGTCTTACAGGAACGCGCTCACCGGCCAAGCACACGCACTGTCGTGGATGCAAGGTCCGATCACTTCCGACACCAATGTAATGAAACAGCAGGGAGCAGGTCTCGAACCCTCGACCTTCGAGCCCGAGGTCCAGCGCGCTATTGACTGTGCCGCAAAAGCAGTCGATTTCCGCGCTTAGAAACCCAGGGTCGTTACAATACCTTTTCATTTCCCATGCATGCCATTTTCTTTCCCTTAACTGAATATTTTTCTATGAGGAAATTATAAAGGAGTTTACAGCTAGCTGTTTATCTGCCGTTGACCTTTGCCAAAGCCCTCTTGTTCAACCCCAGCCTCCCGCTGTGCAGTAAAATCACCTCTGATGGAGACACCTGTCACCTGTGTGTGTGTGTGTGTGTGACCCGCTGGGCTGTCAAAACTTAATGCGCACCCCGCCGTGCGGCGCCCGGTCCCAGTGTCTGCCTCTGCGGCTACTCAAACACACCTGGACGCATATCTGGCGGCCATACGCACCTGTGCGCCGTTAAGACGTCAACCACGATTCCGCTGTTTGCACACAGGCATCGGTTGAGTGCGCTTCCTCATTGAACAACAACTTTACCATTTATTCTGATGTGCGGTTGGAGGTGAGCTGAATTTATATTAAGATTTTTTTTTTTTTAAGAAAGAGACCTGCAAGCCAGAAAGGTGTTTGCGTAAATCAAACCACGCTCACTCGGGCGAGGGAGAAACAGACAACCCACAGATGATATACAATGCGACCCCTGGGACTGTCGCTTACTCCAGCACACCAAAAATACAATCATTAACACGGCAAATAAATAAAACGGTCGATCCGCGGGGGAATTATTTGTGTAGCCTATGCATCGGGCGGCACCAACTCACAGAATATCAATTTCAGAATATCAAAAAAGAGTGGTTTTAGCGATCAGCCTTTGTCCCAAGACTAGAAATAATTTCTAAAATATTTTAATGAATCCAAAGTTTACATTCAAGTGGTTTCCAAGTGGTTCCTACAGTCTCTCTTTTCACTAAATATTAATGTTGTCATAAAATGATTTAAGAGCAGTTTTTATAGCCTAGAAGATCAATGAATAGGTGTAATACATGTATTCATTGCAGAGCATATTAGAAGCCATGCCTGCATCCAAAGCTCACTGAAAACGCGCATTTTAACCATAATGTAAAATGTTGTTATGGTGTTATGGGGGTAATTAGCCTTATTACGAATTGAAATCATCAAATACTTAAATTAGATGAGTAAATGTGTCATGATTGCCTATAAAACCCAGATGCTAAAAAACTAATTGTAAGGTCAGAGTAGACCAGCGTGTAGCTTGAATGACTGACGGCAAAAATGTATGTAACAGCATGGATATCTTCCTTCATTTTACCTCGTATGAAGATGTTGAGCAGTATTCCGAGGAGCAACATCTCCGTTATGAGTCGGGTGGAGCACAGGGACACGGGAAGGGAGAATATTTGGACGTTGTGCGTTTGGTCCGCCACCGCTCTATTTGCCCGCAAACCGACCCGCGTCACTCCGCTCAACGTTACATCCAACGGGAGTCATTCACCACCGTTCTGGGAACAAATTGCAGGTGTATAGTCCTGTATAACGATTAATTCCTTAGATTGCACTGGCCGAGAACCCAGCTCAAATAGATTAACTGTCACCACCGCCAAAGTGTAGCGCGTGCCCTGTAGACTGAATACAATGAACCAAGACTACAAAACTATTTACAGCTGTGAAACATCAGCTTACTCTGCATCCAAAGATAGATGTTCTCGAATTTTGACACTGGCTCTCGCCATTTCTCTCTCGACAGTGGCACGATAGGAGCCCGTCCACATGCTGCCTGAGACCGTGAAGATGACAGATCCCTCCTCTTCGCGCTCGTCAGTTCACTGTGCGACAGTGTGTTAAATGACTTTCACAGACGCGTCCTGAAGAAGAAGTGCTCAGGCAGGGCGACGGGGGCATAAAGTTAGTGGTGTAGGGCTACTGTAGTAGGCTGGACATATTCGAGTTTGGCCATAATTTCAAACTAAATAGGATTTCATGGTCGTTTGTATTTCATGTGTCAAGCCAATCAATTTCAGCCAATCTATTTACATCCACGTAAATATTGCCCTTTCGACTAATGGACTTACTGTCAAGCCAAACCATCCCTTTTTATTGCCTAACAAACTATTTTATTCTATTTATTCTATTGATGCCATGCAGTGTCATTCTATTATACAATCTATTCTATTTTTTATGTTCTATTTTTATTTTGTTCTATTCAGGGGGTGGGCTGTGTAAGTAGAGAAGAGGCTCGGGGAGGTTTATGGCTGGGCAGCCATAAATAATCATATGACAGAAGCGATGAGTGGAGGATCATGAGTCTTTCAATTATTCACACCATTTCATAATTGGCAAAATCACTGCCTGAACACCTGTGTGAGTTTACGATCTAAAATCTGCATATTCTAATGAGGCCAACCTGTCAGGGTCTCACTGATTAGTAAAGACAATGGAACAAGAAAACAATGGGGATACTTAGGAAAAACATTATCACTGGTTTCTTGTACAACAATGATCAGAATATTCAACTTCAATCTTTAAAACCAAGAGAGAGAGAGAGAGAGAGAGAGAGAAACAAAACTTGGATGACTTCTACAGTTGGTGGTATTTGCAACCAGTATTCCTAGTATGTTATTTTAACCTCAATTACAAAAAACAATCATCAGTGGGCAATTTTAATGATGACACCCACAGACACCCACACGTAATGGCCTTGTCCCATCACACAAATGATATGCCTCTGTGTTGCCACTCCAGAGGTCATATAACCCAACAGCCTGCTGGGGGACCAATCCACCTGGACCAATCCAATCAGCTAATTGGAGAAGAGCTCCTGGACAACATGTGACAACACAGTCACCCTTAACAGCTTTGGCAGAAAGCAGATGTTTCTGGTTTTCAGGGATACAATATTTTCAACCTAACTTCCGTTTCCCCTGAAAACAGGAGTGGGGACTACGCTCAGGCGTCTTTCTGCTCTACGTTATGTTATGTAGGGGGTGGGTCCCAAAGACCCTCCCCATTATTGATTAAGGGGACCTTAATATTCATGTGTTTTGCTGCAGGCCTTATAATAAGAGACTGTTGCTATGTGTCTAAAATCTCTGCCACTATATGTTGCACAAGCTATCTATATTAGTCTTTGTGGTTAAGCCCTGGCTGTTGCGAGAGTGTGATTGCAGGTTAAGTCTGAGTCAGACTGAAACTAGACACAGAGAAGTAACCACTGTCTGGTTTTGATACGAATTCAATGATGGAAGAGAAGAGCCAATGCTTACACTCAACGTTAATGGACATGACTCCCCATTTCTAATAGACACTGGAGCTCACTGTTCCTGTTTAGGGGAATCTGGACAAGTTGTTCAGGCTTCCCTGTGCAAATCATCCGTCACAATAATTGGGGCACCGGGACAGCCCAGCAATGTGTACTGGACAAAAGATCTGACACTGGACTTTGGCGATGGGGGTAGAATCACATCCCCCATGTTAAACTCACCTGAAACCCCTGTAAACCTACTAGGTAGATACTTGTTAACAACCATGAACGCCACCCCGACGTTCAGAGGAGAAAGGCTAACTGCAGATATACCATGGATTCCTGGAAGAAATACCATCCCGGTTAGGATGAACCAAGTCTACACGGAAGACTTTATTACTATCGTGGGAAGGTCTCATAGAGACACGTGTTATCAGTTGGAACGTTTGAATCTCCACACCATATCAGAATGGTTAATGCCCTATGACGACATACTGAACCAGATAACCTTCAATCAAGTCCTACATTGCACTATGTTCTATGTCAGGGGGTAACAGGATGAAGACTACAGGGTTGACTGGATGGATTACATGAAAGGTCCTCACCTGTATGTCATCATGCAGAACTGTTACGCGGGCCCTGAAGGGGCGGCCAGCTGGGGTGGAAGTCTCCAGACATGCATGGCCATGGTTCAGGGGATGTGATAAGTTCGACCCTCATGTTATACTTTGTGTAAACCCTGGATACCAAGCAAAATACCTGGGTCCTATGGTGAGGATGATGAGCCAAGACAGAACGTGGGTGAAGAGGGAGGATTTCAAAAGAACTTGCTGCAACGTCTACAGCAACATGGATGGAGACCTGAAGATTGATATCGAAAATGTGCCCTGTGACCCCGAAGATAATCTTCTATGAGGAAACAGCACCCTAAGGTGTATTCCCATCTCGAAGCATGGTTCTTACTGCAGAGGGAGAAAGAGATCTGGAGGAGGTCAACTCTGCCCTAAGGTCAAGCGGGGGGAATGAATTAGACAGAATAAGGTCAGCAGAACCAGTGATAATCAAACTTAAAGAGGGATGTGCCAGACCGAGACAGAAACTATACCCCATGTGACCTGAAGGAATGGAGGGAATTGGAGAAACAATAACCGACCTATTTGGAGGTGTCACGTTCTGACCTTAGTTATTTTGTTGTCTTTGTTTTAGTATGGTCAGGGCGTGAGTTGGGTGGGTTGTCTATGTTATTTTTTCTATAATTTGGGATTTCTGTGTTTGGCCTGGTATGGTTCTCAATCAGAGGCAGCTGTCAAACGTTGTCCCTGATTGAGAACCATACTTAGGTAGCCTGGTTTCACCTTTGAGTTGTGGGTGATTATTTTCCGTGTCAGTGTTTGTTCCACACGGAACTGTTTCAGTTTTGTTATTTCATGTTGTCGTTTATCGTTTTGTTCAGTGTTCATTATTCTTATTAAACTATATGGACACTTACCATGCTGCGCATTGGTCCTCCGATCCTTCCTACTACTCCTCCTCGTCCACCGTGACAGGAGGAGACGTGATTTGCCCTTGTTACAGTGATTGTAACACACCCATCATCCCTGTTAAGAAACTGTCAGGAAAATACAGGATGGATCAAGATTTCAGACCACTAAATGCAGCAGTGGAACAAGAAATGGCAGTTGTTCCAGACCCTTCGACCATACTCACCAACATTCCAGCTATGTCAACCCATTTATCCATTGTTGACCTGAGTGGTGCTTTTTTCTCTGTGCCTCTAGCTGAGGAGAGCAGTCATCATTTACCTACAGGGGAACTCAGTATTCTTACAATCGTCTCCCACAAGGTTATGCTTGCAGCCCTTCAATTTTCAACAGGATGCTCCAAGCTGACCTAAGAGACCTTGAGTTCCCTCATAGGAGCACTGGGCGCGAACCCAGAGTCTCTGGTGGCACACATACGTGCACTCTTGTACAGTATGTGGATGACCTACTGGTGTGCTCCACCTCCCAAGACGAGTGCAGGAAAGACACCCTGTATCTACTAACTGAACTCTGTAACAAGGGACACAAGGTGTCAAAGGACAAACTACAGCTCTGGAAAGAGAAGGTGTTGTTCATTGGACTGAACTTTTCATATTAGGAGAAGCATCTATCACCTGCGAGGATTAAGGCTATCCTGAATAACCCCAAACCAAAATCAGTGAAAGAGATGGTTTCTTTCCTGGGATGTGCAGGATAATGCAGAAATTGGATCTGTGATTTCTCCCTCATCGCCAGACCACTCAGAGAGATATGTGCAGGTGGTGACAGCAGAGTTCTAAACTGGGGAAAAAACAGAAGAGAAAGCATTCAAGGATTTGAAACAGGCCTTGGGAATGTCTCCTGCCCTTGGCTTACCAGACTACTCTAAACCATTTTTCCTATACGTAGGGGAAAAGAACGGGTTCGCAACGGCTGTGGTAACTCAGAAAAACCAGGGGAGGATGAGGCCTTGTGGTTACTATTCTACCAGACTTGATGCTGTTGAAAGGGGTTCCCATCCATGTGAAAGAGTAATGGCAGCGACTGCATTTGGCCTTGATAGAGCACAGAACCTGTTACTAAGCCACCCTGTAACAGTATTTGTGTCACATTCAGTAATGACGATACTGAATAATAAAAACTCCTGTATGTCAGGTACAAGGCTAGCAGGCTATGAATGCTTGCTTACTCAACCCAATGTTGAAATCCAAAGATGTCTGTTGTAAACCCTGCACAACTGTTGGCGTCCCTTGAAGATGGGGAGGAGCACAACCGTGTTGGATTAATAGAACAACACTCAAAGGCAAGACTAGACTTGTTTGATGAACCTCTGGATGACTCTGACATGGTGCTGTTCGTTGATGGTTCTGCATACATAATGTAGATCGGAGTACAGGTAAAAAAAAACACATAGGATTTGCTGTAGTAGATTGTGGAAGGTGATACAGTCCCTACCAGAACATTTATCAGTGCAACAGGCGGAATTGTTAGCTCTGAAAACAGCTTGTGAATTAGGGGCAGGAAAGGCACTTACTGTTTATTCAGACTCAGCTTATGCTATTGGGGTTTGTTTGTCATGGTGTGTGGTTTGGAGGCGAGAGGGTTTACCTACAGAAACACCTATTAAGAATAGGACATATGTTGAACAGTTGATTGAAGCAACGTGAAAACCTAACAAATTGGCTATTGTTAAGGTTGAGGCACACACATGTAGGAGTGATTATGCTTGCATTGGTAACAGCCTAGCTGATGAGGTGGCCAAATTGGCAGCATCCCGTTGTCACACACATGCACTCTACTTTCAGTCGTTTTTTTCATCTGAAACTACTGACCTTGAGAAACAGCAACAGGCTGATGTTCTTAATCATCAGGTTTGGAGGGACAAAGGGTGCACCCTTTGCCCTAAGTCTGGATTATGGTTTGATGGGTCAACCGTGCATACCCTCCACCATGATCTCTGCTGTTTGCCGATTGGCTCATGGTGTGAGTCATTCGTCAAGGGGGGAAATGGTGGAGAAGATTCGGGTCCAATGGTCTTGTCCGAATTTGACGCAGCACGTAAAACAGTTCATCTACCGTTGCGCGACATGTTTATTATATGACATAGCCAAGGGAACTCCACTGAAACCAGAGAAGTTCCCCACTCCAAAAGGACCTTTTGTCCACCTTGCTATGGATTTCATAGACATGGTAGAGCGAAAAGAAAGAAAGAGATACTGCCTGGTGATTGACTGGTTCACCAGGTATGTGGAAGCATTTCCCACCACCAACTGCGATTCGCGAACAGTTGCAAAATTGCTAGTCATGGAAATCATACACAGGTTCGGTGTACTTGAGGTTTTGTCTGCAGACAATGGCACCCATTTCACAGGAGACGTGATTGCCCAAGTGGCCAAAATGATGGGTGTTGACCAGAAGTTTGTGTCCATCAATCACCCGCAAAGTAACGGGATTACAGAGAGGTCTAATCAAACGATCAAAGCCTGCCATTTCACAAAGATGAGCTGGGTGGAATGGTTGCCCCTTGTCCTCATGAAAATGTGCAGCAGCCTTAACAAAGGTATTGGGTATTGGATCTTAACAGGACGACCCATGAACACACTAGGTTTTTTTTTTTTTTTGTTAAATTTTAATTTATTTTTTGAAATTTTTTACCCCTTTTTCTCCCCAATTTCGTGGTATCCAATTGTTGTAGTAGCTACTATCTTGTCTCATCGCTACAACTCCCGTACGGGCTCGGGAGAGACGAAGGTTGAATGCGTCCTCCGATTCGCGTCCTCCGATTCACAACCCAACCAAGCCGCACCAATGCGCCGGAGGAAACACCGTGCACCTAGCCACCTTGGTTAGCGCACACTGCGCCCAGCCCGCCACAGGAGTCGCTGGTGCGCGATGAGACAAGGACGCCCCTACCGACCAAGCCCTCCCTAACCCGGGCGACGCTAGGCCAATTGTGCGTCGCCCCACGGACCTCCCGGTCGCGGCCGGTTACAACAGAGCCTGGGCGCGAACCCAGGAACTCTGATCGCTGGCGCTGCAGTACAGCGCCCTTAACCACTGCGCCACCCGGGAGGCCCCTCACACTAGGTTTTTAAACTATGACTAACCGACAGATAGATATAACTGAGGCACAGTGTGACCACATTTAGTACATGAAAGAACTAACCTCTATTGTCAGGTCTCTCCACTCTGCCTACAGGAAAGCAAACAAGGTTCCCCCAGGTGAAGACCCTGACAAGCTTCCCATAAATGTTGGAGACTGGGTGAAACTCAGAGTCCACAAAAGTAAATGGAACCAACTACGATGGATGGGTCCGTTCCAGGTAACTATGGTGACACCGACAGCCCTGCGAGTGGCGGAGAGGTCCGGCTGGCATCAGCTCTCCCACTACAAGCATCTCCCAGGGTGGAAGCCATGGATGAGTGACTGGAGGGAGGGAAAGCAGGGCCCCGAGAACATCTGAAGAAGGACGTAGGTACAAGCCAAAGGACAGAAGCAGAGGGCCCAGACCAAAAGGCCGGAAAGAAAGATGAAGAAGAAGGCTCTAGCCAACGAGCAGAAGAAGGAGGCATCATTTTACACTCTCACTCAGGTTCTATAACGAGGAAACAAAGACCACACCGGGTCTGGTGGTTTGTTTTCCCCATCATCCTTTCCATGGGTCTCCTTGTTGGCTCAGCCACGGGACCCCCTGGGGGATCTGAGGAAAACAACAAATGGATACAAATGGTGAGAAAAATTGGAAATCAGACGAAGAGGCCAGGAAGCCAGGTTTTAGTGTTTAGAAAGCCTACATCAACCACTGAGCTGTTTGGGAGTCAGGTTGAGCATATGAGAAGGATGGAGTTGGAATGTGTTTTTTTAATACTTTATGCAGAGAGGTAATGAGAAACAACTTACTAGGCGAAGGGAGACCACAGGACTGTTCTTTGGGAGAAGAAGTGAGAGGTTAGCCGGGGAACATGGTACACGTATGTTTGGGTGGTCACAAGAAGGGAGCAAACTTACCTAATGTGGTAGAAGGAAGCAGGCAGATCCCTCTATGGCTTTGATCTCGCCTCGGGAGAGGTGAGTCAGTCGTTACGGTAAGAACTACCCATTCTGTAAGGTGTAATTATCCCAGCAGGCACCCGTGGATAGAATTGTTACGAAATGGGAGCTTGAGCATCAATCCCATACTGACCTCCCTAAGTCCGAAGTCAACCCCTTCCCTGTGTCTTTGTAATAATGGGAAGGAAGACATGGGAGATACTAGAGCTTGTCGTGTATATATGGGTCAACTGAGAGGAGAGTGTAGTGATAGGAGAAACTATACTAAAGGGGATTTTAGTGTGTTAGGCTTACAGCAACAGGTGACAGGTGTAAACCTTTCCAAGATAGAGGAAGGCATGAGAGCACCTTTTGGATGTATGTGGGTATGCAGTGACAAAGGTTACCTCACTTTACCTCCTGGATGGGGGGGTTGTTGTTATTTGGGGAGAACAGAAATGTACATGTTAAGAATTCCAGTCACCGATCTTTTCAACGAGACAAGTAAAACCAACTCTGGGGAACTGAAGCGTGCCAAACGACTCATCCCAGACAATCAGGAAGCCTATGGTCATGTCCTACACCCGGGTGAGATTTTTGGTATGTCAGTCATACCCTCCTGGTGTGTGGCTGTTCTGGGAAAGTGGGTAAATAATTGTACCTATTCTTTACAGGCCCATATGATTTTAACGATCTGAGGATTTAGCCAACTCTCATTAGATGTCCAAAATCTGAAAGCAGTCGCTGGCCACCATGAGTTGGCTTTAGATGATCTTTTGTCCTTGAGTGGCCCAGCCAGAGCCAGGACTTGAATCCAATTGAACATCTCTGGAGAGACCTGAAAATAGTTATGCAGCGACACTCCCCATCCAACCTGACAGAGCTTGAGAGGATCTGCAGAAAAAAATGGGAGAAACTCCTCATATACAGGTGTGCCAAACTTGTGGCATCTTACCCAAGAAGAATCGAAGCTGTAATTGCTGCCAAAGGTACTTCAACAAAGTAAAGGGTCTGAATTCTTATGTTAATTTATTGTGTGTAGATTGGTAAGGGGGATAAACAAGGTCATCCATTTTAGGACAAGACTAACATAACAACATGTGGAAAAAGTGAAGGGGTCTGAATACTTTCTGAATGCATGAGTACTATGCTTGTGCATCAACATTTATTTGGAGGTAGGGTGAGTATCCACACAGACAATACCCAGATTTTATTCAAAAATCTCAAACAATTTCAAATGCAAATTCTCTCTCTCCAGTTTTCTGCTTTTTAGTTCCACTTGAAATGGCAAATGACAAGCAATCCAAATCAATGAGGCGGTAGTTTACCAGCTCACAGAACCAGGAAGACAAAACAAACAAGACATTCAGTGAAAACTACACAACGCAGGCTCCCAGTGATCATGCTATACACCATTTGCACTTCTTGTTCAAACCGTGCCAATATATCCTCCAAACACTGTCTTTGAGGGCATTATCACTTTTATACAACGGGTTACCAACATATTCAAGTAATGATTGACATATTTTCATTAAAAAAACGTATTTTGATTCATTTGCATAAGCTGTTTTGTAGTGACATTTATTTGGATGCATCCATAACAATGAGCTAATGAGGCGTGATTACACCGGGCATAGAAAATGTGCTCTTTCATCAGGACCAGTGGAGTGAAGTACTTAACCTTTGTGTGGTGTTCATGTTTTTGTTATTCACCCAATGTTCGCGGGTCTGATGGACCCACACAATTATAGTGGTTTTAAAACAATACAGGCATAACGGTTGACGCAAAAATACTTAATACCTGATACTTAGATGTTGACTTATATTAATTACAAGCAATATAGACAGCATACATGGTTAATATTTGCCATTTACCTCTGCTAGATCACATTTATCAATAAAAGCGCAATTCGTTTTTGGGGGATTTTTTAAATATTTTTGTAAACAAAATTATTTTTGTAAACAATTATAATCAAGACATAAATCATGTCTATCTTGAACAAATATAAATGAAACAGTTTTCATCTCTATGGATGTTTATTGCTTTGAACTGATGTTTTACATATAGTATTATATGGAAATGATAAATGAGCCCCATTGATCATAAATTAAGGCCGGTCTACACACCACATGAGGGACATAGTTTTACTGTGTGTGTTGCAAATGTATTTCTTGCACTTGATGTATGTGTACTGTGTCTTCCTGACTTTCTTGGGTCCACACACAACGCAGCGCTTCTTCTTGTTGCTACCGGCTGCAATCTAGAATGATGAAAACACTTAGTTCAGGATTTTTACTAACATCTCACTCACATATATAGTTACAGCAGGCCAAGGTAGGAGAGTCAGACACATACACATGCAACAACATCACTCACACTTACTTCCGGTATTGGAGTTGTTGGTTCTGTGGGCCAGGCGGCTGGGGCACCACCATCCTCCTCACGATGGTTGCCAAAGCTGGGAACCTTGGGATATGTTGCTTCCTCTGGATTTGAGGTCTTACCCATGCCTTGCCCAGCTCCTCGAGAAAGAACCGTCTCCTCTGGAGCTTCCCTCTGTTCCAATCTGGGTTCAATGCCATCGAGATGACAAACGTGGTGTACGCCGAGATGTCCAAGATGTTGAAGAATATCACAAGTGACCAGCGTAGGGTTCTTCTTTTTCAGCTGTAGCCAGTCACCAGCTTGTCTAAAATGTCCACCCCTCCTTAGTGGCATTGTAATCCATTATGATTTCTGTTTTTGTATGTTCCTGGCCACAGATTCTCCCATCCCTATGCAGTGTACTCATGAGTACCACATTTTTGCCTTTCTTTGGCACGTAGGACACTAGGCACATGTCGGCCGTGAACATAAACTTTGTGGAATTGATAGGCCTGTTCCGTGTATTCAACAGCTGAGGTGGGAGCTCTAGCTCATTATTTCATACGGTTCCTACCATCGTCAGCTTCCTCTTGAGGAGCTTCTGTCCCAGCTTGTGCGAAGGTAAAAGGTTATCGCATGTGATGTTGTGGCCACGGTGTCCCTGTGTCACGTCCAGGACAACCCGCATCCCATGGCAGGCCAGGAAAATGACCCAATTCACACACTTATCAAGAGAACATCATTGGTCATCCCTACTGCCTCTGACCTGGTGGACTCACTAAACACAAATGCTTTGTATGTCATGTCTGAGTGTTGGTGTGTGCCCCTGACTATCCATAAAATAAAAAAAACAAGAATATTGTGCCATCTGGTTTGCCTAATATAAGGATTTAGAAATTATTTATACTTTTACTTTTGATACTTAAGTCTTTTTTAAATTACATTTACTTATGATACTTAAGTATATTTAAAATCAAATACTTTTAGACTTTTCCTCAAGTAGCATTTTACTGGGTGACTGTCACTTTTACTTGAGTCATTTTCTATTAAGGTATTTTTACTTTCACTCAAGTATGGCAATTGGGTACTTTTTCCACCACTGGCCAGGACACTGTTTTCAGAGGAGCTAGCCAACAACACAGCTAACACAATAACTTCAAACTGAAGCTGGAAAGACTGCAAACTAGCTGCACTTCATTTTATTTTGACATTTTTTTAATTGACATGTATTTGTATACACTACCGTTCAAATGTTTGGGGTCAGCATAAAGTCAAGTTCAGTCCGAATCACAATCAATTGAAATAAATCTGTTAGTAAAGTACATAAAACAATCTGAGTACAATAAGTACAAAGTGAAATGCATAAGCGTTATTGGCTCTGCTTTCTATAGAAAAACACAAGAAAATACAGAGACCACAATGTTCATTCACAGTTAGAATGGACTTTCTAAAATTTCAAATACTTTCTAAAATTTCAAGTACAAGGTGTCCATAAACAAAATGACATTGTGCATTTATTTATTTACAGTGCCTTGCGAAAGTATTCGGCCCCCTTGAACTTTGCGACCTTCTGCCACATTTCAGGCTTCAAACATAAAGATATAAAACTATTTTTTTGTGAAGAATCAACAACAAGTGGGACACAATCATGAAGTGGAACGACATTTATTGGATATTTCAAACTTTTTTAACAAATCAAAAACTTGTGTGCAAAATTATTCAGCCCCCTTAAGTTAATACTTTGTAGCGCCACCTTTTGCTGCGATTACAGCTGTAAGTCGCTTGGGGTATGTCTCTATCAGTTTTGCACATCGAGAGACTGAATTTTATTCCCATTCCTCCTTGCAAAACAGCTCGAGCTCAGTGAGGTTGGATGAACATTTGTGAACAGCAGTTTTCAGTTCTTTCCACAGATTCTCGATTGGATTCAGGTCTGGACTTTGACTTGGCCATTCTAACACCTGGATATGTTTATTTTTGAACCATTCCATTGTAGATTTTGCTTTATGTTTTGGATCATTGTCTTGTTGGAAGACAAATCTCCGTCCCAGTCTCAGGTCTTTTGCAGACTCCATCAGGTTTTCTTCCAGAATGGTCCTGTATTTGGCTCCATCCATCTTCCCATCAATTTTAACCATCTTCCCTGTCCCTGCTGAAGAAAAGCAGGCCCAAACCATGATGCTGCCACCACCATGTTTGACAGTGGGGATGGTGTGTTCAGCTGTGTTGCTTTTACGCCAAACATAACGTTTTGCATTGTTGCCAAAAAGTTCAATTTTGGTTTCATCTGACCAGAGCACCTTCTTCCACATGTTTGGTGTGTCTCCCAGTTGGCTTGTGGCAAACTTTAAACAACACTTTTTATGGATATCTTTAAGAAATGGCTTTCTTCTTGCCACTCTTCCATAAAGGCCAGATTTGTGCAATATACGACTGATTGTTGTCCTATGGACAGAGTCTCCCACCTCAGCTGTAGATCTCTGCAGTTCATCCAGAGTGATCATGGGCCTCTTGGCTGCATCTCTGATCAGTCTTCTCCTTGTATGAGCTGAAAGTTTAGAGGGACGGCCAGGTCTTGGTAGATTTGCAGTGGTCTGATACTCCTTCCATTTCAATATTATCGCTTGCACAGTGCTCCTTGGGATGTTTAAAGCTTGGGAAACCTTTTTGTATCCAAATCCGGCTTTAAACCTCTTCACAACAGTATCTCGGACCTGCCTGGTGTGTTCCTTGTTCTTCATGATGCTCTCTGCGCTTTTAACGGACCTCTGAGACTATCACAGTGCAGGTGCATTGATACGGAGACTTGATTACACACAGGTGGATTGTATTTATCATCATTAGTCATTTAGGTCAACATTGGATCATTCAGAGATCCTCACTGAACTTCTGGAGAGAGTTTGCTGCACTGAAAGTAAAGGGGCTGAATAATTTTGCACGCCCAATTTTTCAGTTTTTGATTTGTTAAAAAAGTTTGAAATATCCAATAAATGTCGTTCCACTTCATGATTGTGTCCCACTTGTTGTTGATTCTTCACAAAAAAATACAGTTTTATATGTTTCAAGCCTGAAATGTGGCAAAAGGTCGCAAAGTTCAAGGGGGCCGAATACTTTCGCAAGGCACTGTAACTAGGCAAGTCATTTAAGAACAATTTATTATTTACAATGACAGCCTACCCCAGCTAAACCTGGACAACACTGGGCCAATTGTGCACCACACTTTGGGACTCCCAATCACAGCTGGATGTGATACAGTCTGGAATCGAACCAGGGACTGTAGTAGCTCTTGCACTGAGATGCAGTGCCTTATACCACTGCGCCACTCGGGGGCCCATGAAAAACAAACACATTTTTTGTCATAAAATAATATGAATACTTACAAACACACTCCCCACTTAATATCCTGACCCCACATAGGTTACAATTCAAAAATGAAACAAAATAAAACACCCTGAAGCTTTACACGAAATAGAATGTCATTCTGATAATTACTCACGCTTCAAATAATGTTATCATCAACTCCACATCGTGGTTCTGAGAACACTGGTACTAGCAAGAAGCGAACATCCTCATGTCAATCTGAAAGTATCAAACGGCTAACATAGCCATCTAGTATAAATATTACAAACAAAGTCTTATACACTGCAGATGATGCAAAATATGATATATTCCGGTACTAGAGTAAGATAAATATTTATTTATTTTTATCCATCTAAAGTGACGTTGGACCCACAATGGATTTCATCTGCTCTCCAGTGTAATTTCTTGCTCTCACTCTTACACACTGGGCAATCCCATAACCGCCTGCACACATTATTTATGGCTATCTTAAGGGGACAGTGCCATCTAGTGGATATAAATGAATACAGCTATGTGCTTTTACCACCTGGCTACATTCTCCCTTGCTACAAAGTCAGAGTCCTTGGTGACTTAGCACAAGATTTTAACTTCTCTTACAGCTTTGCCTGAAGAATACAGTTCCCAGAATGGTTATAATCTGGGACAACACTTCAGGACTGAATGAATGCATTATTATAAGCTGATTTAGGAATGTTTTTTGGGTTTGAGTGTACCCCAGCGTTTGCTCTGGTACTTCTGCGCGGAGTAGGAACAGGCACTTCAATCTCAGGTTCATTCACAAAATCATCTGCATGAACTGGCTCAGAAACATCTTGTTCCTCAGCAACATCTTCATGTTCCTCTATTGGAAGAATAACTGTCACTATCAGCATTACCCACAGGTTCTGTGTTTTCCTCTCAAGTTACCTTTGGACGGGAGACTTCCTCAAACACTATCAGACGCAGGTTCAAGGATGGTGAAATAAATCCACCACAACAACTTCAAGGGTCCGTGAAGCTAGGAAGGTTTTCATTGATGCCTGTATTTTGGGCTGTGGCATTTTTGTCAGAATACATCTCTGGCATTTCTTCACCCACTGCTCAACATCTTCATACATCCCAACCCAGAAACATCTCTGTCTAAGTAGATTCTGTGTGCGTTCTATCCCCTGGTGGCCCATGCAATCATGTACACTTTCAAGTACTGGTCCTTTCAAGCAAGCTGGGAATAGGAGCTGGTGACATTCACCTACATGGGTGTCCTCAATCACACAGTACAACAACCCATTTTGCTCTTTTACTCGATGCCACTGCTTCAGCGTGGACATATCTGGCTTAGTTAATCATGACCTCTCCTTGTGAGTAGATTTGTTCTGTTTGTCCCAAACCTTCCTCAGCCCGCTGAGTGTAGGGTCATGAAACTTCTGGAACTCATCTTTAGAGTAACCAGGAAGTGTTGGTGAGTTACCCTGAGACTCACTACTATCAGTAGCCACCCTGGCTTCTGAGGCACAAATCTGTTTGATCTTACAGCACTTGGCTCCTGCTGTCATTAAGTCTGGTTCTAGAGCTGTCCCCTTTCGAATGACATTGCAAATTGCCACACAATCGTCATACTTGGCATGATCATTACCAGGCTCAGGCTCCCCTGCAAACAGCTGCCTAGAGAGGGCATCTGCAGCTGCACTGCAGCGTCCCGGGCGATACTTGACCTCGAAGTCAAACACTTCTAACTGAGCCACCCATCTTTGCTCGATGGCACCTAACTTGGCTGTGGCGAGGTGACACAGGGGGTTGTTGTCTGTTATCACAGTGAACTTAGAGCCCAAAAGATCACCTCGAAATGTTTCTGAAACAGCCCACTTGAGGGCGAGGAGCTCAAGTTTCATACTACTGTAGTAGTACTGTAGAATTACGGAGCCTCCTGCTGGCTTACGCTATTACTCTCTTCTTATCTCCTTGCTGCTGGTAAACAACAGCACCTAATCCTAAGCCACTTGCATCTGTGTCTACAATGAAAGTACGAGCAAAATCAGGATAACCTAACACAGGAGCAGTGGTAAGTTTCTCTTTCCACAGCTCAAAAGCAGCCTGGTACTCAGATGTCCATGAACCATCAAACAAGCGTTTAGCTTTTGCAGGGCTACCTTCTCTGAGGCACGCATTGACTAGGTCATGGAAAGGACCAGCCAGCTTGGAAAACTCCTCAATGAACCTTCTGTATTAGCTACAGAAACCAAGAAACAACCTCAGATCTTTGAGTGTACTGGGGACTAGCCACTGTTTTACGGAGGTGATCTTCTCTGGGTCTGCCCCAGTACCCTCTGCTGAGGAAACATACTTCTTGCTGAAGGAAGGAAATGGCACTTCTCAAGCTTCACTTTCAACCCCGTCTCTTTCAGTCTCTTCAGAACTGTCTCAAGTCTCTCCGAGTGGTCCTGGAACGTCTGAGAGAACACGAGTTTGTCATCCAAGTATACTAACAGTATCTAAAAGACTAACTTGCATGAGTCGTTAAAACGTCGCAGGCCCATTACAAACCCCAAACGGCATCCTAAGATACTACCATAGGCCAAAAGGAGTTGTAAATGCAGTCTTGTGTCGGTTACGTTCTTGCAATGCAACCTGATGGTAACCACTAGCAAGATCAATAGTCGAAAAGAACTTTGCGACGTGAAGGGCATCAAAACTTTCGTCGATGGGAGGCAGAGGAAAAGCATCACGTCTAGTGTTTGCATTCAGTCGCCTACAGACAACACATAGACCACGACTCCCATCGGTCTTACGCACTAGGACCATAGGGGAAGCGTATGAGGTCGCCTGGATGACACCCTTCTCATCTCCGCTGTTGTTAACTAGATGTTAGTCTAAGAAATGTGAGATAATGTCTACATGCTTTTTATAGTGGAGATCAAGTTCATAACTTACCTGGCTGGGCTGATGAGACAGTGGATTGCGCAGTCAGATGGAACAGAGTAAATATGCATTTTAACATCATAGATTTAGTCGGTAGTAACTGGTGGAATAGACACCAATCAGCATTAGACCCACCCCTTGTATAAAATGATATAGACATGTGCGTGAACGAACACACACACACCAAACTATATACAAATAAAATGATATTAGTCACATGAGCTGAATCAACAGAGCTTACAATGAAATGCTTACTTACAAGCCCCTAACCAACAATGCAGTTAAAAAAAGTACAAAATAAATAAAACATTTAAGAATAAGAAATAAACGTAACAAGTAATTAAAGAGCAGCAAATAAATGCTAAAAAATGTGTTTAGTTGAAAATGTAATTTATATTACAGGCACACTGAGATTGTCAAGTTTAAGTTCAGTTCTAATGACTCACCACACACACGGGCGCACGTACACACACACACACATTGCTCAACACACTTCCTTATTAAACATCGGCTGGCGGCAGTGTGTTATTGTTGTCACAGTACATAGATATGTCTCTCCTGGTGAGTGACCACTTGGTTCCACGCATATCACTATCAGGAACATCGGAGGGCGGGAGGGGGTTGTGGGTTATGAGAGGGAAGGAGAGCAAACGCATCACTTTGAAAATGTGCCTCCAGAGCTAAACTTGACCAACACGCTAGACTACACACAGCAGTAGACATTAGCTGCAGTACCAACAGCCACACAAAGGAACAATAACACATGTTATCACCTGGCTGAATTAGGCCCGTCTGCCACTGATCAGCAGTGCCCAGACACAAATCCATAAAAATCTTTCACATATGAGAGAGACACACACACACAAAAACATGACAGCACACTGTATATATGTAACTATCATTGAATCTAGTACTCTGGCTCTATACATAGGTGGGCATAAAAACAAACAAAAACATTCTTACAGACTAAAGTTCTTTTAGAGACCAATTCCCAAAACCATAAAAAAAATGCTGATAAATGCTTCCGACATAATAGTCTTAAAAATACATGATCAAAGTCCTGAGTAAGAAAGGCCCTGAACGCCTTCAGCACCAGCTTCAAACAGCTGAAAACACAGTATTTTTGGTTAATGAAAATATATTTCACAGCGGTTTAGATGGTACAGTGATTATCTAGACATTGCTTGTTTTGTCACAAACTGAAATAAGGCAAACTATATTACAATTTTAGCAACCAGGAAATGGCGGAGTGATTTCTGCATATTGCACCTTTAAAAGTTTGTTTCAAAGTCTTGAAGACTTGTTGGGAGTTGTGTAACGGCTGAGCAAAGCTGAGGAGATGCAGGGTGACAGGGAACAGATTGACTCTGCCCGGGGGCACACCCTCAGGTTAGACTGGGAAAAGAGATCACTCCCTCCCCCTGATGTTTAGGTGAAAGAGGCGGGGACACAGCTGTGTGTGTGTGTGTGTGTGCACACGCATGCGTGTGTGTGACGCCAAGGCCCTACGGCTCAGAATCTGCTGTCGCTATGCAGCTGACATGTCTTAGCAAAAGAGTGACAGTCTCCGTGACTAATTTGACTCTGAATACTTTGGGAGAAGATATTCTGGAAAGTTTGCCTCTACTTCAAAATGTACCTGCCAGCTTTTAAAACTAAGAAAGATATACAGCTGGAAATTACCCAAAGGCAGCAGCATAAAATAGCAGAAGCCAACTCAGTTTTAAATGCTTTTTCTATTGAGAAGACATTAGATTTCTTCACCAACACAGTTGCCATGAATTTTACAGTAATAAAACATACTTTCAATGGGCAGTCCCCTGTGGCTCCCTGCTACTGCCATGTACGTGTCTCCTAACCAAGGCCAATGTGACAGGAAGCAGTTGTGCTTGCAGTGATGTAACAATTATGCAGAACTAAATCCTATAGTTTGTTTTGCATAGACAAACACAATGTGTGATACAGTGCCCTGTAACCAGCCCTGTGCTGTTGTGAGTACTGTGGGTGTTCCTTTGTCGCACAAGTCAACACTTTATATTGCAGTGAATTACCACAGCCTTTCATGGTAAGACACACAAACACACAGGATGGTGCAGAGAGAAGGGAGAGAACCCTCAAACCAGCACAAAGTGGAAAACACATTAATCTACTGTATATCCACCTCAGCATTAAGTCCAGAAACCATGGTCAATAAAAATTGACCTTGATGTAAATCTCATTAGCCTGAAGCAGAGCTCTTATCTGGAAGTCTAGATACAGTAATTCACTTTGTTTCATAGAGATACTTCAGATAAAGCAGTCTACAGGGAACAGTCAAAGAGGAGGAAACAGGAAACTCTCCCTCTTCTCCAAATTTCCATCTCACCTTTCTTTGGCAGAGGGAAATGAACAAGCTACTCTTAAAGGCATGATCAAAAATCCATAAAAGTCATCTGAGGGTGCAATGGATTGCACCACCTCAAAGACATGGCCAAAATACTCCAAGGTAGCAATTCACGGTTCACCCACCACCCCCACTGTGTTGTTTTGTACACAGACAGTCAGCCCCTGCTATCACACCGTGACTCACAGAGCAAGCAGGTTGAGGATGTTTACAGCCCGCTTTTTTCAGCCTCAAACGAACGGCTCTAATTACCAACGGTCTGTGGCGTGGCGTTGCACATACACAGACCCCGGACCCAAGAATTAAAAATGGATGTTACAGAGAGAGAAGACCTTGATGTGCAGGTGTGGTGGGGAGTTGCTAGCAGCAATAAGGAAACACTCCTTTAATGGCAGACAGACACAGCAGCCCCAGTGACACCTGGCTACATCACACTACATCACACTACAAAGCAGAACCACACCAAACCCAGTCAAGCAAGCCTAACCCCATGGTCCAATCCAGCCTCATACTCTACAAAATACTACAAAACCCCATACTCCCTCCCCTCATGTACCTCCATTATATGCCATAGGCCTACAGATGAGTTACCAATAACACCACTGCAGGGATACAAAAAAAAAAACTTTGTTGCACAATCCAGAACGACTGGACGTGTGCAAACTGCGTTTGAGGATGTGCTCAATTCGTGTGTACTGAGAAGTTCACAAGGTCGTATTGAGAGCGTAATCATTATGATGACACATACGTAGGCTGACATCTTGTGAGAGAAAGGTGTAGTCGCACCCCTCTCCGCAGGGGACCAAAGTCATCATTTGAAACGTGTAGTTGTTTCGTTTAAATGTTTCATTCAGCTCAGGATTAGCGAAGGATGCACCTGTTGAAAATGCACCTAGAACTACCTGTCGAAACCTAGTGCAGTTCAAATACTTTGAGGCTTCTGCTCTAAATTACTTTCAACATGCACTGCTTCAAGTGGCCTTTCCATCACCATCGTCTTCAAACGTGACTAATTTAACAACCTTTGCACACGCCCCCAACCTCCTCCGTGATCCAATCGATTTTTTACCTAAGGTCACGGGATTTCACCGTGGTACCACTAATGACTAGAAAGCAGATTAGGTAATTGTTGCTACTTTTTCGAAACCTAGGATAATGGAGGAGCGTTCAAGTCAGGTAAACTAAAATAGCATAACACCGTTTTTGTTTTAACGCGTTGTTTATTAACTTGACACCGATAACTTGCCATGGACGTGTATCTAAAGCAGTTCACTAAGTTGCTGGCCTTCATGTAATATGATTCACACACTGGACAATGGTGTGCAATTAATGCCTTTTGCAAGTGAAGTTCTCGAAATGTTGCTTGTTTAACAAAACATTTGCTCATACAATTCAACACCCGTAGCCTACTTATGTCAGTATCACCCGAAGTGTTCCTAGTTGTAAATAAGAGAGCCGTTCTCGGGTATTATAAAGGTCGCAAAATGTTAACTGATTCTGTAGGTTTGTTTGCAAAAGCCGTTAATTGTTTAGTATTGATCTACAAAACCCACATGTCAAGTACAGAGGCCTCTGATCAACTACCCACTCCGTTGGATAACAAAAAAGCACATTTTCAAAATTGGACTATATATTGACAGATTAATAATACTCTCACGACGTGTCTTCATAAAGTAGATTGAAAAGATAAACCTCTCAATCTTTGTTCTAGCAGGTGTTGAACCCGGAGCGACTGAAGGCGCTGGAGATGTGGCTGCAGGAGACTGACGTCAAACTGACCCAAGTCAATGGCCAGAGAAAATATGGAGGTCCACCTGATGGTATGTATGATTGGAACCAAATGGCCTATGGTGCTGTAAATGCTCATGTTTTCAGTGGTAGGCATCAGACAGTTTGAGGTATCCAGTGGTGTAAAGGATTACATAAATTGTCTTTGGATGTATCTGTACTTTACTATATATATTTGACAACTTTTACTTAAATACATTCCTAAAGAAGTGTACTTTTTACTCCATACATTTTCCCTGACACCCAAAAGTACTCCTTACATTTAATGCTTAGCAGGAAATGAACATGGTCCAATTCATGCACTTATTAATTGAACTTCCCTGGTAATCTCTGTTTCTGATCTGGTGGACTCACTAAACACATGCTTTGTATGCAAATAATTTGAGTGTGCCCCTGGCTAAATTGTGCCTGGTTTGCTTAATAAGGAATTTTAATTTACACACTTTTGATTTAAGTATATTTTAGCAATTACATTTACTTTTGATACTTAAGTATATTTAAAACCAAATACTTTTAGACTTTCTCAGGTAGTATTTTACTGGGTTACCTTAGTTTTGTGTGGGTCATTTTCTACTATCTTTACTTTTAATCAAGTATGACAATTGGATACTTTTTCCACCACTGGAAGTATATTCAATGTATGAAGAACTGTAGAGTTGTGGATAATTTTGGCAAAATCTATATGCCTACATCTCCTGCATGGCAATAGCCATTTTACCTAATCACTCTAATGGCACACACCTGTTGGTGAAGTGATCAGCTCACACATCTACTTACTCATCTTACTCATCTACAGTGAAAAGACTGGCAAGCCAATTGGAATTAAGGCAAATTCACCAGGGGTGTATTCATTACGTAACCATTTCAGAAGCAAACCGTTTCTATTGAACATTCCGGTAGGTCCCTTACTGTTCCATTTGCCTCCGCTTAAGAAACGTTTTGCAACAGAATCCGCGTAATGAATACGTCCCTGGGCACCTCTGTTTGCTGATCTGTAAAGTGGAAAAAGTTCCTCCATTACACTGCTTATACCTATCCATACCCTTCAGATCTGTAAACATCAAAAAGTTAGGAGAAAGGCTAGGGAGAGAAAATAACTTGCAAATGAAATCCACTCCTGACTCCACTGCTCCCTCTGGTGGTTAGATTGGCTTGGCGCCCCCCCTGGGCCGGGCTGTGAGGTGTTCATCAGCCAGATCCCGCGGGATGTCTTTGAGGACCAGCTGATTCCGCTGTTCCGTGCGGTGGGCCCTCTCTGGGAGTTCCGCCTCATGATGAACTTCAGCGGACAGAACCGTGGCTTTGCCTACGCCAAGTACGACAGCCCTGCCTCGGCCGCTGCCGCCATCCGCTCGTTGCATGGCCGTGCCCTGGAGTCAGGGGCACGCCTCAGTGTACGGCGCAGCACAGAGAAACGTCAGCTCTGTCTTGGGGAGCTGCCCACCAGCACAAGGAGGGAGCAACTGCTGCAGGTCAGGAGGGAGGGGTGGGTGGTTCAGGTGGAGGGACTTGTGGGGTAGGAATGATGCATGTAGAAACAGAACATTACAAAAATAGCTGAATTTGCAGTTTAGATGTTTGGTCTGTGTGTGTAATTATTGTGTCCCACCTGCAGGTGCTGCTGGACTTCTCTGAGGGGGTAGAGGGCGTGTCCCTGAGAGCAGGGCCTCGGGAACAGGGGCTGTCTGCAGTGGTGGTCTATGCCTCCCACCATGCAGCTTCCATGGCCAAGAAGGTGCTGATTGAAGGTAGGCCAGGGTTCTCATGGAGATTCAGTGTACTGATCAGCATACACAGCTTTCTGTTAGCAGCTCTTACATTTGAAATGCTCCCATCTGACCTTTAATGTGTTCCGTTTGCCTTTTCTCCTCTCTCTACAGCCTTTAAGAAACGCTTTGGGCTGGCCATCACTTTGAAGTGGCAGTCCTCTTCTAGGCCCAAGCACGAAGAGCCTCCCAGACCCTCCAAAACGCCTCCTTCTCCCAAACCTCCCCACTGCTCCCTCCTCGACAGCCCCCGGCCTCCCCTGCACCTCGCCCAGCGTCAGCTCCCTGCCTTCTCCCGGGCTGTGAGGGCACCCCCTCCCATGGTGCACGCTGCTCCTGAATCCCTCAGGGAGGTGACCGTGGTGCCTCCTGTGGATGCAGCAGCCCTGCTCCAGGGTGTGTGTGAGGTGTACGGGCAGGGGAAGCCCCTCTATGACCTGCAGTACCGCCACATGGGGCCTGACGGGTTCCTGTGCTTCAGCTACCGGGTGTATGTGCCGGGGCTGGCCACACCCTTCACTGGGATGGTGCAGACACTGCCCGGCCCCACCCCTGGAGCCATACAGGAAGAGGCTCGCAGAGCTACAGCCCAGCAGGTCCTCAGCGCTCTGTACAGGGCCTGATAGTGTTGAAGCACAGATCCCATACTTTGTTTTAATTATGAAAATACTTCATGTTTTGCACTCTTTTATACTTAGTAAGTAGATGCATGATTTTACTTTTATTTTGAACCACTTTTGCATGTTTCTGCACCATTTAATTGTTTCTCATAATAAAATGAGATTTGTCAAATGTCCAGCAGTTGTTTGGTATACATCTGAAATATGCTCATGTATTGAACTGAACTAATCAAGCAAATATCAGATTAATCAGTTTATTGGTGGGTTAAAAGAACAGGCATATTTTACCTTGGTGCTCAGACTGAAGCTGTAATGCAGTGACTTGCAACAGTGCCTCAATAGTATGTCTTATGTTCATTGTCCTTGAGGCTACGCAGGTGTCTGGGTAGTTGGCATGAAACCACTGCCTTTAAAGGTCTTAATGAGAGCAGCCTGGACGAGTGGAACAAATTCCACAGTTGAAGGCAGCGGTGAGACCTGTTTACCTGTGGTGAACTTGTCAGGCAAAAACCATGACATCTGAGGTCCTTTTCTTGATTTGTTTTGCTCTCGATACGTCAACCTGAGAATCAGACTGGAGAGAAACATGTTTGAGGGGTAGGAAAAACACATTGGAGACCAACCTGGCCAAGGCAGCAACAATAAATACATATATTTTATATTCATTCAGTGGCACTAACATATGGATTGTAGACTACTCCATGCATCTGGTGCACAAGAAGAGAAGGCAGTCTTGCCTAATACTGTGAATGTCCTGGGGACTAGCAACCACCTAGCGTACCAGGTATGGTAACTAATGGTGAAGGAGACCAGACAACAGAGGTAAAGAGGGAGTTTGGTGTGTGACTCACCTCTCGGCTGTGGACTGTTCGGAGTTTCACCACCCCATCCTTGAGCTCCTGCTCCCCCAGGATCGCCACCAGGGGGATCCCAGAGTCCTCAGTGCTGCAGCTGGCTCAGCAGCTTGGGGTTCTTCTTATACATCACCTCTGCCTAACACACAGTCATATCAGTGCTATTAAAAAGGTTCCTCTTATGAATAGTCACACAGCCTTTTCAGAAGTGAAATTAACTCTACATGCACATCACTCGCTGTAATCAAAATTAGATTGAACACACCTTGATCCCAGCAGTCAGTCTCTCGTTTAGGAGGTTCTTCTGTGCTGAGGCCACCATGACCTGGGTCTCTGTGGTGCGCACCTTCTGCGCCGATGCTTGGGGGGCCAGATCCCAACACACCAGTCAGACACACAGGCTCTCTCATGCACTTATGAATAAACAAGCCTGTGTGTAGAGCTGGCAGCTGATAGACAGTTTGATAATGCCCCTTCCTTACCTCAGCCTTCTGCTCCATGATGGAGAAGACCCTTTCGATGCCGATGCTGACCCCCACACACGGCACCTTCCTGCCCTTGGGGTCAAACATGCCCACCAGGCCGTCGTAGCGCCCGCAACGCTGCCCACGCTCACGCCCTCCTCTGCCTTCTTGTCCGCCCCATTCTGGTTCGCCGCCACATTGACCGGGCCGTTCTGAGTCAGAATGGCCTCATAGATCACTCCTGTGTAGTGGGCCAGACTTAGGTCAAACACCACCTGGGGGAGGAGAGAGAGGACAGATTGGGAGGAAGGAACACGAGATTAATGATATGGCAAAAGGACTGCAACCTATCCGGCTAATTTCAGCTGATCATATCTGTATAACCGCTGACCCCCAAAACTATTTCTGTTAAACTAAATGCCTCTACAGAGTAAGCTATTGATGTACAGATTACCTCAGTCATATCACCTTGGTCACCAGACAACCTCTCACCTTGTCTGTGACCTGGAAGAGCTGTAGGTAGCTGAAGAGCTGCTTCATGTCTGTGAGGCCGGCACACGCCTGCTTGCTCGGCGACATCTTAGCGTCCTGCAGTAGGCGCTCAGCTAGGTCCATTCCCCCTGGAACACACACACCAACCAGACAAGTTCAGACAGGGGAAAGGTCAAAGGTCAGTCTGCGTGTGTGATCTGTCCTCACCCTGCATACTGACATATTGTCCGATCTGATCAGCTGCCTCCTCAGAGAGACCCTTCTCATTCACCATCTCACTCTTTACATCCTCCCACGACATCTATAGAGAGAGAATAAAGAAACATTTGATCCCTATCAACTTGTTTTGCATATTAAGATATTGCTCAGGTTTATTGTTATGCATTCCATTTCCTTAACCACATAAGAGTTGGGTTGTGTGCAGTGGATTTACCTTGTCCAGTTTGTCCACTGTGGAGCAGATAGTACGGAACTTGTCATCTGGAACACCACACACTGCAAACATCCCATCTAGAATACGTTTGTCGTTCACCTGCACAGAGAGGATATTATGGTGGGGATGAGAGTTAGGAGGAGTACGTCCACAAATTCCTTGCTTCAGATTGTATCTCAAGATGTTTGACCGTGGGTAGTGTATGTGTGGATGTGTCTCTGACCTACCTTGATGCGGAAGTCTCCCAGCTCCAGGTCACTCAGGATCTCGTGGACAATCTTCAGGCACTCAGCGTCTGGGATCATGGGGTCGTACTGGCCTGCAATGTCAAAATCCTGGGAGGGGGAGAGACGCACATAGAGAGCTAGAAAATGGGTCATGTGTATCCACAAACACCTGGATGTAGCAGAAACCAAGAACTATTCCAATGTTAAAGTTGATGTTGAAAGTCTAACACCAGGGTTTACGTTTCACCCAATAACCCGATCGCTCGGATGCTTACACACTGATAGAACTCCCTGTAGCGGCCGCGGGTCATGGCAGGGTTGTCACGGCAATAGACCTTGGCGATGTGGTAGCGCTTGATGTTGGTGATCTTGTTCATGGCCAGGTAACGGGCGAAGGGCACCTGAGAGGGGGCGGGGTCAAGGACTTGTAGACAGACACCTGATTGGCTCACAACGTGGATAAAACCCACAAAGGGATATACAGCTGGTTTGCTTTAGGGGAATTTTGGGAATTAACTTGCCAATCTGCAAGCTATCCCACTTAACAATGTATGCATCAGGACTAATACAAGGATACAGTGAGATCATATCTAAGGGACAACAGCTCTCCTCCTTGGTCCTTCAGGTCGTAGATGAAGCTTAGAGTCCTCCCCATACTTTCCCGTCAACGTTTCCTACAAAATCATAGATGGGAGAAAATGGTCAACCTAAGTACATTATGTATTACAAATCGAGGGGCTAGTTCATCTCTTTCTACTCTTCGTCAACGGTGTGTTTTGTGTGTGTATTTGCCACGCACACACACCTTCAGCTCAAAGACGGGCGTGTCGATGGTCTCGGCTCCGTGGTGTTTGAAACAGCGAATGATGGTGTTGAAGACTCTCTCTCGGATGGCCATCTGCTTAGGGTTATAGTCCCTGGTGCCCTGAGAGAGAGAAGGAGAGGGAGATGAAGAGATGGGAGGGCAAGAGAGAGAAAAGGAGTGCATAAGCAATACAACACCTAGTGATTTGGACTTTCAATAAAGACAAGTAGTAAACATATTACACAACAAGTTCTCTCACTGCCTGTGAGATGCACTCTCCATGGTGGCAGTCTATACCTTAGCAGTCTTGAGCGTGAATTGGTGTTTGCCTTCATCTCCTCCAATTTGAGCCTTCAGCTTTAACAATTTGGCCACTTCCTCATCGATCTAGGAAAGAAACAAATAAGGTTAAAAATCAGTGTTCACCAGGACCTTGAACCGATCCTCCCCCATTCCCATTCCAGCCTCCAGAATATGGGTCTTACGTGAGACACAGTCATCCCAGAAAGGGTGCGTAGAGAGCGGACACACAATCGAGACCGATGGCCCGCCAACCCCAGGGTATTTATTGCAGCAGGAAAAGCAACCAAAAAACAACCAAAAATGGCCGTTCAGGAGTGCGGCATCACATCAGCAGTACAGTCCAATAGAAAAAACATCCACCAAGACAGGTGAGGGGTTATCCAATTCAAAAGCAGGGTTATCCAGGAATATCCAGTGGAAGTGTTTGGATCCCAAGTAGTGACATGTGGAGGAGGTAGATGATGATGGACGTAGATTTGGCCCCAGCAGGGTGGTTGGCATCGAGCAGGAAGAACAGGAGAAAAATGGTGAGCAACCCTATCACTAGGGAGGAGGGCAGGCATGACGCATCATCACAACATGGAGGACAAAACATGAGAGGCAGGGGTCAATCAAACCATCAATCCTAATCACAGCCCAGAATTAAACCAACTAACTGGCCTATCACAGCCCAGAGACATGGGTGGGCGCAGGACTTAACTTACCCCTGGAATCAGAACTAGGCCTATCTCTGGACCAAACAAGCACTGGGCCGTGTTCACGAGGAACAAATCTGGATATAAAAACAAAATAATTAAACTGTGTGTCCTACTGAACACGACCTGATCTGGTGACGTAGGAAGGTCTGAGCTCCAGCCCCTTGGCATTCAAATCAAATAGATAGAAACACAGAGAGAAACGGGTAGGGAAAGGTAGAGAGAACAATACAGTTGAGGATAGAGAGACTAAAGGTGGAGACAGACAGATTCTGCCATTGAAAGGAACTATGTATTCACGCAGGCTGAAAAACAAATGTACAACGATTGACCAGCCCACTAACAATTGCGCATGTTATGACAGCTATCTTGCTAATTATGCCAAATTGCAGGGAGATTGCATCATCAGCCAGATGACAGCTATTTTTTGCTGAATAATTTGGGTCACTATGATTTGCTACCTTAGCCACGTGCATCAGAATATAATTCATTATTTACTTCGCAATGGCCATGACATGAATGCCACTTCTAATTGAACTAACGCTAGCTAGCTATTTTGCGATTCATTCATCTGATAGAGAACCGTCGAGGCCGGTGTCTTGGCACTGCTACCGCTAGCTTATCGCATATGGCACGAGAGTCTACGTTTCCACCAAATGTCAATAAAACTGAACGTCGTGAATACTGACCTGCTCTTTGCTTGCTTTCTCTGTCTTTAGCTTCCGCACGACTTCTCCTTGTGTTTTAATTGCATCTTGTATCTGCGCTTTATCGGCCATGGTGTTGTGTCTAATGTCAACGAAACTAGAAGGAATATCTATGTGCTACTGCTGCTAACTCGTCCTCGAAGACCGGAAGCTGGGATCCGATGATATACCTACACGTACCACACAGTCGCAGTATATTCAAGACGGCGTTTGTCAGAGCGTGATGAAACAATGTAGCAATTTAGCGCTAGTAAGTAGTACATACCAGATACACTATAACAATCATGTTTTAGCTAAAAGACATGGAATGAAACGAAGGCACTTGCAAAAAAAAAGGTGCAAGGAGTTTCACACTTCCTACACTGACTATTAACTTGATGTTGTACTTATTATACAGTATAACTAGTGTGCCTTTTACTTACTGAATATGTGGGGGATGTAGCTCAGTGGTAGAGCGCATGCTTTGCATGTATGAGGCCCCGGGTTCAATCCCCGGCATCTCCACACCTTTTGATAAAGATCTGTTTTCTGGCGTTAAAATTGTATGAAGCGGATGAAGTTGTGCACCAATCAGATTGTGTCAGTTGATGATCTGGTGATTTCAACAACCTACCCAGATAAATGAAGAAATTCACCAATCAACAGAAATAGGTTACATATTAGATTTAAGTTTATGCATTTGTTATTTTCCTTCCAGTAGGCTATTATTTGTTATCTACGTTCTCAGTAACCCAAGTTAATTCAAGAACTCAGATATACATGGCATTGGTTGAGCCTAATAGCCTAACTTAGCATATAGTATAGTATATATTCATAGTATTCTGTAGCCCTATTCTTCTCTCATATATCACGGTCTGCTACTTTTTACTACTTGTATTTATATAGTATTTGTATTCACTTGTAGTTTGCTTACTGTTGTTTTTTTTACATTAGGCTGTTGTATTTAATTGCCCCGTTTACACTGTATCCTGTGCATATGACCAATCAACTTTATTTGGATTGGTTTTTATAACATTTTCAAGTCCATTTTATTATGTGATAGTCAAGGATTTGTGCTGCACTTATTCTTATGAACAAATGTCAACAGACAGTCTGATGTTGAGTTGTCTAGTCTCAGCTTTCTGCATGTGCTCACTGAGAATGTTTTGTAAACAAACATCAGTGTTTTGGTGTGAAACTTTATATATTTTATTGTTTAGAATCTCTCTCTGAAGGCATGAAAATGTCTGCTACAGGTTAGGTTATGCTTGTAATGTGTAGATTGTCAGTAATAAAATACCCTATTTTAGCCACACGCACACACACTTCTCAACTGTAGCAGTGGTGTCAGTTCAACACCCAATGTTTATGCTCCCTTTAGACATCTAGTTAACGGGGGAATATTGGAGGCACAGTAGTCACATTGTGACCTGCAATACCCAGCTAACAGCAGGACCTACATAGTCACAGTATGAATCTGTATTGTCCTCCAAGTTAAATATGGAGTTGGCCCCACTTGACACCAGTTACTGTAAGTCTAACTCCAGTTGTCCTAGACATGATACCAGTCTGTTTCAGCACTAAGATGCCTGCCTGTTTGCCAGTATACCATACTAGTTTTAATTTAATTGAATTAAATAGCCTTTACAGTGAAACATGAAATCAATCAGATTGTGTCAGTTGATGATCTGGTGATTTCAACAACCTTCCCAAACCTGTTCTTGTCATTTGAGCAGACTGGTATCATGCAGTGAACACCTTTCCTTCTATAACTACAGGTATGTGACAGGATGTTACAATTAGCGTAGTGAGATCTTTTATTTTTTAAATTAAGATTATTATTATAAAAAAATGTTTTGTCATGTTATTTGTAACTTATTTTGTACATGATGTTTCTGCCACCGTGTCTTATGACCGAAAATAGCTTCTTGATATCAGGGCAGCGATTACTCACCCCGCACTGGAGGAATTTTTCTTCAACGAGTCGGATGGGAAGGATTTACTCCAGACACCCGACAAGGCCCTCATCCCCGTCATTCGCAGGAGGAAAAGACGGAGATATTGTGGACAACGGTCCGGGTATCCGTCGCCGAGAGGGTAATCTACCTTTACCATCGGTCCAATTAGCCAACATACAATCAATCAATAATAAAACAGACAAACTACGAGCACGTGTATCCTACCAAGGGGACGTTAAAAACTGTAATATTTTATGTTTCACTGAGTCGTGGCTGAACGACGACATGATTAACATACAGTTGGCGGGTTTTAAGCTTTTTCGGCAGGATAGAACAGTGATCTCTGGTAAGACAAGGGGCGGAGGGGAGGGCCTTTGTATATTTGTAAACAACAGCTGGTGCACGAAATCTAAGGAAGTTTCGAGGTTTTGCTCACCTGCGGTATCTCATGATAAGCTGTCGACCGCACTATTTACCAAGAGAGTTTCCATGTATATTTTTCATGGCTGTCTATATACCACCGCACACCAATGCTGGCACTAAGACGGCACTCAATGAGCTCTATACGGCCATTAGCAAACAGGAAAATGCTCATCCAGAGGTGGCGCTCCTAGTGGCCGGGGACTTTAATGCAGGGAAACTCAAATCAGTTTCACCAACTTTCTATCAACATGTTAAATGTGCAACCAGAGGGGGAAAAAACTCTGGACCACCTTTACTCCACACACAGACACACATACAAGCTCTCCCTCGCTCTCCATTTGGCAAATATGACCATAATTCTATCCTCCTGATTCCAGCTTACAAGCCAAAACTAAAGCAGAAAGCACCAGTGACTCGGTCGATAAGAAAGTGGTCAGATTAAGCAAATGCTAAGCTACAGGACGGTTTTTCTAGCACAGACTGGAATATGTTCAGGGATTCTTCAGATGGTATTGTGGAGGACACCACATCAGTAACTGGCTTCATCAATAAGTGCATCGATAACGTCTTCCCCACAGTGACCGTACCTTACATACCCCAACCAGAAGCCATGGATTACAGGCAACATCCGCACTGAGTTAAAGAGTAGAACTGCCGCTTTTAAGGAGTGGGACTCTAACCTGGAAGCTTATAAGAAATCCCGCTATGCCCTCCGACGAACCATCAAACAGGCAAAGCGTCAATACAGGACAAAGATTGAATAGTACTACACCGGCTCCGACGCTCGTCGGATGCGGCAGGGCTTGCAAACTATTACAGCCATGAGCTGCCCAGTGACACAAACCTACCAGATTAGCTAAATTACTTTTATGCTTTCTTCGAGGCAAGTAACACTGAAACATGCATGAAAGGACCAGCTGTCCCGGACGACTGTGTGACCACGCTCTCCGTAGCCGATGTGAGTAAGACCTTTAAACAGGTCAACATTCACAAGGCCGCAGGGCCAGACGGATTACCAGGACGTGTACTCCGAGCATGCCCTGACCAACTGGCAAGTGTCTTCACTGATATTTTCAACCTGTCCCTGACTGAGTCTGTAATATCAACATGTTTCAAGCAGACCACCATAGTCCCTGTGCCCAAGAACACTAAGGTAACCTGCCTAATTGACTACCGAACCCGTAGCACTCACGTCTGTAGCCATGAAGTGCTTTGAAAGGCTGGTCATGGCTCACATCAACACCATTATCCCAGAAACCCTAGACTCACTCCAATATGTATACAGCCCCAACAGATCCACAGATGATGCCATCTCTATTGCACTCAACACTGCCCTTTCCCACCTGGACAAAAGGAACACCTATATGAGAATTATATTCATTGACTACAGCTCAGGGTTCAACACCATAGTGCCCTCAAAGCTAATCACTAAGCTAAGGACCCTGAGACTAAACACCTCCCTCTGCAAGTGGACCCTGGACTTCCTGACAGGCCACCCCCAGGTGGTAAGGGTAAGGAACAACACATCCGCCATGCTGATCCTCAACACGGGGGCCCCTCAGGGGTGCGTGCTCAGTCCCGCCTGTACTAACTGTTCACTAATGACTGCATGGCTAGGCACGACTCCAACACCATCATCAAGTTTGCCGATGACACAACAGTGGTAGGCCTGATCACCGACAACGATGAGACAGCCTATAGGGAGGAGGTCAGAAACCTGGTCATGTGGTGCCAGGAAAACAACTTCTCCCTCAACGTGGTCAAGACAAAGGAGATGATTGTGGACTATAGGAAAAGGAGGACCGAGCACACCCCCATTCTCATCAACGGGGCTGTAGTGGAACAGGTTGAGAGCTTCAAGTTCCTTGGTGTCTACATCACCAACAAGATATCATGGTCCAATCACACTAAGACAGTTGTGAAGAGGGCACGACAAAGCCTATTCCCCCTCAGGAGACTGAAAAGATTTAGCATGGGTCCTCAGATCCTCAAAAGGTTCTACAGCTGCACTGGTTACATCATACTATGGCAACTGCTCATCCTACGAACGCAAGGCACTACAGAGGGTAGTGCGTATGGCCCAGTACATCACCGGGGTCAAGCTCTCTGCCATCCAGGACCTCTATATCAGGCGGTGTCAGAGGAAGGCCCTTAAAATTGTCAAAGACTCCAGCCACCCTAGTCATAGACTGATCTCTCTGCTACCGCACGGCAAGCGGTACCGGAGCGCTAAGTCGCCAAAAGGCTTCTTAACAGCTTCTACTCCCAAGCCATAAGACTCCTAAACAACTAATCAAAGGGCTACCCAGACCCCTTTTTTATGGTGCTGCTGCTACTCTCTGTTTATAATCTATACATAGTCACTTTAACTCTACCTACATGTAGATATTACCTCAATTACCTCGACTAACCGGTGCCCCCGCACATTGACTTTGTACCGGTACCGCCTGTATATAGCTTCGCTTGTTATTTTTATGCTGCTGTTTAATTATTTCTTACTTTTATTTTCTATTCTCTACTCATCTATTTTTTACTTAACTTTTTTATTTTTTATTCTCAACTTCTTAAAGCATTGTTGATTAAGGGCTTGTAAATAAGCATTTCACTGTAAGGTCTGCAACTGTTGTATTCGGCACATGTGACAAATACAATTTGATCTGAACTCATATATCATAACAACATACAGGAACTCAAGTACTTTTGTTCACCTGACCTAGAATTCCTTACAATCAAATGCCGACCGCATTATCTACCAAGAGAATTCTCTTCGATCCCAACCACAGTCGTGTATATCCCCCCCCAAGCAGACACATCGACGGCCCTGAAAGAACTTAATTTGACTCTATGTAAACTGGAAACCAGATATCCTGATCCCGCATTTACTGTAGCAGGGGATTTTAACAAGGCTATTCTGAAAACAAGGCTCCCTATATTTTATCAGCATATCGAATGCGCGACCCGGGCTGGCAAAACCCTGGAACATTGTTATTCTAACTTCCGCGACGCATACAAAGCCCTCCCTGCACTCCTTTCAGAAAATCTGAGGTATGTGGCAGGGTCTACAGTCAATCACGGACTACCAAAGGAAAACCAGCCCTGTCGCGGACCACGATGTCTTGCTCCCAGACAAACGAAACAACTTCTTTGCTCGCATTGAGGACAATACAGTGCCACTGATACGGCCCGCTACCAAAACCTGTGGGCTTTCCTTCACTGTAGCCAACGTGAGTAAAACATTTAAACGTGTTAACCCTCGCAAGGCTGCTGGCCCAGACGGCATCCCCAGCCGTGTCCTCAAAGCATGCACAGACCAGCTGGCTGGTATGTTTACGGACGTACTCAATCAATCCCTATCCCAGTCTGCTGTTTCCACATGCTTCAAGAGGGCCACCATTGTTCCTGTTCCCAAGAAAGCTAAGGTAACTGCGCTAAATGACTATTGCCCCATAGCACTCACTTCCGTCATCATGAAGTGCTTTGAGAGACTAGTCAAGGACCATATCACTTTCACCCTACCTGACACCCTAGACCCACTCCAATTTGCTTACCGCCCCAATAGGTCCACAGACGACGCAATCACAATCACACTGCACACTGCCCTAACCCATCTGGACAAGAGGAATACCTATGTAAGAATGCTGTTCATCGACTACAGCTCAGAATTTAACACCATAGTACTCTCCAAACTCGTCATTAAGCTCGAGACCCTGGGTCTTGACCCCACCCTGTGCAACTGGGTCCTGGACTTCCTGACAAGCCTCCCCCAGGTGGTGAGGGTAGGTAACAACATCTCCACCCCACTGATCCTCAACACTGGGGCCCCACAAGGGTGTGTTCTCAGCCCTCTCCTGTACTCCCTGTTCACCCATGACTGTGTGGCCATGCACGCCTCCAACTCAATCATAAAGTTTGCAGACGACACTACAGTGGTAAGCTTGATTACCAACAACGACGAGACGGCCTACAGGGAGGAGGCGAGGGCCCTCGGAGTGTGGTGTCAGGAAAATAATCTCACACTCAATGTCAACAAAACAAAGGAGATGATTGTGGACTTCAGGAAACAGCAGAGGGAGCAGCACCCTATCCACATTGACGGGACAGTAGTGGAGAAGGTGGAAAGTTTTTAGTTCCTCGGCGTACACATCACTGACAAACTGAAATGGTCCACCCACACAGACAGCGTGGTGAAGAAGGCGCAGCAGCGCCTCTTCAACCTCAGGAGGCTGAAGAAATTCGGCTTGTCACCAAAAACACTCACAAACTTTTACAGATGCACAATCGAGATCATCCTGTCGCGCTGTATCACCGCCTGGTACAGCAACTGCTTCCCCCACAACCGTAAGGCTCTCCAGAGGGTAGTGAAGTCTGCACAACGCATCACCGGGGGCAAACTACCTGCCCTCCAGGACACCTACACCACCCGATGTCACAGGAAGGCCAAAAAGATCATCAAGGACAACAACCACCCGAGCAACTGCCTGTTCACCCCGCTATCATCCAGAGGGCGAGGTCAGTTCAGGTGCATCAAAGCAGGGACCGAGAGACTGAAAAACAGCTTCTATCTCAAGGCCATCAGACTGTTAAACAGCCATCACTAACATGGGTCAGTATGAAAAATGTATGTAATAAATTTATCACTAGCCACTTTAAACAATGCCTCTTTATATAATGTTTACATACCCTACATTACTCATCTAATATGTATATACTGTCCTCTATACCATCTACTCCATCTTGCCTCTGCCGTTCGGCCATCGCTCATTCATATATTTTTATGTGCATATTCTTATTCATTCCTTTACACTTGTGTATAAGGTAGTTGTTGTGAAATTGTTAGGTTAGATTACTGTTAGATATTACTGCATGGTCGGAACTAGAAGCACAAGCATTTCGCTACACTCGCATTAACATCTTCTAACCATGTGTATGTGACAAATACAATTACAATTACAATATCCTCCATGTTCAATAGTGTAAAAAAACAGCACATCTGAAAATATGTCAGTTGTGAGGTATGCTACATGTTGAGTGAAAAACAAAGACTACATGCAATGCTGAGTGCCCAAAAATTATCTCAGTTGCCTGAGAAACCATAAGTTCAGCCCCACGATTTGGGCATTCACAGATTCCCAGACACACTAGCCCATTCACACATTCAATCTTATACCCCCTTGCCTGTTTCAGGGGTCCAAAAATACAGCCTCCATGAATTAACCATCTCCCCCTCCACACATCACCTTTGATATTTTTTTAGTTTGGCAGCCAACTCTATAGATTAAAGGAATTTGAATATTGTCAGTGGAGTTAAACCACAGACTAATGGGGTGACGTTGGTGTTGTTGTGTTGAGTGGCTGAGGTTCAGAATGAGGGATTTAAACAAAGAGTGGTGGTGATAATTTTGCTGCGTTTTATCCATTTTTGTCTCTGCTTTGACAGGTTATGGTGAAAGATCAGGGGGATCAAGTTTCCTTGTAGATAAAAAAGGGAGTCCTATCTATGCATGTTTTTTCAATCATACATTTTCCCCTGAGACAGAGATAATGAAGGAGAAAGAGAGACGGTGCATCTCTACTGGTGCATCTGGAAAAGTACTCTGTTTTCTAGCCCCCCTCTCCTGCATTGTCACTCAGATCTGCTTACTTTTGTCTCTGTATCACTTTGTAGCTCAGTTGGTAGAGCATGGTGCTTGTAATGCCATGGTAGTGGGTTTGATTCCTGGGACACCCATATGTATGCATCTGTAGCGTGGTTCGTTCTGTGTTGTGTACTTTTAATTAGGACGCTGCCACAACTGAAGGTCTGCTAGTGGAATTATTTTTATTTGCCCTGCACACGAAGAGACGACACACATTATGTTAACCCTTGGCGCAGTCCTAGCTCTCAGGCACCTTGCTAGCCGAAGGTCAGGCAAAAGAGAACAATAAGGGGGTACGGAAATACAGATAACCCGCGATGGGCCAAACCAAAATATACAAAACTTTTACAATCACATGTATGCACAATATTGATATAAAAAAGTGTTTGTACACCAAATAAAAACATTAGCTATGCAGCTGCAATTAAATGTAAAAAATACACTGAATTCTTATTATTATTATCAAATTATTAGCATCCCCTCTTGACCTGGCATATTTGAATTGGTCCTTGTGTGCAACTTGGTGCATAATCTAGGGGAACAACATCACACTGCTACATTCATCCCCACTGTTTTACACTAGATTATAGGCAAAAAACACATTACCTTGAAGGTAACAAAGCAAAGAAAGAAAAAATACATTTCACAGAGTAACCCAGTGTAGTCCCTTAATTCTAGACCCACAAATGGTTGATCAGCTGGAAAACTATCCCGCAAAGGATTAGGAAAAATAAGGGGTAGCTAATCCCCTTATTCAAACGTACACGAAAAATGCCATATACATTTTAATGCCGATGGACTACACACAAAGTTACACGAATTGTCAAGTATATTAGACAAATCCACAAATCATTCTAAGACACACTTAGATTACTACATATATATATAAAAAAGAAAAGGTAGGCAATATCCTACCGTCACAGAGAAACCAGGAACTGTTTCATTTCCTGTGTAGACATAGTTTGGATTTGCCTATTCACTGGCTAAATCTACCTAGTCTAGTCCGAACACCCTCACCCAAAAACCTAGCAGGAATGTCACAGACAGCACTAACCCTGCTCAGAGGTCTGACCTCAGGATGGGGAGTATTACAGATCTGCATATCTGGAGCCAGCACACTTTCAGTTACCGACTCAACACTAGTAGTGTCAGACGACTGATCAGAATCCTGGTAGATTGTCACAGACCACACTGACGAAGCATCTTCAACCAAGGTAACATCATCTGTCACAGCATCATCCACACTGAATGGAGTTTCGCAATCAGAACTCTTGTAGGCTTCGGGGATATCTCTCTGGTCCACTTCCGCTGAGCACACCTCACTTAAGGGGACTTCATACGGTTGTTCCACCTCACTTCCATCAGCTGGGACCATCCTCTTGGAGTATCCTCCCAGAAGACTCAGGAAGGCCTGCTACCCAGTGGACAGTCCTGGCGTCACTCCCATCCATTTGGCTGGACTCTGCAGACATCTCAGAGATCACGTCACCACTCGATAGAGATCCGTGACCCTCAGGTTCCTCCCACGAAGGCAAAGGCAGAAAGTTGACTGGCATAATCAGGTTCCTATGCACAGTTTTGATGCATCCAGTGGTAGGGTGTTGGATACGATATGTGTTCAGTGAGCTGTTCTTCTTAACCACTATGTACACCACACTCTCCCAGCGATCAGCCAGTTTCTTCTTGCCCCTCTCCCCCTTGTTAGCAAGTAGAACTCTGAGACCCTTCTGCACCGCGTGACCCTTAGACCGTCTGTTGTAGACCTCGGCTTGTCTCTTTTGTTGCTTACTGGCATGCTGCTGGGCCAATGTCATGGTCTCTCTCAGATCCTCACCCAGAGACTGGACATACTTATCCACATCTACTGTGTCCCCATCCAACAGCACACTTTCAAACATAACATCTACCGGCAACCTATGGGTGCGTCCGAACATCAAGAAGAAGGGTGGAAACCCAGTAGTCTCATGAACAGTGCAGTTATAGGAGAATTTAGCTGGCAGAGCTCTAATCATCCTACCCAGTGTGCGATTCAGACGTTCTGCTTGACCGTTACGCATGGGATGATAAGGTGTGATGTGGGACTTTTCAACATCAGATAACTGAAGCAATTCTGCAATAAGTGAACTCTCAAAGTTAGCACCCCTGTCAGAATGGATACAATCAGCGAACCCATAAATGCACGATACAGAATCCCTAACCGCGTGGTGAGTTTTCTCCACTGTCTTAGAGTATAAACTGTTTCTTTAGCTTCAAAGACTCGCTCTACGAAGAGCATAACTCTGCTGATGATAGGATCCAGTGACCGGTTATCATACAACTCCTTGTGTGTAAGGACAGGTAAAGGGCTCTGACCCATGGACATCAACTTCTCAAGGTGCTGCACATGTGAAACTGTCCTCACTGTGACACCATCATCCCATCGGCGATGGGCATGGAGGACAGCAGACACCTCTTCACAGGAAACCAACCCGCTGACATCATCACCAGCTCTACTCAACTCACTCCCAGGAGCCATAGACGTTCTACAGCCAGCCTCTGGCTGCTCACAGGAGAGACGGAACATGTCTTGGACATCATCCACTCGAAGACCTCTGGCTTCCTCCAGCAGGACATCATATGGAATTCTTGTCAGTCGGTTTTTGGTAATGAGCTGGAGAAAGCCTACGATAGGGTAATCTAAATGGGCGATCATCAGTCAGCGTATGCAATGGCAAACTCTTTTGCCTCTCCACAATCCAGGCTATGTCTAGAGAACACTGTGTCATACTTTTCAATTAAACCGACAAGTTTGTCTTTCCAGAACAGTGAAACTGGACACTCCTCAACAGACAGGCCTTGAAGTCCAAGATTGCTCAGTGTACTGTTGCCATTAACTACACTGCCACCAACTGAACTCTTAGCTGTAAGACTGCCATGTGAGCAGTCACATTGCACTTTTGCCAAGTTCTGGTAAGCTGCTTGCTGTTTGACATCATCAAAATCCTCCAATGCAATGCAAGGGTACACATCTGCCACTTTAGCATTTCGTCTCAGGGTAACTGGCGAAGTTGTTGGATTCACAATCTTCACAGGGAGCCATCCACCCCCCCACAGAGGTGTAACTACTCTCCCTACTAATATGTGTCGATTCACACAACGAGACGGTCTGGGCTCAACAACAGTACTGCCCACAGAGAGTTTTGTCTTTGGGGGTAGGCGGCCCCACACCAGATGCTCACTCATGGGTTGGAGCTTTACTGCTCTCTTCAACTTAATGGTGCCCGCTTTATCTTGGATGGAGTCTCCTCTCCATCTCTCCAGATTTGATAGGAGACGCAGGAAATGGCTGTCATCACACTGGCCAGAAGGACCTGGCGTACCCACCACCCGCCCGTAGCTGTCATCACACTGGCCAGAAGGACCTGGTGTACCCACCACCCGCCCGTAGCTGTCATCACACTGGCCAGAAGGACCTGGCATACCCACCACCCGCCAGTAGCTGTCATCACACTGGCCAGAGGGACCTGGCGTACCCACCACCCGCCAGTAGCTGTCATCACACTGGCCAGAGGGACCTGGCGTACCCACCACCCGCCAGTAGCTGTCATCACACTGGCCAGAGGGACCTGGCGTACCCACCACCCGCCAGTAGCTGTCATCACACTGGCCAGAGGGACCTGGCGTACCCACCACCTGCCAGTAGCTGTCATCACACTGGCCAGAGGGACCTGGCGTATCCACCACCCGCCAGTAGCTGTCATCACACTGGCCAGAAGGACCTGGCGTATCCACCACCCGCCAGTAGCTGTCATCACACTGGCCAGAAGGACCTGGCGTACCCACCACCCGCCAGTAGCTGTCGTCACACTGGCCAGAAAGATCTGGCGTATCCACCACCTGCCAGTAGCATTCGATTTGAACTGTCTAATCAGAGACTTCAACACGTTAGTGCCCACAATGAGTTCATCAACCTGCCCATCTACAATAAGCACTGGGACGACATAACTGAAGCCATAAAGCTGTATTTTTAAGTCACACATGCCCACTGGGCTAGTTTGTGTCCCACCACAACCCACCAGGATGATGTCTGAAGGAGCTAGAAAGTTCCCCTCTATCACTCCCGCCTCCCTCAACCAAGGTACAATATCTGCGCGCAGAGTAGTAGCCATGGACCCACCATCTAACATCCCCTTCAGCTCAACTTTATCCTGTACCAAAACTAAATGAGTCATTCTCATTGATATCATCATCAGTGGAGGAAAAATTAGACTGCCTCACATTGCCCTCCTCAGAATGGAGGCGTTCTAGTTTTCCTGAGACCTGCCCGTCTGTCCACATCCAGGGCTCTTTCGCTTCCCAGTCTCACTACAGTCAAAGCTCATGTGGCCTGGAGAGAAGCATTTGAAACACAGCTGGTGCATCTGACAGTGAGCTTTGGTCCAGTGATTAGTGCTTCCACAGACAGAGCACTCACGCTGACGTTTGGGGAACTGTTTACGGGGCCCTCTGTTCACAGACGGAGTATTGCTGACAAGAGCCTTCTCTAACATACACAAAACTTTCTCTAATGTCCCACCCTCAGATACAGATGGGGCCTGTTCTGGTTCACGGCCACATCGAGAAAAAGATTACACATTAGGTCTGCTCACAGGATCCACTTCCTCCTGGGGGGAGTCAAAGACGGCAGCCACCTGCTGTGAAAGTTGTGTTCTACATACTTTGCGCTCCCTTAACAGTTCATCCAAACGATCCTATACCTCATTGGCTGTCCAGTCACGAAGGGGTTTGCATTTGGGGTTTGAAGGGGTTTGCATTGCAACTCTTTATCAGGACAGTTGCGTGGCTGCCAACTCTGAGCACTGATTGGGCAAGGTCCTACCCTCACTTACAAGGTACTGTTCAGCTGCCTTTGCAGCTTTGTTAAGCCTAATCCAGAAATCTAGTGGGCCCTCATTAGCATATGGTTTGATTGAGTAGAAATCAGCTAATGGCATACCTGAGCAGACAGTATCCCCAAAGTGTTGCTTGAGAACACTGAACACTGCCTTAACATCTGTGACAACAGGGTTGTTACGCATCCAGACTTTGGTCCCATCCCGTGCCCTCCCCACGAGCCTAGACATCACCTCCCCAACATTCTCAGACCCAGTGCAACCCCTCTTCTCTAGGTAGACTCCCATCAGCTCCTCCCACTCCAGGACAGAGTACTTACCTGAGCCATCACCCCTAAAGAAAGGTGTAGCACTGACATCTGACTTCACAACCAGATTCAGCTTGGATGCATCAATAAAAGTTGACCCACATTGCTCAGACAGGGGAAACTGCTGGGGTTGTTGAGGGGAACGGGCAGGACAAAGACTCGAAGTCCCAGGCTGCAGTAAACTCTGATAGGTTCTCCTATCTCTGAACCAATCTGCTTAATAAGGTCACTAAACTGACTTGGAAGTGTCACATTTTTACTGAGGACTGGGGATGATGGTACATCAAGAGACAGAGGAGGGATACCCTGGTCAGGTGGAGTAAACAGCCTACCCCTCCCAGTGCTTGTAAACTCAGGACTAGCAAACACTCTACTCCCAGGAGCTGACTGTACAAATGGTGTAAATGCAAGGACATCCCTCCCTCTACCCACACTAAAATCCCCAGCATAACTCATCTTATGGACTTGAGAGTCTTCCATGGCTCAATAGAGCACTAAAATACAATGTAATTTACTGCAGACAAATACCCCCCAAAAATGCAATAAACAAATTCCTTCAAAACAAGCAAATAAACACAAATTCCCTTATCTAGTGAATATGCTACATTCACCTTCACTATTTACAGTATCAATTCACTTATAGCAATGCACAGCTCCGGTGGTCGGCTTGAGCTGACCAGTCGGCAGGTCGCGGCACCAGTTTGTAGCGTGGTTCGTTCTGTGTTGTGTACTTTTAATTAGGACGCTGCCACAACTGAAGGTCTGCTAGTGGAATTATTTTTATTTTCCCTGCACACGAAGAGACGACACACATTATGTTAACCCTTGGCACAGTCCTAGCTCTCAGGCACCTTGCTAGCCGAAGGTCAGGCAAAAGAGAACAATAAGGGGGTACGGAAATACAGATAACCCGCGATGGGCCAAACCAAAATATACAAAACTTTTACAATCACATGTATGCCCAATATTGATATGAAAAAGTGTTTGTACACCAAAGAAAAACATTAGCTATGCAGCTGTAATTACATGTAAAAAATACACTGAATTATTATTATTATTATCAAATTATTAACATCCCCTCTTGACCTGGCATATTTGAATTGGTCCTTGTGTGCAACTTGGTGCATAATCTAGGGGAACAACATCACACTGCTACACATGCATGACTGTAAATCGCTTTGGATAAAAGCGTCTGGTATATATTATTTCTCTCTTACTGTTTGGTGATTGTCTTTGGAATTGTCTGTCTTAATCAGTATTATTTCCAGAAGGAGGTCAGTTGGCTTCAATAATACCCCTGTAGAGGGCAAGAGAGAGGGAGTGAGTGAGAGAGAAATAGAGAGACAGAGACAGAGAGCCAACGAGTGAAATAGAGAGCGAGATCTGTTCAAATTTTTGTCTTTAATTTTTTTAATCCTGTCGTTAAGAGGATTTCATCAAAATGTTACTAACCCCCCCCCCCCCCTCACTACACACACTCAAACATGTGGACACACACACACAGACACACACACACTCACACACAATCTACGCTGTCTCGTTCTCACTAATCCAACAGGGAGAGGCTTTAGTTACACATACAATACATTTGTATACGCAGTGCCAAACATGTTTCTGAGCCTAATTGTTTTACTTTAAAAACATGGATTCATTCAGAATGTGGTTTTCATATTGAATTTGCTCTAGGCTACATAGGAACTTCTCACCATTGATTAGGAGCTGTACAGTTGGAAAGCACTGGCAGCCATATGGTGTGAGTGAGTGATAGAGAGAGCAAGGGAAACTGTCAATCTTCTTACGGGATGGAAAGAGGCTTTATCTCCATTGATACACACCACACGTACAAACACACGCACACAGATTTTGATGTAGGAGTGGTGGGGGCTGTATGGAGGAAACTATTGTGAGAGCTCAGAAAATTGAGGGGGGGGGGGGGGGGGGGGGTTGGGTTAGCATGAGGGATGAGAGAGGGAGAGAGGGACACATCTGTTCAGATTGAGTGCGAGTGAGAGAAGAGAGAGTGCAAGAGATCAGCGAAAGAAGGACATAAAAGTCCGGGAAGAAGAGCTGGTAAGCATAGGATAAACTGCATTTTATCTTGTTTTGCCTAATGCTGCTCTGTCAATCATTAACTGTCGTATGTGTGTACACACTGTGTTTCTGTGTATGCACTAGTTTGTTATGTTCCCAGTATCGGTGTATTTAGCATTAACTGGTATTATATGTTTCTCACCCTCTCTTCATTAGTAGACTAGCAGTATGTATATTAGCATGTACAGAATATTCTTTTTAGCTCATGTGTTTCTTTGCCATTTTGTCTGACAGAGGGTGTTAGAACCAATTGTGTGTGATGCACATGCACTGGACCAGATGCTGGGTCCAGGTCCAGAGTGCGTGTTTAGAACCCAACATAATTAAAGAATCCATTCATTAACACCCAATGACCCTCACTGCACTTTCATGACTCAACCACAACATGCCACCCTCCTTATTTTCTTTCTTTCTTTCTGTATATCCTACCTTCCCTCTGTCTCTCTCTCTCTCTCTCATCCCTTTATTATCTCCCTTCAACCTTGAAACAAAGGCCGAGACACCGCAGCTTTTATTTCCTCCCTTTCTCCTTCTATCTGTCCCTTGAGAAAAGGACTGAACCCCCATTCCACTTTATCTCATTACTTTACAACTGTCCTCCAGCATCGCTATATCCCTCCATCCATCCCGCCCTCTTTGCCCCCATCCTTTAACTAAATGACACCAGCTAATTTAATTAAAGCACCACATTCTTCTCAGCCCCCTTACACCCATCCCATCCACTTTCCCTCTGCATTTAAGTCGAGTGTCTTCTTGTGCACACTAACACAACCCTCCCCTACTTATTTTATGTTAAATGATCTTCCATCTCCTGATTAGATATTTATTGATTCATCTGCCTATTGAACATGCACAGTTGAGGTTGGAAGTTTACATACACTTAGGTTGGAGTCATTAAAATTCGTTTTTCAACCACTCCACAAATGTCTTGTTAACAAACTATTGTTTTGGCAAGTCGGTTAGGACATCTCCTTTGTGCATGACACAAGTCATTTTTCCAACAATTGTTTACAGACAGATTATTTCACTTATAATTCACTGTATCACAATTCCAGTGGGTCAGAAGTTTACATACACTAAATTGACTGTGCCTTTTAAACAGCTTGGACAATTCCAGAAAATGATGTCATGGCTTTAGAAGCTTCTGATAGGCAAATTGATATAATTTGAGTCAATTGGAGGTGTACCTGTGGATGTACTTCAAGGCCTACCTTCAAACTCAGTGCCTCTTTGCTTGACATCATGGAGAAATCAAAAGAAATCAGCCAAGACCTCAGAAAAAAAATTGTAGACCTCCACTCGTCTGGTTCATCCTTGGGAGCAATTTCCAAACTCCTGAAGGTACCATGTTCCTCTGTACAAACAATAGTACGCAAGCGTAAACACCATGGGACCACTGTCGTGGAAATTTCCTCTATTTACCAAATCATGAGAGCAAACCATACACAAGTCAGAGTTAGTTATCACAAAGTCCATCTTTAATTATATGAGCTCTATCACAACCCTGTGACTCTCAGATCAATTCAGTGTCTATCAATGAATTCTCTGAGAGTCCCTCACACATTTCAACTGAGATCCTTTATAGCAAAGACACATAGTGAGACAGCATAGGCATAATTTATCGTTCAGCTTTGTCTCCTAAACTATGTTATTTTCTCAAACTCAGAACCATAAACCAATCCTCCATATCAACAGGCATATATCAAATCCATCCTATCTTGACAAGATCACAGAGACACACTGACTGGCACACAGACATTGTGGAGCCAAGAGATACACGCTTGACCTCTCCCCTCTCTCCGGCCCAAGCAACTTAGTCTTGACATAGAACAGATACTGCAACCCCGCCACAGTATTATATAAAAATAACATTCTGATGAGCAGTAACTTACAAACATATGATGAATATAAAACATCTTACCTATGTTACCAACCAATTCTGATTATTCCCCAACACCAGGCAGCCGTCATACTGCTCAGGATGGGGAAGCGTTCTGTCTCCTAGAGATAAACGTACTTTGGTGCGAAAACTGCAAATCAATCCCAGAACAACAGCAAAGGACCTTGTGAAGATGCTGGAGGAAACAGGTACAAAGTATCTATATCCACAGTAAAACGAGTCCTATATCGACATAACCTCAGCAGGGAAGAAGCCGCTGCTCCAAAACCACCATAAAAAAGCCAGACTATAGTTTGCAACTGCACATGGGGAGAAAGATCATACTTTTTGGAGAAATGTACTCTGATCTGATGAAACAGCAATAGACCTGTTCGGTCATAATGACCATCGTTATGTTTTGAGGAAAAAGGGGGAGGCTTGCAAGCCGAAGAACACCATCCCAACCGTGAAGCACGGGGGTGGCAGCATCATGTTGTGGGGGTGCTTTGCTGCAGGAGGGACTGGTGCACTTCACAAAATGGATGGCATCATGAGGAAAGAAAATGATGTGGATATATTGAAGCAACATCTCAAGACATCAGTCAGGAAGTTAAAGCTTGGTCTCAAATGGACAATGACCCCAAGCATACTTCCAGAGTTGTGGCAAAATGGCTTAAGGACAACAAAGTCAAGGTATTGGAGTGGCCATCACAAAGCCCTGACCTCAATCCTATTGAACATTTGTGGGCAGAACTGAAAAAGCATGTGCGAGCAAGGAGGCCGACAAACCTGACTTAGTTACACCAGCTCTGTCAGGAAGAATGGGCCAAAATTCACCCAATTTATTGTGGGAAGCTTGTGGAAGGCTACCTGAAACGTTTGACCCAAGTTAAACAATTTAAAGGCAATGCTACCAAATACTAATTGAGTGTATGTAAACCTCTGACCCACTGGAAATGTGATGAAATAAATACAAGCTGAAATAAATAATTCTCTCTACTATTATTCTGACATTTCACATTCTTAAAGTAAAGTGTTGGTCCTAACTGACCTAAAACAGGGACTTTTTTCTAGGATTAAATGTCAGGAATTGTGAAAAACTGAGTTTAAATGTATTTGGCTAAGGTGTATGTAAACTTCAGACTTCAACTATATAGCCTACATCTACTGACTATCTTCATTGACGTTTTCATTCACCATTATTTTCAGAATAATATTGTATCTTTGCATTATTTAGGCTACATATTTCAATTTTCTCAATGATAACAGAGATTTACTCATTTTTATGCTGAGTAAAAAACTAGGCTATACAGCTTCGTTGTGATACACTGCTGGGCTATTATGATAATGTATATACCTCTGCATGTTTAAAGGATTTGCGACATATAGTGCAAAGGCCAAGCGTTTTAAGGCCATTGAAAGCCTTTAACATAAAGTGTGTAATGTAATGATAGCATGAAAGTTTTCTTTGGAAACAACAGCAGAAAACTAACATGTAAATCGGTGCTCTCCCATCTCCAGAGCGTTTTACCAGTAGTGCCAAAACGTCTCGAGAAGGACTGGTCCTGTCACAGCTTATCCACACTCCTCACGTCAACCCGACCATGAAGGACGGATGACACTTCGGAGACCCGGACCCCTCGCCTGGATGAACTGACCTAAAGCGATAAATGTTCCCTCCCATTTTGTTTTGCGAGTTTCATTGGAATATGCGAGCGCCAGCGGGATGAAGGCAGCAGCGTGGAGTTTTCTCCTGCTGTGCGCGTGCACGCAAACCGTGTCCGTGCCCGGGATCCAGGGCTCGACAGTTGCCCCAACGGACACAACAGCATCCACCTCCTCTGCTCCTGTTACCCCCACTGACGACCAAAGCACTGGACTGGTGGTGAGGAAAAATGCAGAGGAGTACAATACCCTAGGGCTATTTTATTATTCATCCAGCATGGATTATTTATTTCAGCAAATTGCTAAGATTTATGATGGCCTTTGAAGTGAAAATAGTAAAAAAAAAAAATAAAAAAAAAAGTGAAATAGTGAATAGAAAAAAATGTGAATACAAATTCACTACCAAAGTGATAAATAATTTGCCTTATCTGATTTTGTATCATACATTTTTTTCACTTTGCCTGCAAGGCCAGAGTGTTGAGCCTATATGTTTCATTGTGAAACTGGGCTCACATGGACTTGGAGCTGTACCTTCACAGGATTAGTCTAGATACTGTACATAGACACACTTTGAAGAGCAGTCAAACGCTGATTTTCACTTATCTAATCTTCACTTAGCTTAGTCATCTCTTTCCCTCTCAAAACGTCGACTTCTGCTTCTCAACATATGTCTCTAAGCAGCACAAGTAGGACTGACCTACTATAATGCCTCTCAATGCAATGCCTCTGTTTCCTGTCCCAGGATTGGCTGACCAGGTATGGCTACCTCCCGCCTTCAGACCGCTCTACTGGACAGCTACAGGCCTGGACAGCTGTCACTCATGCTGTTAGAGCCATGCAGAGGTTCGCAGGCCTCGAGGATACAGGAGTTGCAGGTGAGAAAATAGAAATAGGGTTGAGAAAATGAGGTTGATTATATCCATCCTCTCTGTGTTGCTGTCTCTCTCACTCCTCCGTCTCTGTCTCTTTTTCTCTCCCGATCTGGCTTTCTCTCTCTCTCTCTCTCTCTTTCACTCCTGTGTTGCTGACCTATTGTTGACCTCCTCTCTCTCTGTCCTCTCTCAGATGAGGAGACACTGGCTCTGATGCAAGCCCCACGATGTTCACTGCCAGATGAAGGGGAGGAGCCAAAACCACTGGCCAATCAGCTCCAGGAGGGGCAGAGCCTGAGGAGAAAGAGGGCTATGACCACATGGACAGGAAGAAACATCAACTGGAGGTTCATTAAACTACTGCTCACTATTCATTCATCTCTGTATCTCACTAATCAACCCATTGTCACTTTCATTCTCAATACATCTCTAATTCTCCCTAGGTTGCGTTCATACCCCACCTCCTCCTCCCTCTCCCGTGAGACGATTCGCTCCCTGGTGTTTTACGCCCTGAGGGTGTGGGCGGACCCAACCCCACTGGAGTTCCACGAGGTCAGTCTCTTTCCCTGGATGTGTTAGTTGAATACAAAGATTACCCCCTCTTTCTCTCTCTCTCTCTCGCTCTCTCTCTCTCTCTCTCTCTCGCTTCTCCTCTCTCTCTCTCTCTCTCTCGCTCTCTCTCGCTCTCTCTCTCTCGCGCTCTCTCTCTCTCTCTCTCTCTCTCTCTCTCTCTCTCTCTGACCTCACTTCATGTTTATCCTGTTACCAGGTGGGAGGCTCAGAAGGGGCAGACATGCAGGTGGACTTCCTCCACGGTTTCCATGGTGACAGATACCCCTTCGATGGGGCTGGGGGAGCTGTTGGCCACGCCTTTTTCCCCTCTGACCCTGCTAGAGCGGGCGGAGTACACCTGGATGCTGAGGAGGAGTGGGCGTTCCGCCAGCCAGGTGAGTGACAACAAAAAGACCCAGAGACAGCAGAAAGAGGTACAGGGGGATTCAAGGTCCCTATCCAAATCAACAGTAGATCTGAACGTTAAGGGTAGGTATTCGTATTGCACTGATAGCCCTCTGGTAAGGTAGGTGGAATTTAAGTTTGAGTCTCCCCTGAGGTTCACAATAGAAATGGGTTTGGATGTAAGTTTTCAATTTGGAGAATGTTATGGACGCAGTCAACACACTACTAACAATCGCCCTAACCTGAACCAACCCCCCTCTCCCACCTCACCCCAGCCTCTGAGGGCACTGACCTGTTCACGGTCCTGGTGCATGAGTTTGGCCATGCCCTGGGTTTGTCCCACTCGTCTGCCAGGCGCTCTGTGATGAGACCCTACTACCAGAGCCCCGTAGGAGATCCTCTACACTACCGCCTGGGCCCCCACGACCTGGAGCACATCACCAGGCTCTACGGTCAGTCTCTGTGTGTGTTTATCTGTCTGTGTGTGTATATGTGTGTGTGTGATTGGTTCTGAAACGACGGTGTTGTGTTTGCAGGTAATAGAAATCGTCTCATGGTCACAGACGTTCCCCGGTTGGCGCCTGAACCTCAGCTGCGGCATCGCGACAGGCACGGACACCGACACAGACACAGGTACTGACAAACTTTAGACACAAGGACACAGACAGGGAAACAAAAGAGGATAAGGGTTAGCCACTCAACAAATAATACTCTCTTGGCCTTCCCTCCTTCCCTCCATTTCACTCCTGCCCTCTCTGATGCTCTCTCCTTCTCTTTCAGACATTCTGTAGACCGCTGTAACACTAGCTTTGATGCAGTGGCCAACATTAGGGGAGAGACGTTCTTCTTTAAAGGTGAGTGTGGTGTAGGTAGGCTGCCTATTGGTTGGGTTCTGCTGTGACTATTGTCCCCAGGTTCCCTCATTATTCTACTGGCATCATCGCCCCCCGGTGGATATATCCACGATTACAGGGCTGTGTACTGAACTCCTCTCTGTCTCACCTCTTTTCATTCTTTCTTCACCCCTTTCTTCATCCTAATTTCTCTCGTTGTACCTTTCCTACCGTGCCTTCCTCCTCTCTGTTCCTCACCTCGCTCCCGCCCTCGTTCACCCTCTACATTATTTTTTTCCCCCTTTCTCATCTGTCACCTCCTTACCAACCTCCCTCTCTGGCAGGGCTGAGTATGTGGCGGGTCAGTACTGGGGGGCTGGTGTCGGGCCGGGGGGCCTCGGTGAGGAGGCTGTGGGGGGGTCTGCCCCCTAACCTGCCCCCTCTGCAGGCAGTGTTGGAGAGACACTTGGACCACGCCATCATCTTCATCACTGGTAGGCAACCTCTGACCCCAGCCACCCCACACAGTAGACCTCCACACAGATAGCTCTGGGTAGAATTTGCCCTAAACCAAAGATCTAGGATCAGCATTCCATTCCTGACTCCTAACCTTAACCATTTAGAAGGGAAATTATAAACTGACCTCAGATTCGTCTGATTATTCTACTCCACATAGCATCTCAATGCATCAGTGACGCATTATCAACAGAGGAGAATTAGTGCTACTCAACTGACTAAACTGTTAAAGTTTCTCGGTTGCTTGAGCACATTTGTCAAAATGACACTCAAATCATTAAATACATTACACAAGATCAACTACCTCCTTCAAAATATACAGCCTGTTATGTCATGAAAAGTTATTAATTGAAAAGTCTACACCTGCGTTGCTTGCTGTTCGGGGTTTTAGGCTGGGTTTCTGTACAGCACTTTGTGAAATCAGCTGATGTAAGAAGGGCTTTATAAACACATTTGATTGATTATTTCAACCAATCGTTACACAATGGCCCAATAAATACTGACTACAACACATCCTAACATGTTTTTTTTTTACCCTTACTTTACATGGAAAGTGACTGAGAACACATTCTCATTTACAGCAATGACTTGGGGAATAGTTACATGGGAGAGGAGGGGGTGATGAATGAGCCAATTGTAAACTGGGGATGATTAGGTGACCATGATTTTATGAGGGCCAGATTGGGAATTTAGCTTGGACACCAGGGTTAACACCCCTACTCTTATGATAAGTGCCATGGGATCTTTAGTGACCACAGAGAGTCAGGACAGCCGTTTAACGTCCCATCCGAAAGATAGCACCCTACACAGGGCAATGTCCCCAATCAATGCCCTGGGGGATTGGGATATTTTTTTAGTCCAGAGGCAACGGTGCCTGCTACTGGCCCTCCAACACAAGTTCTCAAAATATGAGTAAGAATAAGAAATAAAAGTAACAAAAGAGAGCAGCTGTAAAATAATTATAGCGAGACCAAACACAGGCGGGTATCGGTACAGGGTCAATGTGTGGGGGCACCGGTTAGTTGAGGTAATATGTACATGTAGGTAGAGTTATTAAAGTGACTATGCATAGATGATAACAACAGAGAGTAGCAGCAGTGTAAAATAAGGTGGGGGGGGGGGGGGGGGTCAATGCAAATATTCTGGGTAGCCATTTGATTAGATGTTCAGGAGTCTAATAGCTTGGGGGTAGAAGCTGTTTAGAAGCCTCTTGGATCTAGACTTGGTACTCTGGCACCGCTTGCCGTGCGGTAGCAGAGAGAACAGTCTATGACTAGGGTAGCTGGAGTCTTTGACATTTTTTAGGGCCTTCTTCTGACACAGCCTTGTATAGAGGTCCTGGATGGTCAGGTCTCCGACCTCCTCCCTGTAGGCTGTCTTGTTGTTGCCGGTGATCAGGCCTACCACTGTTGTGTCATCGGCAAACTTAATGATTGTGTTGGAGTCATGCCTGGCTGTGCAGTCATGAGTGAACAGGGAGTACAGGAGGGGACTAAGCACGACACCCCTGAGGGGCCCCTGTGTTGAGGATCAGCGTGGCGGATGTGTTGTCATTAAAAGTGTCTTAGCAATTTAGAAAAATGAACATGATTCTAGTTTCTCTCTCCACCCATATTCATATATCCTTATGAATTGTAAACCAAACCTGAACCTTGAGAAGACTCTTTATTGCCTCTTTCTGTTTTGTGTTTTAGAATCCCAGTTTTGGCTGTTCAATGACCTCTCTCTCCAGGAGGGCTACCCCCGCCCCCTCTCAGCACTGAGGAAAGGGAGAGAGACAGAAGGAAAGAGAGGAGAGGAAGGAGAGGAGGAGCAGGGCCTGATGTGGGACCCAGAGGAAGGACCAATGTGGGGGGACATTGGAAAAGGGGAAGCAGGAGGAGAGGAAGAAGAGAGTGAGACCTGGACCGAGCTCATCAGAGGAGGAGTGAACGGGATTACGACAGAGAGAGACGGTGAGAGCGAGAGTGAGTGTGAGAGAGAGAGAGATGAACGAGAGTTTGTGAGATTCTATGAGACTGACTGTGAAAGATTATATGTGAGACACCTCACAATGTACAATACTGTACATGTGTGAATGTTTGTCAACAAAAATTAAGCCCCATGCTATATATCACTTCCAGACATGGGTTCAAATACATGTGTATTTTAGTATTTTTTTTCTGTATATTTTAATATCTTCAAATGCACAGCCCAAACAAGTACTTTTATTTTCATATTTGAATGGTTATTTGTAAAAAAACAAATAGTATACCAAAATGTATTTGAAAGTATTTTAAATACTTTTTTCAAATACTATCTTGAAATAACTGGTTTAAATGTATTTGAGTCAGTGTATTTGGGTATTTTCATTTTTTATAATAAAGGTTATCAGAATACTTGTTTTGAAATGTATTGAAGGTCATTGAAATACCAAGTCTGATCCCTTCCTCAGGCTCCATCTACCTCTTCAAAGGAGATTCATATTGGAAGTTCCCCTACCCAGCTTCTGTCCCAGAGGTAGGATACCCTCGATCCCTGGCCACCGATTGGTTGGACTGCCCTCACCCTTCCGCACCTGTCCTAGACGACTTCTCTCGCTCTCCGTCTCCCCCTACTGGACGACAGGAGCTCCGTGAGAGGGAGAAGGAGGAGAGGGGGAGAGAAGAGAGGGGGGGCCAGAGTGGCCATGGCCTGGACAGAGACACAGACAGAGAGGGACTACAGCACTGGCCCTGCACTTGCCTGAATAGAGCAAAAGTTAGCAGCGTGAGCATGACTTCGTTCATATGTGCCCTGCTGTTGACTCTCCTCTCCCTGATAACTGTGTGATGTTAGGCTACGTCCCAATACTCTCGACGGCATCCTCCTCTCACCCCCTTCTATCTCACGGCTACGTCCCAATACTCAACAATGCCCCCCCCCATTCCCTCCAGGTTGTGGCTGCTGTTGTCAATGGTGCTAGGTCCTTTCTCACCTTCCACTATGACAAAGTTTGCCATGCACCCTTACAATCCATTCCACATGCCTACCCTTAGTGCTGTGGTATAGGGGTTGGGCTAGGAGAAGCTAGGAATTTGGGACACAGCCAAGAAGTCCCTACACCCCAAAGGAGGAATGTTTGTCCTGGACATTTCAGATGAATTATGAACAGTTATCTGCTGCTGGTGTACCTCTTTGTCTGTCTGTGAAATGTATCCCATAGCACCTTGTTGTACAGCCTACACTTGATGATTTCAGAACATTTTATCTGACCAAATAAAATAAAAACAACTCTATTGCCTTCAGTTTTCATTGTTAAACCATAACCGCAGACGACTAAATTATATTTTGATACTAACAGCAATAAACGTCACCATTAGGTTCATAGTCACCGTCAAAACGTGCCTCTTGGGGTGCTGCCCTATAGGTCCTTGACCAAACCAAACAAACTATAAATTATTAATAGTTGTAGAGGTCCAATTGTTTAATCTTGCTGTCACTGGGGTAGTTTTGGAATTTCCCTGCACCCTAGCGTTCAACCACATGCCAATTTGGGTAACTTCAGTATTACATAACTTGGGGAGAAACATTATCTTAAAACACTCCACCTCTGTATATATTGAAGGTGTTTCAGCTCATTGACAACCGAGACTTTACTCTTGCTAAGTCTTACTTCTCTGAAGGCTCAGTTTACCTTGATCTACACAATGTGTGTCCTCTACTTGGCCCCTCTCCTTGCTCTGTTGTCAGTGGGAACAGCAGCACCGGCGCCAGAGGATTGTGGACATCTGGTGAAACTGCTCGCACAGGAAGACCAACATACTGTGAGTACATCGCCTATCTATGGAGTGGACCTCAATAGAGGCCCACGGTGGTGTTGGGGTGTGTTAGAAATAGTGTTGATTTCCAATTTGTGAACTGTGTTGTATTGAATCTAATGGAGTTTAAAAGGCATTTGACTCCAACTTATAGGCAGTATACAGCCTCTGCCCTCAGGCACTATGCTTCACAGACAAATAGTGCTATAAAACAGAAATGTGTGAAATTAAATGACAGACCAATACATTTTCCCACAGATCTTTGGGAAGTGGATCTTCATCGAGGGTTTCTCGAACCATGAGATGTTCAACGCACTACTGAGAAAGACCAACAGCTCATGGATTGAAATCCTTCCCACTTCACACACCGAGACGGTCCTTTTGAACCAGGGAAACTTGATGTAAGTGATAGTAACTCTCTACAGCCTTATCTCTAACCACTCGTCATATGTCATTTGACACAATAGCTATGCTATGTGAATAGACATTCTACAGCTCTAAGAAAAATATCTTTCTAGTGATTATCTCATTTCCTCTGATAGTGATGGAAAATGTCTTGACTCCTCTGCCAACATGACCTTTTCCAAAAACATTTGGCAAATCTCACGTAAGTCAAACATTATTGACTGGCAGGCCATCCATGATCTGATAGAAAATAGGCTGTTAAAGTACTGTGAGTTACTGTGTTTTATTTTCCTACCTAGAGAATAATATAACTGCCACTGGACACTTCCTACTATCCTGCCCTGACTGTCTCGTCATGGACCTCAATAGCACCATGGACGAAGTGCATATCCGATCTCTCTATATCTTTGGTAGGTGTGTGTGTGTGTGTGTGTGTGTGTGTGTGTGTGTGTGTGTGTGTGTGTGTGTGTGTGTGTGTGTGTGTGTGTGTGTGTGTGTGTGCTTTTGAGATCCCTCCAATGGCCAGAACCAACATTTACCCAACAGAAATGTGGAAACCTTGGTCAATCAAGTCATAGAATCATCCAGTTTCTTTCTTCTTCTATTTCCAGGGAAGAGCAGGACACTGCCGGAGGCCGATTTGAAACAGTTCCAGAAGCAGGCAGAATGCCTCCAGTATCCTCAGCCTGCACAGTTTTCCTATGATGGAGTTACAGGTCATTATTAACCCTAACCTATTCATCAAAGGAACACCAGGCAACATTTAGTATTATGGTGGTAGGGTTGAAGAAAAATATATTTAAAATATATACTGTGTATTTAAAATAATATATATATTTACCAAATAATATATATAGGAGATTGGGAATTATGCAGACAATCACATTGATAGAAGCCACATTTTGCCTGCAATTTTAAAGCTTATAAAAAGGTTATTATTCATTTACGTTGTCAATCATCCGTTTAGAATAGATCCCTGTTGCATGAGTCCTGTGTTCATTTAAACCTTGTCCAAGTTCTCATTAATGTCTCCTCTCTTCTCTCTGCAGAGTTTTGCGCTGAGAAAAAGGAGAGCTCACACACTGTTGAGTCACAAGATGTGAAGGATGGTTCACAGTGATATGGCTACTGAGGATGGAATGTTTGCATTAATAAAATGGTGTTCTCTTATACTGACTGCTTGTTTTGAAACGCATCCTCATCCACAAACACAGTAAAGCACGCGCGCAAACAGGCAGACACACACTCCCTGTTCTACCTCTTTAAATATGTAATATATCATCAGGGACCAGGGTGAACAACACCGGACTCATCACACTTTCCTGAGGAGTACCATTGTCAACTTCAAACCACGTTGACAATTCTGACCCCATACTCTCCCATATGACTCGATCGAACAGGAAGTCCGGGATCCAGTTATACAGACGTCCCCCAATGCCCAATGAATGCCAGGGTTGGTAATTTACCTGTCTTATATCAGCTCACTTGTGCTGAGGTGGTAGGGGTGGAAGTATTCAAGGTGTGTCCTTAAAAACCAATGTGCCAATTTCAATCAGCGCTACTGGTGATATTAAAGATTCACCAAAAGCTGGTCTCAGTGGTAAAGCAATTGGTTATATTGGACATTGTTTTTGTCCATGCAGCTTGGACTCTTTTGGCCTACATGTTTGTTATAACTAGGCCTATTGTAGGACTATATACTATTCAATACATGGATAAGACAAACACCCATGCGCATCTCCAAGGCATTCTTAACTCAAATACTTCTGCTAAGTATCAGAACTCAGGATAAGACCCAGATGCAGACGGCTAGAATCACAGATGTTTATTGACTCAAACGGGGGGCAGGCAAAAGACCGGTCAATGGTAGGCAGAGGTCCGTAATCCGGGGCAGAGTCAATAAGGCACAGAACGGCAGGCAGGCTCAGGGGCAGGCAGAGGTTAGTAATCGGGTCAGAGTCAGGCAGGTATAGAACGGGAGGCAGGCTCGGGATCAGGGCAGGCAGAATGGTCAGAACCGGGGAAACTAGGAAACAGAATCTTGAGAAAATAGGAAGACTGGAAAGCACACTGGTAAGACAAGAAGAACTGGCAAGAGACAAACAGGGAACACAGGTAGAAATGCACAGGGAATAATGGGGAAGATGGGCGACACCTAGAGGGGGAGACAAGCATAAAGAAAGATGAAAACGATCAGTGTGTGACACTAAGTTGAACTCAAATTCAAATCGAGAGACTGAAAAATAGCTTCTATCTCAAGGCCATCAGACTGTAAAACAGCCATCACTAACACAGAGAGGCTGCTGCCTACAAACATACTTGAAATCATTGACCACTTTAATAAATTGATCACTGGTCACTTTAATAATGCACTTTAATCATGTTTACATATCTTACATTACTCATCCCATATGTATATACTCTATTTCATACCATATATTGCATCTTACCTATGCTTGCTCGTCCATATATTTATATGTATATATTCATATTCCATCCCTTTACTTAGATTTGTTTGTATTAGGTAGTTGTTGTGGAATTGTTAGATTACTTGTTAGATATTGCTGCACTGTCGGAACTAGATGCCCAAGCATTTCGCTACACTCGCAATAACAACTGCTAACCATGTGTATGTGACCAATACAATTTTATTTTGAAATCACGCAGTTCCACAATTGGCAAGTAGGTGGGGATGAGACCGCGCTGAGACAGGCGCAACTCAACTGTCGCATCACCTTTTCAAGGAAATGTTGTAGGCTAACCAGGGGTTGTCATGTATGTCAATCTATTTTATGAAGAGATAAGGAAGTGACTTTCAGGCTTTTCCTCATAGAATGTCCTTTGCGCAGTCATGGAGTAAACGTGAGAAGAACCTGAGTGGACTATCACCTGTGGATTCATTTCAACGGCAGCACTGTTTTCAGCATAAACCGAAGTCAGACGGAAGTTTTCTATTGACAGTTTGAGAGATGAGATGAGGCTCACCCATATAAAACTTGGATGTATTCTGGCTTGTGCTTTTCTCTCTCTAACCTGGTTAACCGCTCATAATGGAAATGGTAAGGTGTCGCACATGTCACACTATTCTTTTTACATTATGATGTATTAGGCTACAAACTTTTTTCAAAAGGTTAAACCTTGTACATAACTGAATTAAATTTTCTATTGTTTTCAAATGGTAATACTGGAAGCTAAATACGTGATAAATTGAACATTATAAACTGGATGGTCCGAGCCCTGAATGCTGATTGGCTGACAGACGTGGTATGACAAAACATTTATTTTTACTGCTTCAATTACGTTGGTAAACAGTTTATAATAGCAATAAAGCACCCGGGGGTTTGTGGTATATGGCCAATATACCACGGCTAGGGGCTGTGTCCAGGCACTCCGCGATGCATTGTGCATAAGAACAGTCCTTAGGCGTGGTATATTGGCCATATACCACACCCCCTCATGTCCTATTGCTTAATTATACAACGGGTGGGTCTAATCCTGAATGCTGATTGGTTAAAACTGCATTCCAGCCGGTGTCTATTCCACAATTTACCACAGGCTAAATCCATGACATGAAAATGCCTATTTACTCCATCTGACTGTGCAATCCGCTGTCTCATCAGCCTAGCCAGGCAATTTATAAACTTTATACCCGCTATAAAGAGCATCTAGACATTATCTCACATTTCTTTTAGACTAACATTTAGTGTTCAACAGCAGAGATTTGTAGAAACCTTGCTGTCAGTCTCTCCGACATTTGCAACATTGTTTTAATATTCAAATTCGATCTCCAGGATGAGACAGACAGGCAGGCAGCATTTCTTAGCCAATCAAAATCATAAATCGTCCGGAATCATTTTTATGGATATATACAAAGACTTTTCAATTGAAAAAAGGTCAAGTGAAATGAAGTGCAGCTAGTTTGCACTCTCTGCAGCTTCAGTTTGAAGTGATTGTGTTAGCTGTGTTGTCGGCTAGCTCCTCTGAACAACAGAGTCTTGACAAGTGAGCACATTTTCTATGCCAGGAAAAATTGCACCTCATCAATTCAAATCAAATTTTATTGATCCCATACACGTGTTTAGCAGATGTTATTGCGGGTGTAGCTAAATGCTTATGCTTCTAGTTCAACAGTGCAGCAATTTATAACAAGTAATATCTAACAATTTCACAACAAATATCTAATACACACAAATCTAGGTAAAGGAATGGAATTAAGAATATATAAATACATGGATGAGCAATTTCAGAGCGGCATAGACTAAGATACAGTAGATAGTGTAGAATACAGTATATATATATATATATATATATAAGAAGAGTAATGCAAGATATGTAAACATTATTAAAGTGAATAGTGTTCAATTATTAAAGTGGCCAGTGATTTCAAGTATGTGTATGTAGGCTGCAGCCTCTCTGATAGTGATGGCTATTTAACAGTCTGATGGCCTTGAGATAGAAGCTGTTTTTCAGTCTCTCGGTCCCAGCGTTGATGCACCTGTACTGACCTCGTCTTCTGGATGATAGCGGGGTGAACAGGCAGTGGCTCGGGTGGTTGTTGTCCTTGATGATCTTTTTGGCCTTCCTGTGACATCGGGTGGTGTAGGTGTCCTGGAGGGCAGGTAGTTTGCCCCCGGTGATGTGTTGTGCAGACCACACCACCCTCTGGAGAGCCCTGCAGTTGTGGGCAGTGCAGTTGCCATACCAGGCGGTTATACAGCCCGACAGGATGCTCACAATTGTGCATCTATAAAAGCGTGTGAGGGTTTTAGGCGACAAGCCAAATTTCTTCAGACTCCTGAGGTTGAAGAGACTCTGTTGTGCTTTCTTCACCACACTGTCTGTGTGGGTGGACCATTTGTTTGTCAGTGATATGTACGCCAATGAACTTAAAACTTTCCACCTTCTCCACTGCTGTCCCGTCGATGTGGATGGGGGGGTGCTCCCTCTGTTTCCTGAAGTCCACAATCATCTCCTTAGTTTTGTTGACATTGAGTGAGAGGTTATTTTCCTGACATCACACTCTCAGAGCCCTAGCTCATTGTTATGGATGTATCCAAATAAATGTCACTAGAAAACAGCTTAAACTAATGCAAAATCAGCTACTTTGCTGTTATTCTTGCTGGACTTTTTGACGTGACTGTAAGTTAGCCGTAGTTGGCTTTCTAGCAAGCAAGGGATAAGAATGTTTCCAGCCAGTATGGCAATGGAACATTTAGAACGAACGACTGGGTTACGTCTCTGGCAATCGAACAGATAGAACGAACGACCAGCCGGCTTGGGTAGCAACCCTAGATTTTTGTTGGGACTATATCTTGTGGAAGGATGAAATAGTATGAATAAATAACATTTTTTATGAAAATATGTAAATCATTATTTGAATATGTTGGTAAGCCATTGTATGAAAGTGATAATGCCCTCGAAGCTGTTGTTTGGAGGTTATATTGGCACGGTGCCAATAACACCCGTGCCATTATATCCGCCCAACACCGGCTTCTTGGGCATTATCACTTAATTGTAAATTGGGTGGTACAAGTCCTGAATGCTGATTGGCTGACAGCCCTGGTATATCAGAATGTATACCACGGGTATGACAAAAATGTATTTTTGCTGGTCTAATTACGTTGGTAACCAGTTTATAATAGCAATAAGGCACCTCAGGGCTTTGTGGTATATGGCCAATATACCACGGTTAAGGGCTGTGTCCCGGCACTCCTTATTGCGTCGTGAATAAGAACAGCCCTTAGCTGTGGTATATTAGCCATATACCACACCTCCTCGGGCCTTATTGCTTAAATATATTGAATCATATAGGTCTACCTAGAATTTGAATGGTTCTCATCTAGATGTATTGCCATGATTTTGCAACACCAGGGGCCACGTTTATAAACACTGCAAGTACAAAATATACCCTAAAATGTGCATGCGCCAGTTTTAATGCAAAAGTTGGCATTTATTTAAAAAGATATCTTCATGTGAGAATGTGCTCACCTCCCTGCAAACCTTAGACCATGTGTAAGCACATCTGTTAGTGATTGAAATCATTATTGTATTGAAAGATGGCAAGTAAATAAATAAAAAAAGGAAAACAGGAAAACATTATTAACAATGCACCATTGGTGAGAAAAGCGACAATCTGTTTGTTTTTTTAGAATCTAAAATAATTTGACACAGGAATCTTTTTTCTATTTTATTTTCATAACCAATGCAGAATATATTCACACCTTTTCTGGCCATGATATTCCCCAAGGACCCATACAACAAATAACCATGCGTATCTCTCATTTAATTGCACCTAGTAGCCTGGTAAATAGATATATGTATTTCAAATTTTGCAATATCATAGGCAGCATGGTTTATAATACCGTTATACAGTCTAATTTAAGAGCTGATATTTTATATTGAAGTATGCCTAAGTATCAAGTTTCAAGTTTGTCATGTGCACAAGTACAGTGAAATGTCTTTCTTGCTTGCTCTTTCCCAACAATGTAGTAATTAATATCAGTAGTACTATAAAAAAAAAATGGTCAAGTAGCACAAAAAACATAATTAGAAATCTGGCTTGTAAATAGAACTGTATAGTGTAAGTACTGTAATTGCATTCTTTGACTAGCCTGCCCTACAATGTTTCAGAATTCTGGACAGTCCATCATATTTAGGTTGAGGCAAAAGTCAATATAAAACATTGTTGAAATTAAAACGTTCTGCTGACAGGTCCACGACAATTTGCAAGTGTTTTCTCATTCAGAAACTGACCGTCATGATCCAGATACAGAATAAATTACTGCTAAAGATGAAAACATTCTGCCAACACATTAAATAGACCGATAGTTTATGTCAAATATTTGACAGTATGGGTAGGCTACAGTAGGCCTATTGCTATGTGATAGGAGCGCGACATCATTGCCTATTTAATCTCCGAGCCTATGCCAAGGCAGGGCATATTGTAGTGTTTAAGAGATAAGCAGCATGTTATTATGCACACCTGGTTCAAATGGTATGCACGTATTCAGTGCGTGATATTGGAAATATGTATCTGATTGGATACGCATAGTTTTATTGGCAGACCCTCATTGGTTGTTGGCCAAGGTATTCAAGTGTGCTTCCCTTTGAGCGGGTGGAGATGGACTCAGCTTGGAACCGGCAACGTTGTATACGCTGTCATGTTGGAAATAAACCTCTTTGTGATGTTAATGTAAAGTTTATCTTTACAATAACTAAAAAGAACCTGCTTCCTTTAACCGGGGATGCAACACATATAAACCCAATAATCTATTGACAAACTAAATATTGAACAACAAATTCTTATTTTGCACACCCAGAGGCACACCCAGAGGCCGGTGATTTTAACGCAGGGAAACTGAAATCCGTTACCAGTATGTCCCCTGTGCAACTAGAGGCGACAAAATTATAGATCACCTTTACTCCACACACAGAAATGCATACAAGGCTCTCCCTTTCGCAAATCTGACCATAACTTTATCCTCCTGGTTCCAGTTTACAAGCAAAAACTCAAAAAGGAAGTACCAGTGACATGCTCAATATGGAAGTGGTCCGATGATGCTAAGCTACAGGACTGTTTTGCTAGCACAGACTGGAATATGTTCCGGGATTCATCCATGACATTGAGACGTTTACCACATCATTCACCGGCTTCTTTCGTAAGTGCTGTGACGTCTTCTTCCCCACAGTGACCGTACGTTTATATCCCAACAAGAAGCCATGGATTACAGGCAACATCCACACTGAGCTATTGGCTAAAACTGCCGCTTTCAAGGAGTGGACACTTATGCGGAAGCTTATAAGAAATCCCTCTACGACCTCCGATAAGCCATGAAACAGGCAAAGCAGCAATACAGGACAAAGGTGGATTCCTACTACACTGGCTCTGACACTTGTTGAATGTGCGCAAGCAAAATGCCTTGTATGCTCGCTTCAAGGCAAGCAATACAGAACCATTGTTTACGAGGATGCATGTTTGGAGCATGCGCTGACCAGCTGGAAAGTGTCTTCACTGACATTTTTAACCTCTCCCTGACCCAGTCTGTAATATGGGTTTGGTTGCCATGGCGCCGACAGAGATGGCCGCCTCGCTTCGTGTTCCTAGGAAACTATGCAGTTTTTTGTTTTTTTATGTGTTATTTCTTACATTAGTACCCCAGGTCATCTTAGGTTTCATTACATACAGTCGAGAAGAACTACTGAATATAAGATCAGCGTCAACTCACCATCAGTACAACCAAGAATATGATTTTCGCAAAGTGGATCCTGTGTTCTGCCTTTCAACCAGGACAACGGAATGGATCCCAGCCGGCGACCGAAAAAAACGACTCCGTAAAAGAGGGAAACGAGGCGGTCTTCTGGTCAGACTCCGGAGACGGGCACATCGTGCACCACTCCCTAGCATTCTTCTCGCCAATGTCCAGTCTCTTGACAACAAGGTTGATGAAATCCGAGCAAGGGTAGCATTCCAGAGGGACATCAGAGACTGTAACGTTCTTTGCTTCACGGAAACATGGCTCACTGGAGAGACGCTATCGGAGGCGGTGCAGCCAGCGGGTTTCTCCGCGCATCGCGCCGACAGAAACAAACATCTTTCTGGTAAGAAGAGGGGCGGGGGCGTATGCCTTATGGCTAACGAGACGTGGTGTGCTCACAGAAACATACAGGAACTCAAATCCTTCTGTACACCTGATTTAGAATTCCTCACAATCAAATGTCGACCGCATTATCTACCAAGAGAATTCTCTTCGATTATAATCACAGCCGTATATATTCCCCCCCAAGCAGACACATCGATGGCTCTGAACGAACTTTATTTGACTCTTTGCAAACTGGAATCCATACATCCTGAGGCTGCATTCATTGTAGCTGGGGATTTTAACAAGGCTAATCTGAAAACAAGACTCCCTAAATTGTATCAACATATCGATTGCGCAACCAGGGCTGGAAAAACCTTGGATCATTGTTATTCTAACTTCCGCGACGCATATAAGGCCCTGCCCCGCCCTCCTTTCGGAAAAGCTGACCACGACTCCATTTTGCTGATCCCTGCCTACAGACAGAAACTAAAACAAGAAGCTCCCACGCTGAGGTCTGTCCAACGCTGGTCCGACCAAGCTGATTCCACACTCCAAGACTGCTTCCATCACGTGGACTGGGATATGTTTCGTATTGCATCAGATAACAACATTGACGAATACACTGATTCGGTGTGCGAGTTCATTAGAATGTGCGTTGAAGATGTCGTTCCCATAGCAACGATTAAAACATTCCCTAAACAGAAACCGGGGATTGATGGCAGCATTCGCGTGAAACTGAAAGCGCGAACCACTGCTTTTAATCAGGGCAAGGTGACTGGTAACATGACTGAATACAAACAGTGCAGCTATTCCCTCCGCAAGGCTATCAAACAAGCTAAGCGTCAGTATAGCGACAAAGTAGAATCTCAATTCAACGGCTCAGACACAAGAGGTATGTGGCAGGGTCTACAGTCAATCACGGACTACAAGAAGAAAACCAGCCCAGTCATGGACCAGGATGTCGTGCTCTCAGGCAGACTAAATAACTTTTTTGCCCGCTTTGAGGACAATACAGTGCCACTGACACGGCCTGCAACGAAAACATGCGGACTCTCCTTCACTGCAGCCGAGGTGAGTAAAACATTTAAACGTGTTAACCCTCGCAAGGCTGCAGGCCCAGACGGCATCCCCAGCCGCGCCCTCAGAGCATGCGCAGACCAGCTGGCCGGTGTGTTTACGGACATATTCAATCAATCCCTATACCAGTCTGCTGTTCCCACATGCTTCAAGAGGGCCACCATGTTCCTGTTCCCAAGAAAGCTAAGGTAACTGAGCTAAACGACTACCACCCCGTAGCACTCACTTCCGTCATCATGAAGTGCTTTGAGAGACTAGTCAAGGACCATATCACCTCCACCCTACCTGACACCCTAGACCCACTCCAATTTGCTTACCGCCCAAATAGGTCCACAGACGATGCAATCTCAACCACACTGCACACTGCCCTAACCCATCTGGACAAGAGGAATACCTATGTGAGAATGCTGTTCATCGACTACAGCTCGGCATTCAACACCATAGTACCCTCCAAGCTCGTCATCAAGCTCGAGACCCTGGGTCTCGACCCCGCCCTGTGCAACTGGGTACTGGACTTCCTGACGGGCCGCCCCCAGGTGGTGAGGGTAGGCAACAACATCTCCACCCCGCTGATCCTCAACACTGGGGCCCCTCAAGGGTGCGTTCTGAGCCCTCTCCTGTACTCCCTGTTCACCCACGACTGCGTGGCCACGCACGCCTCCAACTCAATCATCAAGTTTGCGGACGACACAACAATGGTAGGCTTGATTACCAACAACGACGAGACGGCCTACAGGGAGGAGGTGAGGGCCCTCGGAGTGTGGTGTCAGGAAAATAACCTCACACTCAACGTCAACAAAACTAAGGAGATGATTGTGGACTTCAGGAAACAGCAGAGGGAACACCCCCCTATCCACATTGATGGAACAGTAGTGGAGAGGGTAGTAAGTTTTAAGTTCCTCGGCATACACATCACAGACAAACTGAATTGGTCCACTCACACAGACAGCATCGTGAAGAAGGCGCAGCAGCGCCTCTTCAACCTCAGGAGGCTGAAGAAATTTGGCTTGTCACCAAAAGCACTCACAAACTTCTACAGATGCACAATTGAGAGCATCCTGGCGGGCTGTATCACCGCCTGGTACGGCAACTGCTCTGCCCACAACCGTAAGGCTCTCCAGAGGGTAGTGAGGTCTGCACAACGCATCACCAGGGGCAAACTACCTGCCCTCCAGGACACCTACACCACCCGATGTTACAGGAAGGCCATAAAGATCATCAAGGACAACAACCACCTGAGCCACTGCCTGTTCACCCCGCTATCATCCAGAAGGCGAGGTCAGTACAGGTGCACCAAAGCTGGGACCGAGAGACTGAAAAACAGCTTCTATCTCAAGGCCATCAGACTGTTAAACAGCCACCACTAACATTGAGTGGCTGCTGCCAACACACCGACTCAACTCCAGCCACTTTAATAATGGGAATTGATGGGAAATGATGTAAAATATATCACTAGCCACTTTAAACAGCGCTACCTAATATTATGTTTACATACCCTACATTATTAATCTCATATGTATACGTATATACTGTACTCTATATCATCTACTGCATCCTTATGTAATACAGTATCACTAGCCACTTTAACTATGCCACTTTGTTTACATACTCATCTCATATGTATATACTGTACTCGATACCATCTACTGTATCTTGCCTATGCTGCTCTGTACCATCACTCATCCCCTATATCTTTATGTACATATTCTTTATCCCCTTACACTGTGTATAAGACAGTAGTTTTGGAATTGTTAGTTAGATTACTTGTTGGTTATTACTGCATTGTCAGAACTAGAAGCACAAGCATTTCGCTACACTCGCATTAACATCTGCTAACCATGTGTATGTGACAAATAAAATTTGATTTGATTTGACTAATACCTACGTGTTTCAAGCAGACCAACAAAGTCCCTGTGCCCAAGATAACCTGTCTAAATGACTATCGCCCCATAGCACTCACATCTGTAGCCATAAAATGCTTTGAAAGGCTGGTCATGGCTCACATCAACACCATCATCCCAGACACTCTGCACCCACTCCAATTTGCATAACACCCCAACAGATCCACAGATGACACAATCTCTATTGCTCGCCACACTGCCCTCTCCCACTTGGACAAGAGGAACACTTATGTGAGAATGCTGTTCATCGACTACAGTTCTGCGTTCAACACCATAGTGCCCTCCAAGCTCATCACTAAGCTCAGGACTTTGGGACTGAACACCTCCCTCTGCAGCTGGATCCTGAACTTCTTTACGGGCCTCCCCCAGATGGTGAGGGTAGGCAACAACACATCTTCCACGTTGACCCTCAATGGGGACCCCTCAGAGGTGCGTGTTTAGTCCTCTCCTGTACACCCTGTTCACCCACGACTGTGTGGCTGCGCACGACTCCAGCACCGTCATGAAGTTTGCTGACGACACAACAGTTGTAGGCCTAATCACTGACAATGATGAGACAGCCTATAGGGAGAAGTTTAGTGATGTGGCAGTGTGGTGCCAGGACAACAAACTCTCCCTCAACGTCAGCAAGACAAAGGAGCTGATTGTGGGACTACAGGAAATGGAGGTCCGAGCGCACCCCTATCCACATCGACAGGGCTGTAGTGGAGCAGGTAGAGAGCTTCAAGTTCCTCCGTGTCCACATCACTTAGAAATTAACATGGTCCATACACAACACAGTCATGAAGAAGGCACGACAAATTCTTCTTCCCCCTTTGGGCTGAAATATATTGGCATGGACTTTCAGATCCTCTTGACTGGCTGCATCACCGCTTGATATGGCAACTGCAGGGCACCCGACCGTAAGGCGCTATAGAGGGTAGTGCGTATGGCCCAGTACATCACTGGTGCCCGAGCTCCCTGCCATCCAGGACCTCTATACCAGGTGGTGTCAAAGGAAGACCCTAAAAATTGTCAAAGACTCCAGCCACCAAGTCAGACTTTTCTCGCTGCTAGTGGTACTGATGCACCAAGTCTGGAACCAACAGGACCCTGAACAGCTTCTACCCCCAAGCCATAAGACTGCTAAATAGTTAACCAAATAGCTGCCCGAATTTGCACTAACTCTTTTGACTCCTCACATATGCTGCTGCTACTGTTTATTATTATTTATTATTTATCCTGTCGCCTAGTCACTTTATTCAGACCTATATGTAAATATCTACCTCAATTACCTCTTACCCATGCACATCGACCCGGTACTTGTACCATGTGTACTGTATAGCCAAGCTATTGTGTATTTATTCTTTGTGTTATTATTTTTCCATTATTTTTCTATTTCTCTCTGAATTGTTGGGAAGGACCTGTAAGTTAGCATTTGACGGTTAGTCTACACCTGTTGTTTACGTAGCATGTGACTAACAATTTGACTGATTTTGATTCAATGACTTAAAAACCACTAGTGTGTGAGTTCCTTGTTGTCTGGGAAACACCATTCTTTTTCTGCTTTAGACGTGTAACCCAGTAACTAAAACACAGGGTTTGTTGTTTGAGGAACTATGTGGTATGAATGAGGTTGTCATGGAAATCACAGCAGTGGAACGGGACTATGGGAAGATTAGCCTATACCTATTGTTGTCCTGCACCCAACTCCTCAATACATTTGCAAATTTGATGTCGATGGAGCTTTTTCAAATACACACTTTCAAACATGGACTTGTAACTGTTATACTCTCTCTATCTCTTCTTATCTCTTTCTGTCATGCAACTGTATGGGTGCGTGTGTGTGTGCCTGTCGGTATGTGTACACGCGTGTGTGTATGTGTAGATGGGGATGAACCCTCCAACCACCCAGTTATGATCCAGCTGTATGAACGTCTGCTGGCTGCAGAGTTCAAGGGGGAGCTGCTGTCCAGGGAGCTCAGCAGTGTTCTGACCAGCCTGAGGAACCTCACCATACCTAACAACAGCTCCTCCACTAATATCCCAGGTGAGGGACAGAGTTATCATGTTATCATCCGTGTACAGTCGCATCACAGGTGACAGTACAGCCATCCCACTGGGCACACACAGGTTGAATCAACGTTGTTTCCACGTCATTTTAATTAAATTATGTTGAACCAACAGAATATACAGTACAAGGAAAAAGTTTGGACACACCTACTCATTCCAGGGTTTTTCTTTATTTTTACTATTTTCTACATTGTAGAAAGACATCAAAACTATGAAATAACACATATGAAATCATGTAGTAACCAAAAGAGTGTTAAACAAATCAACATATATATATATATTTGAGATTCTTCTTGCCACTTTCTCAACCAGCTTTTTTATGTAATTATTTTATTTTTATTTAACCTTTATTTAATTAGGCAAGTCAGTTAAGAACAAATTCTTATTTACAATGCCGGCCTACCAAAAGGCAAAAGGCCTCCTGCGGGGACGGGAGCCTGGGATTAAAACAATAAATACAGTATAGATATAGGACAAAACACACATCACAACAAGAGATACACAACACTACATAAAGAGAGCCCTAAAGACAACAACATAACAAGGCAGAAACACATGACAACACAGCATGGTAGCAACACAATATGGTAGCAGCACAAAAACATGGTACAAACATTATTGGGCAAAGTCAACAGCACAAAGGTCAAGAAGGTAGAGACGACATCATACAAAGCAGCAACAACTGTCAGTAAGAGTGTCCATGATTGAGTATTTGAATGAAGAAATTGAGATAAAACTGTCCGGTTTGAGTGTTTGTTGCAGCTCGTTCCAGTTGCTAGCTGCAGCGAACTGAAAAGAGGAGCGACCCAGGGATGTGTGTGCTTTGGGGACCTTTAACAGTATGTGACTGGCAGAACGGGTGTTGTATGTGTAGGATGAGGTCTGCAGTAGGTATCTCAGATAGGAGGGAGTGAGGCCTAAGAGGGTTTAATAAATAAGCATCATCCAGTGTGTCTTGCGACGGGTATACAGAGATGACCAGTTTACAGAGGAGTATATTGTGCTGTGATGTGTCCTATAAGGAGCATTGGTGGCAAATCTGATGGCCGAATGGAAAATAATATCTAGCCGCTTGAGAGCACCCTTACCTGCCGATCTATAAATTATATCTCCGAAATCTAGCATGGGTAGGATGGTCATCTGAATCTGGGTTAGTTTGGCAGCTGGGGTGAAAGAGGAGCGATTACGATAGAGGAAACCAAGTCTAGATTTAACTTTAGCCTGCAGCTTTGATATGTGCTGAGAGAAGGACAGTGTACCGTCTTGCCATACTCCCAATTACTTGTATGCAGTGACTACCTAAAGCTCTAAACCCTCAGAGGTGGTAATAACACCTGTGTGAAGAGGGGCATTCTTCTTACCAAACCACATGACCTTTGTTTTGGAGGTGTTCAGAACAAGGTTAAGGGTAGAGAAAGCTTGTTAGACACTAAGAAAGCTTTGTTGTAGAGCATTTAACACAAAATAAGGGGAGGGGCCAGCTGAGTATAAGACTGTATCATCTGCATATAAATGGATGAGAGAGCTTCCTACTGCCTGTGCTAAGAGCGTGGGGCCTAGGATTGAGCCTTGGGGTACTCCCTTGGTGACAGGCAGTGGCTGAGACACTGCTCTCTTTGAGAGCGGTAGTTAGCAAACCAGGCCAAAGACCCCTCAGAGACACCAATACTCCTTAGCCGGCCCACAATAATTGAATGGTTCATGCGGTAGTCACCTGGAATGCATTTCAATTAACAGGCGTGCCTTTTTAAAAGTTAAATTGTGCAATTTCTTTCCTTCTTAACGCTTTTGAGCCAATCCGTTGTGTTGTGACAAAGTAGGGTTGGTATCCAGAAGATAGCCCTATTTTGTAAAATGCCATATTATGGCAAGAACAGCTCAAATAAGCAAAGAGAAACAACAGTCCTTCATTACTTTTAGACATGAAGGTCAGTCAATCCGGAATATTTCAAGAACTTTTGGGGGTCTTTTAAAGACCATACGTGGGGGATATTTAGGGCAGTGTCAATAATGTACCAGTGCTTTCTGGTAATGTCCTTATATACATTCCCCAATGGTGAATTCCAAGAGCTCTTCCTGAGTCCCTGTATAGATCAGGAAAATATCATCCAAATATATCCGAATGAGGAGAATATTGGGGAGAAATGGGTTAAGGTATGGATTCAGCACCACCTGTTTTTCAATCATTCCTAGATACAGGTTAGCATAATTAGGAGCCATAGTACTCCCTATCGCTGTCCCTTTGGTCTGGAAGAAAAAGTCTCCTCTGAAGAGAAAATAGTTGGGGGTTAGTACCAGTTCAGTCAAGTCCACAATACAATTGGTGCCGAGGAGAGCATTAAGGGGACATTCATTAAGGTAAGAACTTGAGGGCCTTAGATCTTAATGGATACATGCTTTTGAACAATGGTGGAATCTTCCCAATTTCTCTCTCTCTCTCTCTCTCTCTCTCTCTCTCTCTCTCTCTCTCTCTCTCTCTCTCTCACCCCCTCTCTCACCTCCTCTCTCACCCCCTCTCGCTGCACTTTTGAGAAGTCAAGATAAAACTGTAAGCAGTGTCAACAAAGCTAAATTATTGTTTTATGTCTGACCGTTACTTGTGTGTTTGGTTTGGTTTTTGGTGATGTGGAGTGTAGAAGGACCGATAAAGAGAAATCTCAGTCTGCTGTCCTCCAGACTGCCCAACGCCTACCTCTACCTGCCCCACTTACGGGATCACCCAGACAGCCTGATTCCTAACGTGGTCCTGGGACAAGGCCGAACTGGAGGTGAGCGACGAGTCATGTAAAAATGTCTCTGAGTAAACGTGTCCTCTTTGACAAACCAGAGGGGTGTTAAAGTGAGAGGCTACAAAGCTTGGTGTGGTTTGCTAGTGTCAGTCTGTACTGTGGCCCGCAGCCTGTAACCCCTATCCTGCCACCTCACCCACCCTGCTCAGTGTTGACTTTATTCCAGTGAATGGTTTACTGTAGTGTGTGTATATGTGTGTGTGTGTGTGTGTGTGTGTGTGTGTGTGTGTGTGTGTGTGTGTGTGTGTGTGTGTGTGTGTGTGTGTGTGTGTGTGTGTGTGTGCGTGTGTGTGTGTCAGTGTCCCTGGTATTGGGGATCCCTACAGTGAAGCGTCAGAAGCAGAGCTACCTGGTTAGCACCCTGAACTCCCTCCTCTACGACCTTTCACCTTCTGAACGGAACGACACCGTCATCATCATCTTTGTTGCCGAGGTAACCTGCTCAGATAACCTGATAGGGGCGTATAGAAACACATGGGATGGTCTTAGCCAATCAAACTGCTTTTAAAACAAAACACTTGACAGTAACAATAGGCCCACATCATGTCACTTAAAGTGTCTTTTTTAGATGATAATCATAAAAATAATTTACTTTTTAGATGGGGTAATGTAGCTTGAGGTGGGAAGACTGCGGTCTGGTCTCTGCCTCGGGTCAAATCGACCTATTATTAACGCAGAATATCGACTGATTGTGATGAAAAAAATGTAGTGATTCATTTTCAAGGAAAGACCTGCTAAACCTGTTGTGTGACCGTGCCTTTCAGAAGCCTAGGTACAGTATGTATGTTATCACACTACACACCTAAACTACAGGAATGGACGAGCACATTACGAGAAATGCCTGTTCTAGATTCCCAGTTAAGTAACTCATTCTAAAGACCTCAGAACAAACTATGTAGCCCAAAAGCAGATGTCTATCTAAGTACGTGGCTCTTATATAGCCCTCAAATTCAAATTTGTACTTTGAAGCCAGTTGCATTGCTTTTTTTCCCTTCTTCCCTTCTAATCAGGGACTGATTTAGACCTGGCACACCAGGTGGTTGCAATTAATTACCAGGTTGAACAGAAGACCAGCAGTAGTCTGGAACTCATAGGGTAGGATTTGAATACTTCTGGTATATAGTAGGCACCAAAAATAAATGATCATCTTGCTAGCCAGGACACACTCATTTTCACAATTTCACAAATATTATTCAAATAAAGAAATCATAGCACGTTTTTTGGGCTCATTCAGCAGTTTTTACCTGATTTAGGTATAATCATGTTGAAAAATATTGTTAATAGTACCATTAATATTCCTAAAACATAAGTAGAAAAGTATACTGTTGCTGCTTCCTGTCGTCATGTATTTTTGTGTGTTAAAACACCAATTTTTAATGTGCAGGTTTATAATCCATATTTTTAAATAAGTGATATGATGATATGTTGAAGACGGATAAATACAAATGACTCCCTACACACACGTGTCACACTTGTGTTCAGATTGCTTGTATTTTGCTAAATTAGTACCTTAACTGCCCACGCATCGACATTTACCAAGCCGTCACGCCAGACTGAAATCTACTGTAATCAATAGCGTGCGCATATTAATCTGTCACATCGATATTGTATGGAAATCAATGGAACCAGGACAATTTGCTGCCGTTACATGTGCCCATAGCCCTCCTCCGAAAGACAAACCACAACGAACTTGCGTATACTACATAAACAGTATAACTCTCGATACATAAACCTGTAGTAGCCATTTGTCAACTCATGTCCTTGTGGGACAGTGTTTACAGTAGATATGGCCAATACGAAAAAGGACACACTTTTGACTGGATCATTTTTAACAAATCATCTCTCCACAGGAAGTTCTAAATGATGACATGGATTGACTCTCATTTGAGTGATAGCTTGACTGTCCAATCCATGTATTTGTTTGTGGCTAGCAGCTTTCATAAAGAGAGCACCCTGAATTTTGAAGTCCTGCGATGGACAGGCGTGTATGATAAAATCAACAGTACCAAACCAAAGATATGAATCGATTTTAATGCAATCAATTGACTGTGCCTTTAGAAGGTATTTTCACACCCCTTGAATTTCTCAACATTTTGTTGTGTTACATCCTGAATTTATAATGAATTCATTTCAGATTCTGTGTCACTGGCATAGACACAATTTAATTAAAAATGAAAAGCTGAAATGTCTTGAGTCAATAAGTATTCAACCCTTTTGTTATGGCAAGTCTAAATACGGTCAGGAGTACAAATTGCTTAACAAGTCACATAATAATTTGCATGGCCTCACTCTGTGGATTAATAGTGCTTAACATTCATTTTTAAATGACTACCTCATCTCTGTACCCCACACATACAATTATCTTTAAGGTCCCTCAGTCGTGCAGTGAATTTCAAACATGGATTCAACCATAAAGACCAGGGAGGTTTTCCAATTCCTTGCAAAGAAAAGCACCTATTGGTAGATAGGTGATTACAATTTTTAAAAAGCAGACATTGAGTTTCCCTTTGAGCATGGTGAAGTTATTAATTACACTTTGGATGATGTATCGATACACCCAGTCACTACAAAGATACAGGCGTCCTTCCTAACTCAGTTGCCAGTGAGGAAGAAAACCGCTCATTGATTTCACCTTAAGGCCAATGGTGACTGTGATAGACTGTGATAGGAGGAAACTGAGGATGGATAAACAACATTGTAGTTACACCACGATACTAACCTAACCTAAATGAATGCATCCTGTTTGCAATAAGGCACTAAAGTAAAACTGCAAACCATTGATTCTACTGCACACACACCCCTCTAGTAACATTACCTCATGTTTCATCTACATTGATTCTACTGCACACACACCCCTCTAGTAACATTACCTCATGTTTCATCTACATTGATTCTACTGCACACACACACCCCTCTAGTAACATTACCTCATGTTTCATCTACATTGATTCTACTGCACACACACCCCTCTAGTAACATTACCTCATGTTTCATCTACATTGATTCTACTGCACACACACACCCCTCTAGTAACATTACCTCATGTTTCATCTACATTGATTCTACTGCACACACACCCCTCTAGTAACATTACCTCATGTTTCATCTACATTGCTTCTACTGCACACACACACCCCTCTAGTAACATTACCTCATGTTTCATCTACATTGATTCTACTGCACACACACACCCCTCATGTTTCAGGTTGGCTTTCACTGGATTTCCCATTCTCTCATTTATTTCCCATTCTCTCATTTATTTCCCATTCTCTCTGTATCTTTATTTCAGACTGATGCAGAATACGTCAACAGTGTAGCAGAACTCCTAGAGAAGAAGTGAGAAGTTTTGGTCGTTTGTGATTGTAATTTGACTGTTGTTGGCTATGTTTTGTCATTTGACTGTTTTGTAGTTTAAAAATGTTTTGCTGTGTTTTTTTGTAGTTTGACTGTGTTTTGTAGTTGGTCTGTTTCTTCACTGTGTTTTGTAGTTCACCTGTGGTTGTGTGTGGCTGTAGTTTTCCTAAGGATGTGCACTCAGGCCTGTTGGAGGTAGTGTCCCCTTCTCAGTACTTCTACCCCAACTTCAGCAGACTCAGGGAAACCTTCGGAGACTCCAAGGAGAGAGTCAAGTGAGAAACGGACTCATGCACAACCCAACACAGTCCAACACATACAGATGCGTGGTCTTACAATCATGGGGGGGGGAAGAAAAAAACGGAAATCGAAGTCTAACACGTCACATCATGTGCACCTGCAGTAAGTGGTTTGTGTTGTGGTTGTTTTCAGATGGCGCACAAAGCAGAACTTGGATTATAGCTTCCTGATGCTCTACGCCCAGGAGAAGGGAACCTATTATGTACAGGTGGGGTCAAAGTTCCACCTCTCTGATTGGTCAGTCAGTCTGAAATCATATTCATGTATTAACACATCCTCATTAAAAATGTGTGTTGTCAGTTGGAGGATGACATCGTGGCTAATCCTGGTTACTCTCAGACCATGAAAACATACGTCAGAAAGCTGGCCACCGATGACTGGATGTTCCTGGAGTTCTCTCAGCTCGGCTTCATCGGTGAGTCTATGCTCTTCTGCGAAAGTGTCTGTTCTCAGGGCTTCTGGAAAAGGAGGGCGTAGTTAGTAGTAAGACAACTGTGGGAACTAAAGCAGATGAACACACACTTTATGTATTACCTCTCACAGATGAGAGTATGTACACGTGTATGTGGATACAATAGACTCATGACTCTCCCTTCCTGGACAGATACAAGGCACTCCCTTCGGCAAATCGGGTCACACACACCACCTGCTCCTCCCCACTTATAGGCAGAAACTTAATCAGGAAACACCCATGGTAAGGACTGTTCAACACTGGTCTGATCAATCGGAATCTATGCTTCAAGACCGTTTTGATCACGCGGACTGGGAAATGTACCGGGTCACCTCTGGGAATAGTATTGACGTATACACTGACTTGGTGACCAGGTCAATCAGGAAGTGCATAGAGGATGTCGTTCCTACTGTGACAATTATAACTTGGATAGATGGCAGCATCTTCCTACTGTGACGATTAGAACAAAAAGAGTGGATAGATGGCAGCCTTCACGCAAAATTGTAAAACGTGAATCACCGTTTTTAACCACTGCAAGGTGACTGGGAACATGGACGTGTACAAACAGACCGGCTATGACCGCAATAAGACAATCAAGAGGCAAAACGACAGTACAGGGGTAAAGTAGAATCGTAACAGTTCAGACACAAGACACATGTGGCAGGGACTCCAGACAATCATGGATCATAACGGGAAAGACAAGCTTCTTTGCCCGCTTCGAGGAAAACAACACCTCTGCCACGCTGATCCGCAACACTAAGGCCCCACCATGTTGTGTGCTCAGCTCCCAGCTCCCTGTTCACCAATGACTGCGTAGCTATGCACGTCTCCAACTCAGTGATCAAGTTTGTTGACGACACAGTGGTTGGCCTGATTACCAACAACAAAGAGACAGCCTATAGTGAGGAGGCGAGAGCCCTGGCAGAGTGGTGCCAGGAAAATGACCTCAACGTCAACAAAACGAAGGAGCTTATCGTGGACTACAGGAGACAGCAGAGAGAGCACACATCCAAAATCTTTATGTTCCTCAGCGTGCACATCCCTGAGGACCTGAAATGGTCCCTTCACACTGACAGCGTGGAGAAGAAGGTTCAACGGTGTCTCTTCAACCTCAGGAGACTGAAGAAATTTGGCTGGGCCCCTAAGACCCTCACGAACATCTACAGATGCACCATCGAGAGCATTCTGTCGGGCTGTATCACTGCCTGGTACAGCCCAACACATCACCGGGGGCACACTGCCTGCCCTACCAGGACATCTACAGCACCCGGTGTCACAGGAAGGCCAAGAAGATCATTAACGACCTCAGCCACCCACTAATGTGGAGACATTACAGGTGCATCAAAGCTGGGACAGAGAGACTGAAAAACAGCTTCTATCTCCAGGTCATCAGCCTGCTAAACAGTCACCACTAGCCGGCCTCCGCCGGGTACCCTGCCCTGAACCTTAGCCACTGTTCTAGCCGGCTACCAGCCGGTACTCTACCCTGCACCTTAGAGACTGCTGCCCTATGTACATAGATAGTCATTGAACACTGGTCACTTTAATAATGTTTACATACTGTTTTACCTAATTCATATGTACAGTGCCTTGCAAAAGTATTCGGCCCCCTTGAACTTTGCGACCTTTTGCCACATTTCAGGCTTCAAACATAAAGATATAAAACTGTATTTTTTTTGTGAAGAATCAACAACAAGTGGGACACAATCATGAAGTGGAACGACATTTATTGGATGTTTCAAACTTTTTTAACAAATCAAAAACTGAAAAATTGGGCGTGCAAAATTATTCAGCCCCTTTACTTTCAGTGCAGCAAACTCTCTCCAGAAGTTCAGTGAGGATCTCTGAATGATCCAATGTTGACCTAAATGACTAATGATGATAAATACAATCCACCTGTGTGTAATCAAGTCTCCGTATAAATGCACCTGCACTGTAATAGTCTCAGAGGTCCGTTAAAAGCGCAGAGAGCATCATGAAGAACAAGGAACACACCAGGCAGGTCCGAGATACTGTTGTGAAGAAGTTTAAAGCCGGATTTGGATACAAAAAGATTTCCCAAGCTTTAAACATCCCAAGGAGCACTGTGCAAGCGATAATATTGAAATGGAAGGAGTATCAGACCACTGCAAATCTACCAAGACCTGGCCGTCCCTCTAAACTTTCAGCTCATACAAGGAGAAGACTGATCAGAGATGCAGCCAAGAGGCCCATGATCACTCTGGATGAACTGCAGAGATCTACAGCTGAGGTGGGAGACTCTGTCCATAGGACAACAATCAGTCGTATATTGCACAAATCTGGCCTTTATGGAAGAGTGGCAAGAAGAAAGCCATTTCTTAAAGATATCCATAAAAAGTGTTGTTTAAAGTTTGCCACAAGCCACCTGGGAGACACACCCAACATGTGGAAGAAGGTGCTCTGGTCAGATGAAACCAAAATTGAACTTTTTGGCAACAATGCAAAACGTTATGTTTGGCGTAAAAGCAACACAGCTGAACACACCATCCCCACTGTCAAACATGGTGGTGGCAGCATCATGGTTTGGGCCTGCTTTTCTTCAGCAGGGACAGGGAAGATGGTTAAAATTGATGGGAAGATGGATGGAGCCAAATACAGGACCATTCTGGAAGAAAACCTGATGGAGTCTGCAAAAGACCTGAGACTGGGACGGAGATTTGTCTTCCAACAAGACAATGATCCAAAACATAAAGCAAAATCTACAATGGAATGGTTCAAAAATAAACATATCCAGGTGTTAGAATGGCCAAGTCAAAGCCCAGACCTGAATCCAATCGAGAATCTGTGGAAAGAACTGAAAACTGCTGTTCACAAATGCTCTCCATCCAACCTCATTGAGCTCGAGCTGTTTTGCAAGGTGGAATGGGAAAAAATTTCAGTCTCTCGATGTGCAAAACTGATAGAGACATACCCCAAGCGACTTACAGCTGTAATCGCAGCAAAAGGTGGCGCTACAAAGTATTAACTTAAGGGGGCTGAATAATTTTGCACGCCCAATTTTGAAGTTTTTGATTTGTTAAAAAAGTTTGAAATATCCAATAAATGTCGTTCCACTTCATGATTGTGTCCCACTTGTTGTTGATTCTTCACAAAAAAATACAGTTTTATATCTTTATGTTTGAAGCCTGAAATGTGGCAAAATGTCGCAAAGTTCAAGGGGGCCGAATACTTTCGCAAGGCACTGTATATACTGTTATAGTCATGGCTCATTATATTCCCGACGTTGCTCGTTCTGATATTTCTTAATTTCTTGTTTGTTTTTTAACTTTTTGGATTATGTGTGGAGTGTTATTGTATTGCTAGATATTACTGCACCGTTGGAGCTAGATATTACTGCACCTGCGATAGCATCTTTAAATCTGTGTATGTGACCAATACACTTTTATAGACTCTTCTTCACTTTGGTTATTCTCCCCACAATGTCTTAGGTCATTTTACTTTATTTATTATGTGTGTGTGTTTTATATCTTTGTCAGGCAAGATGTTCCGAGCCAGTGATCTACCAATGATAGCAGAATTCTTTCTGATGTTCTACAAAGACAAGCCCATTGATTGGCTGCTGGACCACATCCTGTGGGTGAAGGCTTGTAACCCAGAAAAAGATGCTGTGAGTTGTGCACAACAAAAGTATTTTGCTCAAGAGAATAAAATGAAAATTATTATATAATGTCCAAACTCATCAAACTTGAGTTTGTGAGTGAACTATTCCTTTATTCAATTGAGAGTTGATGGGTTTTTCATATTTTGTCCCATCCAGAAAGACTGCAACCTGCAGAAGGGCCTGCTCAAGCTGAGATATAAACCCTCTCTGTTTCAACATGTAGGCCTTCACTCCTCTCTGCCTGGGAAACTACAGAAACTGAAAGTAAGCACTTTTTCCCTCTCTCTCTCTTAACCCCCCCCCCCCCCCTCTCTCTCTCTCTCTTAACCTCTCTCTCTCTCTCTCTCTCTTAACCTCTCTTAACCTCTCTCTCTCTTAACCCCCCACTCTCTCTCTCTCTCTCTCTTAACCTCTCTCTCTCTCTTAACCCCGCTCTCTCTCTCTCTCTCTCTCTCTTAACCCCTCTCTCTCTTAACCCCCCTCTCTCTCTCTCTCTCTCTCTCTTAACCTCTCTCTCTCTCTCTCTTAACCCCTCTCTCTCTCTCTCTCTTAACCCCCCCCTCTCTCTCTCTCTCTCTTAACCCCTCTCTCTCTCTCTTAACCTCTCTCTCTCTCGCTCTCTCTTAACCCCTCTCTCTCTCTCGCTCTCTCTTAACCCCTCTCTCTCTCTCTCTCTCTCTTAACCCCTCTCTCTCTCTCTCTCTCTTAACCCCTCTCTCTCTCTATCTCTCTCACTCTCTTTTAACCCCTCTCTCTCTCCCCCCCCCCTTTCTCTCTCCATCCCTCTTGTACTACCCCCTCTCTGGTGTGTGTTTGTGCAGGATAAAGACATATAGCGGAAGTTATAATTAAAGTGTCTGTTTGTCCAGGATAAGGACTTTGGGAAGGTGCCACTATTCACAGCCCACACCAACCCTCCTGCAGAGCTGAGCAGTAGTCTGAAGCACTACCAGCAGCACACCCTGGAGAGGGCTTACAATGGCCAGGACTTCTTCTGGGGCCTGACCCCTACCGCCAAGGACTTCATACTGCTCAGCTTCCCACAGCCACGCACTGTCACCAGGTCAGTGGACACCACAGGTGGCCGGTGACACCTCAATTGGGGAGGACGGGCTCATAGTAATGGCTGGAATGGTATCGAACAAATCAAACATGTTTTCCATGTGGTTGATACCAGTCCGTTCCGGCCATTATTATGAGCTGTCCTCCCCTCTGCAGCCTCCTATGTTGGACACACACACACAGGAATTAAAACTCCAACCACAGGTCACATTTTAAATATTGCCTACTTGACGCTGACCCCAGTTCCACCTGTGTACCTGCTTGTATAAAGGTTGTGGAACAGACTTTGTGGGTTCTCACTGTGTTTCCCACTTGTCACAGTCATTATCAAGATGGAATCCAGTAGGTCATGTTTGCCCTGCCCTAATATCACAGACCAGTGTTGTTTCCTAACACTCTAGACTAACACGTTTGGCCGTGTGTGATCGTCATCAACACACTGTGATTAGACACGCAGTGAGTATCTTCATGAGCATGTTCAAAGGCAGCAGCATACCACCCTGCATCCCACTGCTGGCTTGCTTCTGAGCTAAGCAGGGTTGGTCCTGGTCAGTCCCTGAATGGGAGACCAGATGCTGCTGGAAGTGGTGTTGGAGGGCCAGTAAGAGGCACCCTTTCCTCTGGTCTAAAAAAAATATCCCAATGCCCCAAGGCAGTGATGAGAGACATTGCCCTGTATAGGGTGCTATCTTTCAGATGGGATGTTAAAAAGGGTGTCTGAACTCTCTGTGGTCACTAAAGATCCCATGGCATTTATCATAAGAGTAGGGGTGTTAATCCTGATGTCCTGGCTAAAATCTGGTCTTCATACCATCATGGCCACCTAATCATCCCCAGTTTACAATTGGTTCCCCCCGTCGTCGTTGCTGTAATTGAGAACGTGTTCTCAGTTCATTTACCTGGTAAAATAAGGGTTAAAACAATAGAGATTAAGGTAATGACTTGACATTTAAAAGGGGCAATTTAGTGTAAAGCTCTACATTTCAGTGGGATGATTTAAAGCATGAGAGGGATATATGACAGAGGGATATTCTTTGTTGGCCAAACCAACTGGTAATGAATGGGTGATTTTGTCTCTCCAGGTACCTGTTTCGCAGTGGAAACATTGAGAACAACGGAGACCATTTTTATAACACCACCGTGTCGGTGCTCCCTAGTGATGTAAGTGCCATGGAGGTCACACTAACTGCCAACGGTGTTTGTGTGTGCACGAGTGTGTGTCATGGAGCTGGTCTAAGAGACTCTGGCTCTCAGGTGTTAGGTCCTGGAGACGAAGTAACAAGGTGACAGGAAACGCCAACCACTACATGCTATCTGCTAACACGCTGATGGCCTGTGTATGTAATGATGTATGTCATGGGAATTTCCAGGTGAACAAAAAGGAGAGCAGTCATTTTTTAAAATGTATTTATTTTTGACCTTTATTTAACTAGGCAAGTCAGTTAAGAACAAATTCTTATTTTCAATGACGGCCTAGGAACAGTGGGTTAACTGCCTTTGATTAAATTCAGTACGACACTCCCAGAACAGAAGCATAGAACATGTCTAACAGCCTCTTGGAGACAGGCCCTTTTATATTCTAATCAGACTGTACCAAAATGTTCTGTAAACATCAGCCTGGGAGGCTGCTACCGAATCACACAGTGTTCATAGTGTCATCAACAGAATAATAATCAAGTGTGTCCTTGGTACCTTCGTTAGCTCTGATGTCAATCACGATCAACAGATATGAGAACCAACCATAACGTTCAGTAACTAGGCTAGTGACCGTCAACCCGCACACAAATTAGTGTCACAAATAGAGCACGGGACATTGTGTATAAATATGCTAAGCACTGTGCTAATAACTCTTAACTGAATGTGAACTTGATTTATCTGAAATATTCCCATGAGTAATCTTAATGTAAACCAATGCGATCGTCGTATGCCTTTGGAGGACAACAGAGTTATGCACTAATGCTAGTAGATACAGGTTGTGTCACAAAGTGCTAGGGTTATATTGAATGTGTTCCATAGACCTCTGTTCATATTGTGGTTGTGTGGCTATTTACATTGAAAGTATACTAACTCAATGACTGTGCTCCCTAGAACTTTGTCTTTCTTAATGGTTGTTTTCCATAGAACTATGCAATTGTTGCAGATCCGGTCCATATTTCAGTGATTAATGGGATAGTGAAGAGAATACATTGTAACAATGTTCCCTCTAATCTTTTTCAGCACCAAGCAAATTTCTGGTCTGCTCAGCGGAAATGTGAAAATTGTGAAAATTCTGTGCAACATCCAGCGCGTGTTTACTATGAACACGGAGTCTGTACCCGCTTTAAGTTAGTTTCAACAGTGGTCAAGTAGGCTACTGTGGCTATTTGATCATAATGTAGGTCTACCAGAGTGGCCTACCATCAAAAACAATTTGTTCAACAATTTTAACATGGAAATAGCTGTTATATCATTCAGCCTACAGTAGCAGCTAATGTGTGGTGTTCAATGTAGGTCTACATTCCATGAGACTTAAAAAAAATAATCATGCAGGTCTTGACATCGTTCAGACAAGGAGGTGACTGAACATGTTGTTGTGTTGTTTCATACAAGAAACCACTTTACAAAATAAAATGCATTATTACAGAGAATCAGACAAATGATGCTACCCTCTGCCTATTGGCTTATTCAAGCCGGTCTGAAAATACAACACTGCCCCTTTAAGACCAAAAAAACGCTCTTTATCTGACTCGCTTTTCAAATGTGCCTAGAAATGTACCGTTTTGGGCACTTGTAGAAAGCAGTCACTCCCCTATTGCTGACTACAAATTATCTATAACTGGGCTAATAACTCACTAACTTGCAAAGAATATGAATAAAATGTGCACACGTAGCTACGTGCAGCTTTAGCTTTGATCCCAAAACAGTCTAGTTCAAAGTATATGGCACAGATCCATTTATGGCATTGGTCTAATTGCATATAGGGCTACTGCAACTCTGATTAGTTTATTCCACACCGGTCTGTGTAGAGTACAGGCTGAGTAGTGCGTGTCAGTGCAATAGAATCCTACTCCGATGTGTTCTGCCTACAACAAAATATTTTGAATAGTTAGTTTTGTTTCGGTATTTTGCATTGAAAGTGGCTAATATTGCAATGATTCGATCACAATTGCCACAGTAAAAGGAAACATCGATAGTATTCACAGGGAAAACTTCTAGAACAGTGGTCATCAACCTTTTCTGAGTCAAGATCACTTTGAATCAAAATGCCAAGCCGAGATCTACTGCTCTTTTTTTAACATTACATTATCCGTACAGTAGCAATGAGGTTTGTGCAGTAAGCTTTAGGCACAATACATTATCACCGCATATTGGCTTTGTTTGAATTGTCCTCCCAATGCATTGTTGTTCGGGACATTTAAAAATATATATATATTTCAAAACTTGAGGTAGGCTACAGCATATGATCACACTGGTAATAGATTCGTTGTTGTATTACTTGTGAAGCACAGCTGATTGAGCATACATTTAAATAATTTGCTTTTTATTTTACTGGGCTGAGGGTGCCTCGATCTGATGGTCAGGCTCAGTGGAGGTAGAGAGCAGCAGACTGAGGGTTCCCCTCTCAACATCCCTCCACTCTCCCTTTCCTCCACTGGCACGCACCGCATTATTTCTGCCTCATGCACAAATTCATGTTATTAATAATAACAACGCTAATAATAATAACAACAATGCAAGCCTATAGATACACTTTGCTACTCATTTATTACTGCTATTCCTGCTGCAGTGCTTGTTGTAGCGCTGAGTGGAAATAGGAAGAACACACATTTTATGGCTTATAAAAGTGTTAAATACAAATTGTTGACAGTGCTGAGTAAGAACTTAAACATGAACTCCCTCATAAAAACAGCATCTCTTTGCTGTATTCGTTGACAGTCTCTCTCTGGTCTTGGTTTTAAACATTTTGAAAACTCACAGTATCATCTTTGCTGTAGCTTTCTTTTATGCCTGCTTCGTTACTGCAGACAGACTATAGTCATCTGAGCCATCCGATTGGCCAGAGGTACAGTGCCTTGCAAAATCATTCATCCCCCTTGCCATTTTTCCTATTTTGTTGCATTCAACCTGTAATTTACATATATTTTTATTTGAATTTCATATAATGGACATACACAAAATAGTCCAAATTGGTGAAGTGAAATGAAAAAATAACTTTTTTCAAAAATGTAATTAAATTTAAAAAATGTTTAAAAAAAACAGGAAAGTGGTGTGTGCATGTGTATTCACCCCTTTTCTATGAAGCCCCTAAATAAGATCTGGTGCAACCAATTACCTTCAGAAGTCACATAATTAGTTAAATAAAGTCCACCTGTGTGCAATCTATGTGTCACATGATCTGTCACATGATCTCAGTACATATACACCTGTTCTGAAAGCCCCAGAGTCTGCAACACCACTAGGCAAGGGGCACCACCAAGCAAGCGGCACCATGAAGACCAAGGAGCTCTCCAAGTCAGGGACAAAGTTGTGGAGAAGTACAGATCAGGGTTGGGTTATAAAAAAATATCAGAAACTTTGAACATCCCACAGAGCACCATTAAATCCATTATTAAAAAATGGAAAGAATATGGCACCACAACAAACCTGCCAAGAGAGGGCCGCCCACCAAAACCGGGCAAGGAGGGCATTAATCAGAGAGGCAACAAAGAGACCAAAGATAACCCTGAAGGAGCTGCAAAGCTCCACAGTGGCGATTGGAGTATCTGTCCATAAGACCACTTTAAGCCGTACACTCCACCAAGCTGGGCTTTATGGAAGAGTGGCCAGAGAAAAGCCATTGATTAAAGAAAGAAATAAGCAAACACATTTGGTGTTCGCCAAAAGGCATGTGGGAGACTCCCCAAATATATGGAAGAAGGTATGCTGGTCAGATGAGACTAAAATTGAGCTCTTTGGCCATCAAGGAAAATGCTATGTCTGGAGCAAACCCAAAACCTCTCAACACCCCGAGAACCTTATCCCTGTGGGGATGTTTTTCAGCAGCAGGGACAGGGAAACTGGTCAGAATTGAAGGAATGATGGATGGTGCTAAATACAGGGAAATTATTGAGGAAAACCTGCTTCAGTCTTCCAAAGATTTGAGACTGGGACGGAGGTTCACCTTCCATAAGAACAAAGACGCTAAGCATACTGCTAAAGCAACACTCAAGTGGTTTAAGGGGAAATATTTAAATGTCTTGGAATGGCCTAGTCAAAGCCCAAACCTAAATCCAATTGAGAATCTGTGGTATGACTTAAAGATTGCTGTACACCAGCGGAACCCATCCAACTTGAAGGAGCTGGAGCAGTTTTGCCTTGAAGAATGGACAAAACATTCCAGTGGCTAGATGTGCCAAACTTATAAAGACATACTCCAAGAGACTTGCAGCTGTAAATGCTGCAAAAGGTGTCTCTACAATGTATTGACTTTGGGGGGGGGGTGAATAGTTATGCACGCTCAAGTTTTCAGTTTTTTTGTCTTATTTCTTGTTTGTTTCACAATAAAAAAATATGTTTCATCTTCAAAGTGGTAGGCATGTTGTGTAAATCAAATGATACAAACCACCCCCCAAAAATATTTTAACTACAGGTTGTAAGGCAACAAAATAGGAAAAATGCCAAGGGGGTGAATACTTTCGCAAGCCACTCTAACTCAATAGTGCACTTGATTTGCTCTCTGGGCCCACCGGGAAGGCAGAGTTCAGACACATGAAATAATTCAAAATGGAAACAGTTCGCCTACCTGGTGTGCAGGGCAGCTGAATCGGGTGCACCTATCACCAACAGCCCGAGACTAATAAAAACAAAATAAGAACATAAGGCTTTATCGTTGTTTTTTTTTACAGAATTGTTTGGTGATCGACCGGTTGGTGACCACTGCTCTTGACAGTTGAGTGAAGTTCAATCTCGTGCTTCTCTCTGTGGGTTGATAGTCCCGGGGGACTGTGCAGCAAACTCTGGGATACTGAAAGCGTGCACAGTTTAGAGAGAACATTTATTATAACATGGTGTAACGTGTGTTTTTCCTCTCCAGAGCTCAGTGAGAGACAGACTGGTGGGTGGCCAGTCTCCTCAATACAAAGGATCTTATGGAGGCTTCATAGTGATTGGTACATGAGTTTCAATATTCTATATTATTACTAGGACAGGAGTTTTACTGAACATATGACGTGACCAGGAAAAACTATTTAGGGCCCAGCGTAAGGGGAAATACTCCCATCTCATATTATTACCAAAACACTTGTCAGAGGCAGACACAGCTCCATCAAAGTGTTGTTCTGTGTATCAGGATGATTCTGAATCATAGAAATGCAATGACTAGAATGATCACTCCCCTTCAAGTCAAGGTACCATGATGTATGGATCAGCAGCCATAATGAGTGTACCCATGCCATGAATGCTATTTCTATGCCCAGCTTGCCAACGGGCTATGTCCCACTGTGGGCTGTTTTGTACATGACTGGTTGTACTGTTATAATATACTGTATATTCTGCCAGGTGTTCAGAATAATGCTACATTCAGGTAACTGATATGTTTTAAATGTTTGAGTCATGTTTGTAGGTTGCTTTGTGGATGGAGTGGCTGAGGGACAGATAGACGCACAGATGCAGCCCATCTCTGCATTACGTCTACTGGTACAAAGCGACTCTGACATGTGGGTTCTGCTCAGCGAGGTGAGGTGTGTGTGTGTGTGTGTGTGTGTGTGTGTGTGTGTGTGTGTGTGTGTGTGTGTGTGTGTGTGTGTAAGTGTAAGTGACAGGAAATAGTTGTTTTATTAGTCAGTCTCAATGATTGAATAGATTTAAATGTGTTTTGAAACTGCTTCTAGGTGCTCCACCGAAAGAAGAAGAGGACTTGTTTCACTAGAAAAACATGTCACATTCCTACCTAGTTCCCTCTCTAAACTTAAAGGGATCTCTGTGAACTTATTCACAATAACAATGTGTCCTTGGTACCTTCAGTAGCTCTGACGTCAACCGCTATAAACAGATATGAGAACAAACCATAACATTCAGTAACTAGTCAAGTGACCACCCGTACACAAGTGAGTGTCACAAGTAGAGAATGGGAAAACATAAATATGTTAAGCATTCATTATGTTAATTAGTAATAACTTGGGGGGGGGTTAGGGGTACAATAGTGTGTCTGTGTACTTATGTAATGAGTGGTGACAGTTTGAATTGAACACACAGGATTACATCAGCTAAGGTTTGGTTAACACTCATGCTTCTCTGTCTGTCAGATATTTATTCAACTTTAAGGGGAAGAGATAGGAGACACCTTGGAGGGCATGCGCTGCTCGCATGTAACTCCACACCTGGATCAACAGTGACCTCTATTGGACATACAGTCAATGCAGTTCCTCCAAGCGCCTCACCTTCTACTGTATGGAAGCACATACACACACACTCTGGATGTTCTCTTTACGCACAACGGAGAATTGTTCAACCTTTGACTATAATGTGAATCTGGAGGAGAAAGTGTGTTTTTCTGTTCCTAAATGAGTTTGTCAATCAACTTGAGCACTTCTACATTTGTGGAAGACTTTGTACTGGGCACCAGCTTTCAGCTGTGGCTTTAGTCTCAGTTCTCTAGAGGGAAAACATGATTAACATGTACAGGGCTATGATCGTGTAAGAAAGATAGGTTCAGTGAGAGGTGAATGGATTGATACCCTCGGTGGGTAATGGATGCAATGTACTGTGTTGTGTGTGAGAAAAATGATGGACTGGTGCAATTGTTTGTATTAGTGTATTATTGACACTGTCTGCGCAAGTGTGTGTGAGTTCATGTCTCTGGCCAAAATGCTGTAGATCAGGTTCATTCCTCAAGTAGCGTTTTTGCCATAGGTGGATTTCTATGTAAATCTTCTGTTGTGTTTCTGGTAGTGAACTGCTAGTTTCAATGGGGATCACTGGAGAGCAGCCACTCCAAATGTATGTACAGTACATGTGTTACTATGTGCTGTTAATAAAGAACAAACATGAAAGCATTCTTGAATGTGTATAAGAATTTAACTGCTTGGCAAATTCTCATTTTTTTCCCAACCCTTACAGCAGACAAAAAACACAGGTTACCTCTACTCTCTACAAACAAGAACATTGTCTGACATTACTGACTTACTTATATTCACAGATGTGACCAAGTTGATGAGTAGCATTTGCTCAGTCAGGTCACAGCTAATGTTCCCCAGCAGGGGGCACTACTACTGCACGAGTATAGCAGCTGGATCAACTCAACAATCACTTCTATGGAGAATATATGGGGAGATTCTTAATTAGTTTTCCTCTCCTCCGGATTTGAAAACACTTCCTCGTTAGCCGGTTGGAGAATACATCCGTGTATCATCAGCTGGAGGAGGCAATCAAGGAGAAGGGCAAACTCCTCCTTTTGCCTTATAATGAAGACACTCCTACATACGGCGACCACTAATCAGTTTCCAGCTCACGGAGGACTGAGGATTTGAGGAGAGGACAGACTTTTTCCAAATTGAGAATCTCCCAGAGACATTCCTCTTATCCAATTCAATGGATTGACCTTAAAAAGGGAATGACCTTCAATCTAGGGATTTGTATGTCAACTGAATATCAGGCTACAACAGGCCCCAGCAAAGTGTGCCAGAATTTGAAATATAATGTTAACTATAAGAACATGTTCCAGATTGTTGTGAGATACTGAGCCTTGTTAGCTGCTGACATACAATACCTTTACATTTCAACAGATACATTTACAGCATGACCTGACAATGAGATGCAGAATGTCAAAACTCAAAAGGTGGCTGTGCCTCATTTGTCCTTCCGGGCACCCTTAGAGCCCCTGTGGAAGGGTGGAAGATGGAGATATAGTTTAGTGAGAGAGGACTATGAAAAGACTACACCAGGGGAGAGGAATACCACTACAGGCACTCAATCAAAAAGGCAAATAAAACAGTTTTATTAAAACAAAATGTATTTGAAAAGAGCAACATAATGGTCAAATGTACACACCGGCAACGCAATACATACACGGCAGGTTTAGGCTGACTTCCTCTGGATCACAAATGCAATGAATTAACTTTATCCACCAGTGACACATATTAGCAAGCCCCAAATTATTAATTCAATGACAATATATGTGAGACAATACAAGGGCTGAGCTCTGCTTTAACAAATTGTTTGAGGAAAACTTTGGCATTGAGAGAGAAGTAATCATCATTGCAATTGAGCCTAGATCTAAAACCATAGTCTAATAATATTGATGACTAACAATATTAAAACATGACAATCTAAATTAAATTATTTAGCCTTTGGGTTGCAAAATTTCAGTAACTTTCCCCAAATTCCCTGGTTTTCTAGAAAAAGATTAAGTAGGAAATCTGGGGATACTCCAACCGGAATTAATGGAAAACCTGAGAATTTGGGGAAAGTTAACAGAATTTTGCAACCTAAACTACAAGGCAATCTGAAATGACACAGTTCCCTTGTCTTTTCCTCCAGGTGAGGTTGTGTAGTAACAGATAATAAACGTATACACCACAAAATAACATCATTTTGGATACAACAACTGTGCAACAATGACAGCAATACTGTAACAAATACAAAAGGGAAACAATTGAGCTTCACTGAAAAAATCTTACAGGGAGCAAAGTGAGGGAAGGGTCTAGGGTTGTCATGATGACAACGGCATAAACTCTACCAGCTGTAGTTCGGGGGCGGTTATGGGGTGGTATATGGGTTATGAGGGATTTGGTTGAAGGTAGAGGGGGCCAGGGGAGGTGGGTTGGTTAAGGGGGGGGGGGTTCCTGGCTGGTCGCTTACTTTCGTTTGCTCTTGGTGTCAGTGGTCTGGAACACGCTGGAGGCAGACATGAGGTTCTCGATATACTGACCCAGAACCTGGTTCTCAGACTTCAACTTCAGGTTCTCCTCCTTCACTGCGTCCACACGCGACGACAGGTCTGACAATGACAACAATGATTTTCAAGGAACTGCAATATCTAACAATTTACTGCTGCTTTCGCCTGTCTGTCTGCACACATCCAGATGTCTCACCTTCTAGAGTATGCTGAAGCTCCAACACCTGGTTTATAAGCCTAGTCTTTTCTTCCAGCTCAGCCTGATTCTCCATGTCACCTACAAACACAGTGAATTTATTTGCAAACACATCCACAGGAATCAAATGCTGCTGGCATTGCACATTTCCCAGAAGTGTTTGTCTCTTACCGTCCCCATCGGAGCTCATGGCGAAGTACTCGTCTTCCTTTTTGGAATGCAGGGCTGCGACTTACAAGGACACTGGAAGTGGACAACAAAAAATGTGAAGGAATGGGACGTAAGGCAAGGTTCAATGACCCCATGACTGACCTCTTCAACTCTATTATGTAGTTCAGAAAAGTAGAGGTTTGTGACAACATGGTGCCTGCATGTGTGGATTGATTAATAACAGTTTTAGGATTGATTGACTTGCTGTAAATGATTCAATCCAATCAATGCAACAGTCTCTACTCGTAGGCCTAAATTTGATGGCACTGTTCCCCCACTGCTCCGTTCAATCTGCCAGCCAAGTGATACACTTCCACTTCTGTTTAAGTTAGTTATAGGCAACATTTCAACATTTCCCTTCAGCTGCTTTAAAGGGGCACACTTGGGATTGCTACATCAATTTTTGGATTTTAAAATGTAATGATATAGCTGTACCCTTTAATTATTGGACGGTCAGTCCTTGCATTACATTTACATTTGAGTAATTTAGCAGATGCTCTTATCCAGAGTGAGTGCATACATTGATAGTTGTTTCGTACTGGTCCCCATAAGAATCGAATCCTCAACCCTGGTGTTGCAAGAGCCATGCTCTACCAACTGTGCCAAGGATATCATGGATGGTCAGTCCTTGCATAGCTCCGTCTCTGAATATGAGCGTGGTTACATTTCTCCAGACCCATCCCTCAGCTGTTTGCCAAAACAGTGGCGGGGATCCGATTTGTTGTTGTTTGAACTGCAGATGTCCCCTTTAATTTATTTACATAATATACACTTGCTGCCTACAATACTATTAACGTTACCCTATTATTACCCTAACCCTAGCTTTGAACAGACAGATAACGAGATAACGTTAGCTAGGTAACGTTACCTTAGCGAGTATAGTAGCTAGCTAGCGTTAGCTAAAGAATGGTTTTCGTCTGTCCGCAATCACAAAAAGCTAATTTAGAAGCACTTGTCCACCGAAAGGTGATATGCTACCAGTAAGGTTATAAATCATGTTCCTCTACCGGCGTCCAGGCTAAGCACCAAAGTTAGCCACGTTAGCAGGCTAGCTGGCCGGTTAGCTAATCTTGCTAGCTACGCCGACAGAGGCCAGCTGGCGAAACAATAACAAACCCTGACAGACCTCTTATTTGCTACCCAGAACAATACTTTCTACAAAACCTTTAAAACAGCACGAGTCGACATTGACAGAAAATATGTAACTTACTTACCCACAAAGACCAAGAAAATGATTGAATGTTGTGCTGAAATGGAAAATGACAAGAAAAATACAACAATCCTGTTCAATGTGTCTAGCGCCTCATTCGTGTGATGACGTGCCACGTGTGTCCGCTGGGGGATGACGTAAGACTGATTATTAAAACCTGAGCATAATTGAGCTACAGTAGCTACTAACGCATTTGCATACGCTTCGAACACACCGACAGTGTATTTGCGCACAAAAGTATGCAGCATCATCTGGATATGTATGCAACAAAAGTTCAACATTCACCTTCTGCTCCCATTCTGTCAAGCGGTCTACGCATACAGTTTGAGCATACTTCGATAAATCCAATGATTGCACCACACCGAATGCACTAAAACTGCCTCTGCAAAGCAATGCTGAAAGGCAATCGCAGCGTTTCATTGGAAATTACTGTAATCCTGGTGTCCCAAAATGCAAAGACTCTTGTCAGTGTTTTCGAAGTGTTACAATATTTGCTATTGCTCTGCTTTGACTTGACAGTTTGACACAGACTGGAAAAAGCATGGTCAAACACTTTTAAAAAATATATATTTTATTTATTTAGGAGTTTCACAATTGTATAGAACAAAACAGAAACGTCACTACCATGGCATTTCCTCCATCCATTTGTTAATATTCATTGCTAATGTGTTACCATCATAGAAACTATTTTGTAAAAGTATTCAAGGAGAATGCCATGAAGAATACCAATGGTGCTCAGCACAGACAAGAAGAATAAGGCACCCAAAGTCAGGTAAAACCCAGGCAACCTAGAAATACAAAGAAAGCTGCATTAGAGTCCAGTTCACATATTCATTAACAGGGGAAGGTATGGTACAGATTAAGCCATGTTCACTTTTTCAAGCAATCCTACCTTTTTTTAGTGGACATGACGTATCCACTGAAATACATGTGCCGAGCCACCATATACACAACACCTCCAAGAACAGCAAGCACTAGGAAGACACAAGTGTACAGTATGTAAGGGTATTTTATGGTGCAAAATGTAAGGAATGCTCTAAAACATTCTCAGACATGCAGAATTACCTTCACTGAAGAGCAGTCCAGAAGTCCACAGCACCACTAGGAAGACTGGGTACAACTCAACATTGTTCTGACTAGGGATGCAATAGGACACACACACATCAAAATTGAGTTATGCAGACACAACATTTAATCTAAAATGATGTTTAAAAATCTTACTGTGCCCGGAATGTTCTCTCAAACTCCGGTGGTCCAGTGACAGTGGGTGGCATGACCTTGTGTGTCATTCTCGCCAGCCCCACCTGTCTCGCCAGGTACACTGAAGAAGATGCCCCAACAACACTTCAATCTTACAAACTCAAAATTATATATTTACACAATGTAGGCCTTCATGGGTCTGTTCCAATAAGCAGGGTCATAGATATCCGTACAGTCAACCATATTACAGGGTAAGGCCTGAAAGTTTAGTTTGCTTACCCATTTGAAGGGCAGAAAACAGAGACACGGCAGCCAGCAGAACGGGTATTTCTGTAGTCATGATTTGAGTATAGTTTTAGCCTAAGAGAGATACGGTTTGCCCACTGTTAAAACTCAGGGTTGGTTTGAGTAACTTCCTTAGGGAAAGTCAAGTCACACCCATTGTCAACAAGTATGTTCTTGTATTATGAATGGCCCAGAGCAAAATTTCTATAGCCCGCCCATAATATTGAGGAGAGGTTGTTTTAGGAAGCTTGGTGAAAACAGATGGAAGTCCACTTCTGATAGAAAAAATAAAAATATAGTAGACCTATATACAGTACCAGTCAAATGTTTGGACACACCTACTCATTCAAGGAATTTTCTTTATTTTTACTTTTTTCTACATTGCATAATAATAGTGAAGACATCAAAACTATAAAATAACACGTGAAATCATGTAGTAACCAAAAAAGTGTTAAACAAATCAAAATATATGTTATATTTGAGATTCTTCAAAGTAGCCACCCTTTGCCTTGATGACAGCTTTGCACACTCTCACTGGTTCTGTACATTATGTATAATATTCAGTATTATATACAGTATGCAATGCTATAGTCATTCAGTGTAGTAGGCTATATTGTCAGAAGAACTTGGATAATGTTGGAGGTGACATGATGACCTCACTGTGATTTGATGTTCTTTAGATCTTTGCCGTGACCCCACCGCATGCTTTGGTTGTATAGTGATCGACAGGCACTATGCAGCTCAATATCGGTGATGTCAGAGCATCTTAAATCCAACGTCTGCATTACCATTCAGAATTTGCAGTGATACAGCACTGCAGAAGTCAGGGCATTCATACTTCTTGCGCTTTGCAGAGCAGTGCAGAGCTGTGTGATGGAAGTTGTCAAGGAAGTGAGTTTGTGTTTATACAGGACCTCCCGCCCCCACCTACCATCAACCAATCATGTCAATGCCGCACTATAAAGTAGACATCCGCATTGTTACAAAATTTGAGAGGCGTACAGCGGTGCAGTACAGACCTCAATTTGGCCTGTATGTGCCTCCGGATCCTCCACAATTGCATAACACCATCCTTACGGCACCTCCGACCACATTTTCGGATAAAGCATAAATTAGCTCTTAGCTGATGAAAAGAGAGCTGTTTTTGGGGTAGGGAAATGGCGTAAGTGGATGTTCTGTTTGAATCGGATGACGTGTCGAGTGGAGATGAGAGTGAGAAGAATTTGATTACAGGGGCGAATGCAAAAATAAATAAGAGAAGTAAAGTGGTAGTAAATCCAAATCTAGTTATGAGTTTTTATTGGTTGGAATAACGGTTTGGATCGATTGTGTTACCTGGGAGATCCGTTTGAAGTCTCTATTCATGGATGAGGTGGCGTCGATGAGAATAACGAGACATGGGCTTTTTTTGGTGTGTGTTTCTATGGATCAGAACGAGCGTGTTTTGCGCCTCAAGAAGATGTCAGATTGGAATGTGTAATGTGTGGATCTTCGAAGCAGGGCGTCTATAAAGGGTGTTATCTCTGGGGTGGCGCTAGCAGAATGGCACCGACAGAGATGGTTGCCTCACTTCGCATTCTTAAACTATGCAATATTTTGTTTTTTTATGTATTATTTCTTACACTGTTACCCCAAGAAATCTTAAGTCTTATTACATACAGCCGGGAAGAACTTTTGGATATAAGAGTATCACCAACTTACCAACATTACGACCAGGAATATGACTTTCCCGAAGCGGATCCTCTGTTTGGACCACCACCCAGGACAATGGTTCGGATCACAGTAGGCGACCCAAAACAACGGCGCTGCAGAATGGGCAGACGGAGCGGTCTTCTGGTCAAGCTCCGTAGATGGGCACATCGCTCACTGCTCCCGAGTATACTACTTGCTAATGTCCAGTCTCTGCATTCTGGATCAATCATTGCTACTCTAACTTCAGTGATGCATACAAAGCCCTCTCTCGCCCTCATTTCGGCAAATCTGACCAGGACTCCATTTTGTTGCCCCCAGCCTACAGACAAAAACTAAAACAGGAAATGCCCTTGCCCAGGTCTGTTCAATGTTGGTACGACCAATCGGATTCCCCGCTTCAAGATTGCTTCGATCACTTGGACTGGGATATGTTCTGGATAGCCTCAGACAACAGCATTGATGTATACTCTGATTCGGTGAGCGAGTTTATTTACAAGTGCATCGTGATGTTGTACCCACGGTGACTATTAAAACCATTGCTTTTAATCATGGCAAGGTGACCGGAAATATGACCAAATAGAAACAGTGTAGCTATTCCCTCCGCAAGGCCATCAAACAAGCTAAGCATCAGTATAGAGACAAAGTAGAGTGGCAAATCAACTGACAGACACGAGACGTATGTGGCAGGGTCTACAGTCAATCACGGATTACAAAAAGAAAACCAGCCCCATCGCGGACACCGGCATCTTTCTCCCAGACAAACTAAACAGCTTCTTTTCTCGCTTTGAGGACAATACAGTGCCACTGACATGTCCCGCTACCAAAATCTGCGGGCTCTCTCCTTCACCGCAGCCAATGTGAGTAAAACATTTAAACGTGTTAACCCTGGCAAGGCTGCAGGCCCAGACGGCATCCCTAGCCGCGTCCTCAGAGCATGCACAGACCAGCTGGCTGGAGTGTTTACGGACATAGTCTATCTCTCCCTATCCCAGTCTACTGTCCCCACATGCTTCAAGATATCCACCATTGTTCCTGCACCCAAGAAAGCAAAGGTATCTGAACTAAATGACTATCGCCCCATAGCACTCACTTCTGTCATCATGAAGTGCTTTGAGAGACTAGTCAAGGATCATATCACCTCTACCTTACCTGACACCCTAGACCAACTTCAGTTTGCTTTCCACCCCAATAGATCCACAGACGATGCAATCGCCATTGCACTGCACACCGTCCTATCCCATCTGGACAAGAGGAATACCTATGTAAGAAAGCTGTTCATTGACTATAGCTCAGCATTAAACACCATAGTACCTTCCAAGCTCATCATTAAGCTTGAGGCCCTGGGTCTGAACCCCGCCCTGTGCAACTGGGTCCGGGACTTCCTGACGGGCCTCTCCCAGGTGATGAAGGTAAGAAAAAACACCTCCACTTCGCTGATACTCAACAACGGGGATGCGTGCTCAGCCCTCTCCTGTACTTCCTGTTTAGCCATGACTGCATGGCCTCAAAAGCCTCCAACTCAACCATTAAGTTTGCAGATGACACAACAGTAGTAGGCCTGATTACCAACAATGACGAGACAGCCTACAGGGAGGAGGTGAGGGCCCTGGGAGTGTGGTGCCAGGAAAATAACCTCTCATTCAACGTCAACAAAACAAAGGAGTTGATCATGGTCTTCAGGAAACAGCAGTGGGAGCTCCCCCCTATCCACATCGACAGGATCGTAGTGGAGAAGATGGAAAGCTCCCAGTTCCTAGGCGTACATATCACTGACAAACTGAAATGATCCACCCACACAGATAGTGTGGTGAAGAAGGCGCAACAGTACCTCTTCAATCTCAGGAGGCCGCATAAATTTGTCTTGGCACCTAAAACCCTTACAAACTCTTACAGATGCACAATTGAGAGCATCCTGTCGGGCTGTATAACTGCCTGATATGGAATCTCCACAACCGCAGGGCTCTCCAGAGGGTGGTGTGGTTTGCCCAACGCATCACCGGTGGCAAACTACCTGCCCTTCAGGACACCTTTTTTAATTTTTTTTATTTATTTCACCTTTATTTAACCAGGTAGGCAAGTTGAGAACAAGTTCTCATTTACAATTGCGACCTGGCCAAGATAAAGCAAAGCAGCTCGACACATACAACGACACAGAGTTACACATGGAGTAAAACAAACATACAGTCAACAATACAGTATAAACAAGTCTATATCCGATGTGAGCAAATGAGGTGAGATAAGGGAGGTAAAGGCAAAAAGGCCATGGTGGCAAAGTAAATACAATATAGCAAGTAAAACACTGGAATGGTAGATTTGCAATGGGAGAATGTGCAAAGTAGAAATAAAAATAATGGGGGTGCAAAGGAGCAAAATAAATAAATTAATTAAATACAGTAGGGAAAGAGGTAGTTGTTTGGGCTAAATTATAGGTGGGCTATGTACAGGCGCAGTAATCTGTGAGCTGCTCTGACAGTTGGTGCTTAAAGCTAGTGAGGGAGATAAGTGTTTCAAGTTTGAGATTTTTGTAGTTCGTTCCAGTCATTGGCAGCAGAGAACTGGACGGAGAGGCCTACAGCACCCGATGTCACAGGAAGGCCAAAAATCATCAAGGGCAACAACCACCCGAGCCACTGCCTGTTCACCCCGTTATCATCCAGAAGGCGAGGTCTGTACAGGTGCATCAAAGCTGGGACCGAGAGACTGAAAATCAGCTTCTATCTCAAGGCCATCAGACTGTTAAATTCTGTTAAATAGCCATCACTAGCAGATTAGGGGCTGCTGCCTTATATACATAGACTTGGAATCCCTGACCACTTTAATAATGGAGAACTACTCACTTTAATAATGTATACATATTTTGCATTACTCATCTCATATGTATACACTGTCTTCTATCCTATTCTACTGAATCTAAGTCTATGCCGCTCTGACATTGCTCGCCCATTCCTTTACTTTAGATTTGTGTTTATTGTTGTGAAATTGTTAGATATTACTGCACTGTTAGAGCTAGAAACACAAGCATTTCGATACACCTGCAATAACTACTGAACACGTGTATGTGACAAATAACATTTGATTTGGGTTTGATTTGAGAGTCTGAATACTAAAGTAAATGTAATAGTTCCATTTTTTTATTTTATACATTTGCAAAAATGTCTATACCTGTTTTTGCTTTGTAATTATATGGTATTGTGTGTGTATATTGAGGGGGGAGATGTAATCTATTTTAGAATAAGGCTGTAACAAAATGTGAAAAAAGTTAAGGGGTCAGAGTGCAGTCGTGACCAAATGTTTTGAGAATGACACAAATATTATTTTTCATAGTCTGCTGCCTCAGTTTGCATGATGGCAATTTGCATATACTCCAGAATGTTATGAAGCGTGATCAGATGAATTGCAATTAATTGCAAAGTCCCTCTTTGCCATGCAAATGAACTAAATCCCCCCAAAACATTTCCACTGCATTTCAGCCCTGCCACAAAAGGACCAGCTGACATCATGTCAGTGATTCTCTCATTAACACAGGTGTGAGTATTGACGAGGACAAGGCTGGAGATCACTCTGTCATGCTGATTGAGTTTTAATAACAGACTAGAAGCTTCAAAAGGAGGGTGGTGCTTGGAATCATTGTTCTTCCTCTGTCAACCATGGTTACCTGCAAGGAAATGCGTGCTGTCATCATTGCTTTGCACAAAAAGGGCTTCACAGGCAAGGATATTGCTGCCAGTAAGATTGCACCTAAATCAACCATTTATCGGATCATCAAGAACTTCAAGGAGAGCGGTTCAATTGTTGTGAAGAAGGCTTCAGGGCGTCCAAGAAAGTCCAGCAAGCGCCAGGACCTTCTCCCAATGTTGATTCAGCTGCGGGATCGGGGCACCACCAGTACAGAGCTTGCTCAGGAATGGCAGCAGGCAGGTGTGAGTGCATCTGCACGCACAGTGAGGCAAAGACTTTTGGAGGATGGCTTGGTGTCAAGAAGGGCAGCAAAGAAGCCACTTCTTGGCCTCCTGGGTGGCGCAGTGGTTAAGGGCAGGGTACTGCAGCTCCAGCTGTGCCATCAGAGACTCTGGCATCAGAGACTCTGGGTTCGCGCCCAGGCTCTGTCGTAACTGGCCGCGACCGGGAGGTCCATGGGGCGACGCACAATGGGCCTAGCGTCGTCCGGGTTAGGGAGGGCTTGGTCGGTAGGGATGTCCTTGTCTCATCGCGCACCAGCGACTCCTGTGGCGGGCCGGACGCAGTGATCGCTTGCCAAGGTTGCCAGGTGCACAGTGTTTCCTCTGACACATTGGTGCGGCTGGCTTCTGGGTTGGATGCGCGCTGTGTTAAGAAGCAGTGCGGTTAGGTTGGGTTGTGTATCGGAGGATGCATGACTTTCAACCTTCGTCTCTCCTGAGCCTACAACAATTGGATAACACGAAATTGGGGAGGACAAAAAAGGGGTAAAAAAAAAAGAAAAAAAGAAGCCACTTCTCTCCAGATGGACAGACGGATATTCTGCAAAAGGTACAGGGATTGATTGGTCTGCTGAGGACTGGGGTAAAGTCATTTCTCTGATGAATCCCCTTTCCGATTGTTTGGGGCATCCGGAAAAAAGCTTGTCCGAAGAAGACATCAGTCCTGTGTCATGCCAACAGTAAAGCATCCTGAGACCTGTGTGAGGTTGCTTCTCAGCCAAGGGAGTGGGCTCACTCACAATTTTGATTAAGAACACAGCCATGAATAAAGAATGATACATCCTCAGAGAGCAACTTCTCCCAACCATCCAGGAACAGTTTGGTGACAATGCCTTTTCCAGCATAATGGAGCACCTTGCCATAAGGCAAAAGTGATAACTAAGTGGCTCTGGGAACAAAACATTGATATTTTGGGTTCATGGCCAGGAAACTTCCCAGACTTTAATCCCATTGAGAACTTGTGGTCAATCCTCAAGTGGCAGATGGGCAAACAAAAACCCACAAATTCTGACAAATTCCAAGCATTGATTATGCAAGAATGGGCTGCCATCAGCTGCCATGTGGCCCAGAAGTTAATTATCAGCATGCCAGGGAGGATTGCAGAGGTCTTGAAAAAGAAGGGTCAACACTGCAAATATAAATAAAAGCCTTTGACACGTATGAAATTCTTGTAATTATACTTCAGTATTCCATAGTAACATCTGACAAAAATATCTGAAGACACTGAAGCAGCAAACTTTGTGAAAATGTATATTTGTGTCATTCTCAAAACTTTTGGCCATGACTGTACTTTACAAATGCACTGGATGTAGACAGGAGGAGTATTATATACCAGCTGAGCCAAAATGCTGCAATTGTGCTGGTAAACATCCACCCAAATTTCTGAAGTGTCCTGTTAGGGAGAAGGAGATGGAGGTGGCAAGAATAAGGGCTGTCCAGAATGTCTCCCATCCGTAGGCATTGAGAAGAGTGGAAGAAAGGCATGAAGTTGAAGAAGTAATAGTAGTAGGAGTAGAGACACAAGATGATGTTCCTTTTCTACAGAGGGATCCTGACATGTTCCATGTTAATTAAGAAGGTGAACTTTGTTGCGTTTACTTTGGTTATCAACTGCACAGAGCAAACGGAAATAGAATCGGAGAAAATTGGCATGATTGTGAGTGCAATTGAGCGTTTTTTGGGACTTGCGAACTTTTCTGCAGAGGCATTACAAGGAATCTTGTTGATGAATGCTCCGTCTCCCCGCAATGTAATATATTATTTTTTGTTTTTTTTCAACACCCGGTACAGTAGGTGGCGGCAATACACCTATAGGTGTATTCTGTCATAACACTTTAAAGAAGAAGAAGAAAAGAGCTGAGGGAAGCAGTGTAGTGGTTGATGAAGTGCAGAATATTACAAAATCGACCGCAACACGTCAATTCTCTGCGCGTGTAATCCACGGAAAGGGCCACTATGGACAGCGATGATGATATGGAAGAAGTGGTTGAAGGTACGGAAAAGGCTGACAAACGCATATGCGTCGTTTTTTGTGTATTTGTTACATATTTTCCGGTAAACTCTCCGCATAATATACCATGAACAAATTGATATTATGGTTTTTGACAGGGGTTGTGGGCCCGTAGCGCCCGGGACTTTATTTCCGATGGAAGCCCACTCTTCGGGCGAGCGAGGCAGCAGTAGCGACACAAAACTGGGCTGATGTGCTTTGACACTCACGTAGGCTACGTCGATGCGTTTGCCAAAATTGTAGACTTGACCTAAAGTTTGTCATATTAGGTGCTGCGCTAAATCCGTGACACTTTACTAACCGTAGGCCTACTTTCTTTTACATCACAAAATTGTTACTTTTAGAACATAGTTTTGTTATTGACGCAGTAACATTGTTTTTAGTGAATATCAGGGGTAATTCGATATGCATAGGGTCAGACGACCGCGTGCGTGCGAGTTCTTGTTATGTTGACATGTTGACAATTCCATATGTAGCTGCTGGCACCTGGTTACTTATATTTTGTTTGGGGTTGAGTTAAACTAAAATAATTAAATATAGCAGACAACCGTTAGGTTCGGCTGCAACACCCTGAGAACCAACTAGTCTTAAAGCTCCTACTCCATGGCCCAAATAGTAATTCATAGCAGTTGATGTGGTCCTGATAGCTCGCATAAAAAGGGTTCGATGGCATAGGCTACCCATTCAGTTAAAATGATCACAAGAGCAGAGAAAGGCCAGTGCATTTCGCAACCCACACATGATTTACTGCACACACTCTATGTAATTGTTTGAAACCTGGACGTTTTAGCCAAAACCCGACCATAGTAACGTTGAAGGAATTATTACTCGTATGCCATTGAAACCAGCATTTCTCTTGGTTTACAAATTTTAAAAAATCACTAGCCAGAGGCACACACCTAGTCATATTATATGACTAGGATTGTGCCTTTGGTTGATGAAAGAAATGTTGCTTTGGAAACCAAGAGAAGCAAGGTATAGTATTACCAACCCTGAAGTGGTGCTGCCATGGCACCAAGTGGTCAGGTTGCCCGAATATCATCAGACTTTGATCTGGATCAGGACAGCAAGCACAGCGAAGGGTGCATTTATCATCTGGACTCAACTTTTGAAAAACTATCTGGTCGTTTTCGCCAATTGGATAGGATTAAATGCATAGGAATAGAACAGGTGTCGCCATTCAAGTCGATAAGTCATCCATTCTATTTATTCTATGCATTTAATCCTATCTGATAACTTTTGAAAAACTGGGCCCAAATACAGTGAATTGGCAATAATGCAGACTCCTAAATGTGTGGTTCTTTTTCCGAGACGATTTGTAGCAATGGAGGCTGTTGAACTCCAGTGTAAACTGTCTTGTGCCTCTGTCCAATCCTGATGTGTGTGCGTATCCAGGCCCTCTGGATGAGGATGACCAGCCTCACGGGTTCTGTACAGTCACCTTCTCCTCCAGTGATCGCTTTGAAGGACATTTTACACATGGAGAAAAGAATGGGAAGGGCAAGTTCTTCTTTTTCGATGGCAGGTATGACAGAAAAGCATACACAGTCCATTCAAGTGTGACTGATCTCACTCGCTCGGTCAGGCTCTTATCAAGCTACGTTGCCTTGCCTTAATTAAACCTCTCCCTTCCTCCCCTCCACAGCACCTTGGAGGGGTTCTATGTGGACGATGCGTTACAGGGTCAGGGGGTATACTCGTATGAGGATGGAGGGGTCCTCCGTGGGACCTATATGGATGGGGACCTCAACGGCCCTGCACAGGAGTTTGACTCTGAGGGCCGGCTGATGTTTGAAGGCCAGTACAAAGACAACAGCCGCTGTGGGGAGTGTTGGATCTACTACCCTGTGAGTCATCATACTCACCTGTAACTTATGTTACACTACACAAGTTACATTGAGATGTTATAGGGAGGAGAACCTACCACTAAACTTGGTTGCTTTTCCATATTCAATAATGAAGAATGAAATGATTGAACACTCAACTAATTGCTGTGTGTGTGTGTCCAGGACCGTGGCAGTGTATTTGGGCAGGTGAACGAGGATGGCGAGATGACCGGTAAAGCGGTGGCGTATGTTTACCCTGATGGCCAAACGGCTCTCTACGGGAGCTTCGTGGAGGGGGAGCTGATCGAGGCTCGACTCGCCGCCCTCGTTTCCATGGAGACCACCAGACCACACTTGGACGTTTCATCTGACAGTAAGTGACATGAGACACAGCACAAGTAAACTGGTAGTCAAATATAATGCTATATGGTTTCTAAAATTTCAGCATTTCCTGTTCTTTCTTAGGCCCTGTGTACTCCTATGATAAATCCACTTCCACCTGTATCGCTACCCACACTCTTCTTCCAGACCCCTATGAAAGCAAAAGGTAGGTACAGTGCATTCAGAAAGTATTCAAACCCCTTGACTTTTTCCACATTTTGTTGCGTCACATTCTTATTCTAAAATGTATTAAATAAATAAAAAGTCCTCATCAATCTACACAATACCTCACAATGACAAAGTGGAGACAGATTTTTTGACATTTTTGCAAATATATATATATATATATTTTTTAAACATTTTAAAACACCTTATTTACATAGGTATTCAGACCCTTTGCTATGAGATTTGAAATTGAGCTCAAGTGCATCCTGTTTCCATTGATCATCCTTGATGTTTCTACAACTTGATTGGAGTCCACCTGTGGTAAATTCAATTAATTGGATATGATTTGGAAAGGCACACAGTTGACAGTGCATGTCAGCGCAAAAACCAAGCCATGCGGTCGAAGGAATTGTCCATAAAGCTCTGAGACCGGATCGTGTCGAGGCACAGATCTGGAGAAGGGAAGCAAAACATGTCTGCAGCATTGAAGGTCCCCAAGAACACATTGGCCTCCATCATTCTGGGCCGGCAGGGCAGCCTAGTGGTTAGTAACCGGAAGGTTGTCAGCTCGGGGATTTGAACTTGCAAGGTACAAATCTGTCGTTCTGCCCATGAACAGGCCGTCATTGAAAATACGAATTTGTTCTTAACTGACTTGTTAAAGGTCAAATAAAAAAAATCTTAAATGAAAGAATTTTGGCCACGAAGACTCTTCCTAGAGCTGGCCGCCTGGCCAAACTGAACAATCGGGGGAGAAGAGCCTTGGTCAGGGAGGTGCCCGAGAGTGACCCACTCTGTGGAGATGGGAAAACCTTCCAGAAGGACAACCATATCTGCAGCACTCCACCAATCAGGCTTGCTTGGAGTTTGCCAAAAGGCACCTTGAGAAACAAGATTCTCTGGTCTGATGAAACCAAAATTGAAAACCTTGGCCTGGATGCCAAGCGCCACGTATGGAGGAAACCTGGCACCAATCCTATGGTGAAGCGTAGCCTGATGAAGACAGCCAATAATTAAATTTAATTAAATAGGTAATTACATTTTTGCATCTGAGCTCCTATTTTCAAGCGTAGCGGTGACCGCATCATGCTGTGGGGAAGTTTTTCAACGCCAGGGACTGGGAGACTAGTCCGGCTCGAGATCCTTGATGAAAACCTGCTCCAGAGCGCTCAGGACCTCAGACTGGGCCGACGGTTCACCTTCCAACAGGATAACGATCTTAAGCAAAAAGCCAAGACAACGCAGGAGTGGCTTCAAGACAAGTCTCTGAATGTCCTTGAGGGGCCCAGCTGGGCTCCCCATCCAACCTGACAGAGATTGAGAGGAACTGCAGAGAAGAATTGGAGAAACTCCCCAAATACAGGTGTGCCAAGCTTGTAGCGTCATATCCAAGGAGACTCGAGGCTGTAATCAATGCCAAAGGTGCTTCAACAAAGTACTGAGTAAAGGGTCTGAATACCTATGTAAATGTGATTTCTGTTTTCCATTTTTAATACATTTGTTTGTGCATAGACATCCTATGGGTTTACCTTCGGCTATCGCATAATAGGGAGAAGCTGATCTGAAGTCAGTTTTGCTGCTTCATTCCCCGTTGTGTCACAGGGTATTTGTGGCAGACTCACTGATCTCAGGAGCAGGAGAAGGCTTGTTTGCCAAGATGGATGTTGAGGCCAATGTTGTAATGGCCTTTTACAACGGAGTACGCATCACACACTCAGAGGTAAGAGGGAGACAGAGCTGTGTTTGTGTGTCAAATCAAATGTTACTTGTCACATGCTTTGTAAACAACAGGTGTAGACCAACATTGAAATGCTTACTTACGGTCCCTTGCCAACAATGTAGAGGGGGAAAAAATAGAGAAATAATAACGCAAGGAAATAATAGACCATGTATAATGATAACTTGGCTATATACATGGGGTACCAGTACCAAGTCAATGTGCAGGGGTACAAGGTAATTGAGGTAGATATGTACCGTGGTTTCTCCTTTAAAAGTTGCGAGCATACACCGTGAGATTTAGGTAATTTGTGGTTTAGTACCTGTACTCTTCATCACCACTTCATTGCTCCAGACCAGCGCAATGGGGAGTTAGAGCACTGATTATACTTTTGAGTGGCGCAACGGTCTAATGCAAGCTGTGTTGCTACAAATGCTAGTTCAATACCCGTGTTGGCCTCATGAGATGACTGTAGGTTTTTGGTTTCTATGCCTATAAATCATTCTAAATAACTATTTCTGTTTTTAACTGGCTTTATTTACAAATTAGTAACAATGTCTCACCCCATGTCCAAGAATGGCCTTTTTCTCGCTCATTTTACGTTATTTGAAAATGAAATAATCTCAAATATTTAAGGGGCATTGCACTAATAATGGCACTGACTAGGGAAACGTTCCTGCTGTTCTATTCTTAGTGCCAGTCTGCACGTTCAAACTAAAACAATGTAACTACACTGCTCAAAAAAATAAAGGGAACACTAAAATAACACATCCTAGATCTGAATGAATGAAATATTCTTATTAAATACTTTTTTCTTTACATAGTTGAATGTGCTGACAACAAAATCACAAAAATGATCAATGGAAATCAAATTTATCAACCCATGGAGGTCTGGATTTGGAGTCGCACTCAAAATTAAAGTGGAAAATCACACTACAGGCTGATCCAACTTTGACGTAATGTCCTTAACAAGTCAAATGAGGCTCAGTTGGTGTGTGGCCTCCATGTGCCTGTATGACCTCCCTACAACGCCTGGGCATGCTCCTGATGAGGTGGCGGATGGTCTCCTGAGGGATCTCCTCCCAGACCTGGACTAAAGCATCTGGACAGTCTGTGGTGCAACGTGGCATTGGTGGATGGAGCGAGACATGATGTCCCAGATGTGCTCAATTGGATTCAGGTCTGGGGAACAGGCGGGCCAGTCCATAGCATCAATGCCTTCCTCTTGCAGGAACTGCTGACAAACTCCAGCCACATGAGGTCTAGCGTTGTCTTGCGTTAGGAGGAACCCAGGGCCAACCGCACCAGCATATGGTCTCACAAGGGGTTTCAGGATCTCATCTCGATACCTAATGGCAGTCAGGCTACCTCTGGCGAGCACATGGAGGGCTGTGCGGCCCCCCCAAAGAAATGCCACCCCACACCATGACTGACCCACTGCCAAACCGGTCATGCTGGAGGATGTTGCAGGCAGCAGAACGTTCTCCACGGCGTCTCCAGACTCTGTCACGTCTGTCACATGTGCTCAGTGTGAACCTGCTTTCATCTGCGAATTTTCCAATCTTGGTGTTCTCTGGCAAATGCCAAACATCCTGCACGGTGTTGGGCTATAAGCACAACCCCCACCTGTGGACGTCGGGCCCTCATACCACCCTCATGGAGTCTGTTTCTGACCGTTTGAGCAGACACATGCTTATTTGTGGCCTGCTCGAGGTCATTTTGCAGGGCTCTGGCAGTGCTCCTCCTGCTCCTCCTTGCACAAAGGAGGAGGTAGCGGTCCTGCTGCTGCGTTGTTGCCCTCCTACGGCCTCCTCCACGTCTCCTGATGCACTGGCCTGTCTCCTGGTAGCGCCTCCATGCTCTGGACACCGCTGACAGACACAGCAAACCTTCTTGCCATAGCTCGCATTGATGTGCCATCCTGGATGAGCTGCACTACCTGAGCCACTTGTGTGGGTTGTAGACTCCGTCTCATGCTACCACTAGAGTGAAAGAACCGCCAGCATTCAAAAGTGACCAAAACATCAGCCAGGAAGCATAGGAACTGAGAAGTGGTCTGTGGTCACAACCTGCAGAACCACTCCTTTATTGGGGGTGTCTTGCTAATTGCCTATAATATCCACCTGTTGTCTATTTCATTTGCACAACAGCATGTGAAATGTATTGTCAATCATTGTTGCTTCCTAAGTGGACAGTTTGATTTCACAAAAGTGTGATTGACTTGGAGTTACATTGTGTTGTTTAAGTGTTCCCTTTATTTTTTTGAGCAGTGTAATAATGGCATCTTTAAGCTTTCATTAATAAAATAATGATACAAATTTAGTTATGGATCCATAATGATTTACTATGGGAATAAATATCACTGAATTACAGAAATATTCTCATCCTCTATATGTTATTGTTGGTGTAGTCACGTATTTTTCGATATACTGTAGACCTACCGTAGGCGACATGAGTCTGTGTTGAGTAATGTGCTGTTAAAAGTGGTTTAGGTTTTATTTATTTAAAGAGCATATTGACGTTAGAAGCAATAGCCTACAACAATTTCACTACCGTTTCGCACTGCTCTGAGACAAGCAATCAATGAGAATTATTTTCACTGAATCTCCGTTTGGGTGTTGGTTAGACTAGAATTACACAATTAGGTTGTAGAAATGTTATGCTCTTAGTGTAACTTTTATTTAACTAGGCAAGTCGGTTAAGAACAAAATCTTATTTACAAGGACAGCCTACTCATTCCTCCCCGTCAGGGAATTGAACCCCGGTCTCCCACGAGCGTGCCCTACCCGCACGACACTGATTCTTTAGCTAAATAGCCAAGTAAAGTACTCCTGACCGTCACATTGTACAGCGCCATATTTTCCGTTCCATCCTAGAGGGTTTTTCTTGGAATAGAAATACCATAATATTAATCTAATGAATTAAGCAAGTACCAGTCAAACGTTTGGACACACCTACTCATTCCAGGGTTTTTCTTTAGTTTTACGATTTTCTACATTGTGAGGTCTTCCCTATTATTCTACAACTATGAAATAGCACGTATGGAATCAGTTAAGAACAAATTCTTATTTACAAGGACAGCCTACTCCTTCCTCCCCGTCGGGGAATTGAACGCCTGCGTGTCCGCATTCTCTAGTACAGTCATTATTGAAGGCTATCAAATGCTTCTCAAAGATGCCTTCTGGTGGTCAAACTAGCACCAACTAGCATTAATGGTACCAGTGGTTCACACTTAAATAACGTGCCATAGAATTCTGCGGCAACATGCAAGCTGCGCCGCAGCACGCTGCAACTTTTAAAGGAGGAACCACTGTTGGTAGGGGTAAAGTGACTAGGCAACAGAATAGAAAATACACAATAGCAGCAGTGTATATGATGAGTCAAAATAGTTCATGCAAATATGGTCAATGCAGATAGTCTGGCTAGCTATTTGGTTAACTATTTACGTGTGTGTTCATGCAAAACCAGCTTAAGCTCTAGGCGATGTTATGTAAAATTTTCACAAAGACCAGGTATGGGCAATAATCATTCACATGGCAAACCAAATACTGTGTATATAGATGTCTGTGCTAAACACAACTTAATTTTCAAATTAAATACTTGTTGTTTTTGTTGTTGTTGTTTGTGGTGTTGCCAACGGTGCTTCCCAGGTAGACACTAGGGATTGGTCCCTGAACGGGAATACCATCTCCCTGGATGAGGACACGGTGATCGACGTTCCACAGCCCTTCCACCAGATGGACAGATACTGTGCCTCGCTGGGACACAAGGCCAACCACTCCTTCACCCCAAACTGCAAATACGACCCGTGAGAATAATCCAAGCATAGCAGGAACAAATATGACCCAACTTGAGAGCAACATGATGTTCAGGAGGGTACAATGTTCTGAAGAGTAAAGATAGAAATGTAATGTATTCTATGGTTGGACGGTATGCAGATTTTCATACCATTTCTGTACCACACCGGGGTATACGGTGTAACCGAAAGTACACACAAGGTGTGCTATTAATAATAATTAAACGCACAAAACAATTTTGGCAACAGGGATCTTGAGATTGAATGTCTGCTGTAACCATGAAGCTTGATCTTTACATCTAACCACTTCGCAAGTAAGGTAGCAAACCAAATTCATAGCTGGAGCCCTGTGCTGGATATAATTGATTTCTTAGTTATACATCCCCCGTGAGGCGTGGGTGCCCCAAACCCACAATGTTTTTTTTTTTACAGTAAAAATCATACCGTTGGTATAAACGATATATATCGTCCAAGCCTAATCTATTCTGTCATGTTCTATTCCAGTATATGTTCCATTATTAAAAACGCGGCTGTTGTTAATTTGTTTTCTCAGATTCGTCCACCCTCGTTTTGGACCCATCAAGTGCGTCCGCACCCTGCAGGCGGTGCAGAGGGATGAGGAGCTGACTGTTGCCTATGGTTACGACCACGAGCCATCGGGGAAGAGCGGTCCGGAAGCACCAGACTGGTACAAACAGGAACTGCAGGCCTTCCAGCAAAGACAGGCTACCAACGGGCAGTAAAAAAAACACACTACTACTCCACTCAATCTACCCCAACAACAACAACAACAACAACTACGATTAAGCACCTACTACTCCAGTCGTATAACTGCTACCCACCTCCCTGCCCTTTGCACAGGAGCAATAAGTCCCAAAATGTAAAAAATAAAATAATTTCAAAATACCGACCCAGTTGGGGCAACTTTCCCGACCTGAACTAATGTTACCCTTACACCCAAACACCCTCTACCTTAACAGTGCTCTCAATGAAGCCCTGCTTCAACCTCCACCTACTCATTGATAACCGCCCTCCTCTAGACTGAACCCCTCTGCCTGAGCCCCCAGTCTTGCTACGGCTGCTCCTTGAGGACAAATAGCACAGATTCTTTCCAAACATTGAAGGATTGTTCCAGAGCTTGGCATCACAGGTGGAAGGTGTGATATGTCGCTTTGTACGGTATAGGAATGGGACACTGCTGTACGTGGGTGAGGATGTTATGGTGCTATGGAGATCAGCACTAACCCGGCCACACTTGTACTTAAACACAGGAACATATGGTTCATGTCAAGAGACCAATCAGATGTAATGTACAAGGTTTACTGCTGTATTTGTTGCTTTGTGAATCTTGTTCTCCCCAGCCTGTCTTTTATACAACCTATGGACATGAACTGGTATGTGGAGTGTCCTTGATATTAGTTTGGTAATTGTGATGAAGTTAGACCCCTATTCCTTTTACTCTGCTGTGACAGGATGTGTACTGGCTGTTTAAACCTTGTTCCTGTGTCAATCTAAATAGGTTTCAAGACATTGGTGTTGCCAAATAATTTCCCCAACATCACCTGAGTATAGTTAGTATAAATTAGATTCTAAATGGCCTCTTGTGCCACTTAGAGTAAATTAACATGGTTGGCCTTCTAACCTTTTTTTGACATGCATTAAATACTAACCAATGATGTCTAGTTATTTAGTTACATTTATTTATCAACACATTTCTCACCTTTTGGTTTGTGTTGTCAACTCTGCACATGATTCAGACCAATAAGTGAGCTCATCTTTGGAGACTGCTTCTCTTTTGGATAAAAAGGTAAACTGTGATGGGAAGTAGCCCAAACTAAACACAAATAAAGACTACATGAACCATCCCACTGTGACTTGCAAATATTTCTTTATTCTAACTTGCTAGTTTTAACAAAGAGTATGTGTAAATTATTAATGTATTGATTAATCTCGATTGGCAATAGTTAAGTAGTATTCAAAACCAGATTTGTGTTAGCTCATGAAACGCAACATCGCGAGAAGGAACTACCTCCTACCTACCAGAATGATGGCCGAGAAGGGGTTAAATATTTGCATTGTATTTCTTTGCTGTGCACCTGCGCGTGGGCGGGTTAATGGTTAACGCGCTGAAGTTCACCTGTCGTGCGTGAGTCAACAAACCAACACAACAGCCCGGAAGAAAGTCAATGAGCGGGCAGGGTGAAAGGACAGTTGACCTATTTAACAAAAGTATAATACATTATAAACATGTTGCAGTGAGAGAACTTATTGTGGAAGTCGGACTGGGTGTTTTTCTGTGAACTCGATAGGACAAAGGACTTTGGAAGCGCCAAAGTGAAAGTGCGTCGTGAGATGGACCGCTACCGGTATTTCATCTTTAACCAGCGCAGTGTCGTCGTTCTGGGCATTCTGCAGGTAGCATGTGCGGCGCTGTGCTTGGTGTGCGGATTCATTGATGCGTTTTTTCGGAAAAACACCACACTCAGTGAAACTAGGGCACCTGTGTGGGCGGGTTTGGTGAGTATGAGTGTTCTTTCATCGAAACAGATTTAATAATTCATCAAAATATAGAGGATGACACTTGACTATATTGATTTTGTGGTGACACATTGGACTGTGCCTGTTTGTCGTCATTCATAATGACTTCCTCCTATAGATTATGGCCTGCCCAGGTGCGCTGGCGCTCTTTGCTTCCCAAAGGAAAAACCCAGTATTGGTAAGTGTGATAAAGGTAGCCTTGGCTTGATGCTACGTTCCTCCTATTGAATTATAATTAAAGCACACCAAACATGACTGTTAATTTTGTCTGACTGAATGCCACAAAGGTGACAAATAATAATAAATCCTCTAATAGCGTGGTTTGACCCTGTTCAGGTGAATGTAATGATCGCTGTCTCAGTGTGCTCCTGTGTTTCCGTGGTGATGGTGTCAGGTTACGCCTTCCTAACTTTGACCTATGGCGAGAATGACAACGAGGTGTTCCACCATCACAACAACCTTGAAGTGGTAATACCCGACCCTACCACAAACGATCAACGAACTCTTTCACACACATCCCCTAGTCTGGTCTGTGTGTCAGTCAGTTTCTGTCACAAAGGATTTAGTCTGGTATATCCAACCTGGTCTCACAGCATTTTGTATAGTTCTGTACATAAATTTGAGGCAATCTATTTTAGCCAAACTCAACGGCAGAAAGAAACAAAGATTTGAACGCGATTGAACTGTAAATATCACAGATAAGAGCTTAGTTACCAGTATATTTGTTTATATGGCTGTTTGTTTGTAAGTTGACCCTGAAAACCGTATTTTCAAAGACGAGTGGACGGAACAGTATTTATTCATTTTCCCCGCAACTAGCACAAAAACAATGTGCCTGATATGCAGTGAGTCCGTAGCACTCTTGAAAAGTGAGTGTTCAAATCAAATTTTATTGTTAAGCGCCATTATGACACCAGGCATAGTAAATTCGATCAGATGTATCCCCTGAACACAGAGGTGAGAACAAACTAGATTAACCAACTCAAATCCCAATATGAGAGGTCCACCAAAGTCCTTGTCAATTCCCTGACAGCCCAACAATGTGCAATGGAGTGTTCACTGAGGATAGCTTGGGTTTTGGGAAAACACAAAAAACAATTTTCAGATGCTGAGATGGTAAAATAATGCATGTGTGAAGTTGCTGACACCTTGCTTGAAGGTAAACAAAAAGATGAGCTCAGGGAAAAGATCAACCATATCCCACTGTCAGATTCCACAGCAATGAGGAGATCTGGAATATTAGCTGAAGATTTAACTTCACAAATTGATGAGGCCATTCAGAATGCACCATGCATTTCATTAGCTGTGGATGAATCAACAGATAACACTGATAATACCCAGCTTCTGGTGTTTGTCAGATTTTATAACGAAACAAAGGAATTCTGTGAGAAGCTGTTGGGCTTAACAAATCTAGAAGCACACACACACAGGGAGAGGATATCCATGAGGTCATCAAAGGGATGCTGACAAGAAGGGGGAGAGATCTCAAGTCACTGGTCTCCGTCACCACAGATGGAGCTCCAGCCATGATAGGAAGAGGGAGGGGACTGGTTGCACGTTTGAAAGAGGACCACCCTGACCTGAAATATCACCACATCATTCATCAATCTGTCCTGTGTGTCAGTCTGGGAAAAGAGTATTCTGAGGTCATGACAACGATGATGAAACTGTTAAAACTTTTTGAGAGCAACATCACCCCTACAACACCACTTGAGGCATTCTGACAGAGGCCGATGCCAGTTTTGATGACTTACTACTGCACAACACTGTCAGATGGCTCAGCAAAGGCAGGGTTTTGGAAAGATTTTGGGCCATTCAGGAGGAAATCAAAGTTTTCTTATCAGAGTAAAAGAGTGACATGGCAACTCAGTTTTTGGAAGATGAGAAGATGGAAACAGTTGGATTTTTGACAGACATTACATCACACCTTAATTAACTGAATGTTAAGCTGCAGGGACAGGACAACACAGTGTGTGCTATGATAACAGCAGTCTGGGCTTTCCAGAGGAAATTGGAGCTTTTCAAGAATGACCTCCAGGGAGAACGTGTCCACTTTCCCAATCTTCTGGTGCAAACGCAGGGAGACAAAGATGTTCCCAACCATGTTGATCACATCCAGAAGCTGATGTAAAACTTCAAGGCTTGCTTTTATAACTTTATTGTTGGAAGAGAACTGCTGCTGCTCATCCAGAACCCCTTCTTGGTCACAAATGTGACAAAGTTGTCTGAAGAAGGAAAACAGATTTTTAAATAAGGAGATGTTGCATCACTGCAAATGGAGTCGATTGAGCTGCAAGAAGATGTGGCTTTGAAGGAGCAGGCTGGTGATTTGTGATCCTGTCACATTCTGGGGAAGATGGTGCCCGCAGCTGATGTCCCTGTTCTCAAGAAACTGGCACTATACATCCTGACCATGTTTGGCTCCACATACAGCTGTAAATCAGCCTTCTCCACAATTAAGTTTATTATTTAAAAAAAAATACAGCACCAGGCTCCCCAATGAACACTTGCACCAGTGTCTCAGAGTTTCTCTAACATCATTTGCACCAAAGTTCAAAGCAGATTATTTTTGTTAATATCCTTTGTTCTCCAGAAAACATGCACTTTATTTGATTTAAAAAACATTTAATTCAAGGCCCGTGTACAATGGTTCAAATAGTAGTTGAGTAACCCTGCTCTATTTAGTATGATATGTTACGTTTTGGCTGGTGTTTATTAATTTGTGATTGTCCATCACGCATTTCGTATGATATGTTACGAATTACAATTCATATTATATGTTACGAATTTGCCAAAAGTATTATGTTACGAATTTCAGCTAGGTGGCTAACGTTAGCTAGCTCGCTAGGTTAGGAGTTAGGGTTAAGTTTATGTAACCAGTGTTAAATGGCTAGCTGGTTAGCGGGGTGCGTGCTAATAGCATTTCAATCGGTGATGTCACTCGCTCTGAGACCTTGAAGTATTTGTTTCCCATGCTCTGCAAGGGCTGCGGCTTTTGTGGAGCGATGGGTAACGGTGCTTCGAGGGTGACTGTTGTCGATGTGTGCAGAGGGTCCCTGGTTCGAGGAGAGGGACGGAAGCAATACTGTTACATTTAGAAGTTAGGTTAAAGGAAGGGTTAGCTAACATGCTAGGTAGTTGCACAGTAGTAAGTAGTTGAAAAGTTGCTGAAATCCTGAAGTTGTATTGCTAGACGTTCGCGTTGTACATTTGCCTTAAGTAACCATCGAAAAACCAAGAATGTCAGATTGACATACAGAATAATACGAAATGCTCTGAGACCAGGTTGGTATCTGACACTTCCTCCCTGATAGCCTGGGGATGAGGTTACAAAGGATTTGACTAAAGCAGAAAGTACTCTCTCTAAATCCTAAGGAGGTACCTAAATACCCGTCTTACACCCCAAACACACCTTGGATGGTTCATCAATAATAATGTGTGTTTCTGACTGCTCTACAGAGGTTTATGCTGAGCCGGATGGTGAAAGGGGCCAATGCCACCATACTGTTGGTCTGTATCGTCAGCCTGGTCCTCTCCTCTCTCATCGCCTTTGTAGGCTGTCGCAGTCTGCCCCTCTGTGGCTGCTACGATGGTCTCACTGGCCTGGTAAGAACATGTAGTAGTGCTAAACTACACTAAACCATTTCACAGCACTAGATAATCATACCTGCTAATCATATGCAGTTGTCTGCCTAATCCTCCCATGTTTTCAGACTGTGTATGTGTGTGTTTCAGGAGATATTGGTCCCTCAGAATGACCCCAGCCCACAGACTGAGCTTGTGTGTACATGGCAAGGTAAGTTATCTAGGTGAGTGAGGAAGAGGGAAAGCTAGGTGGTCGAGCTCTGGCTAGTCTTAGGCTGAGAGTTTGCTACTGTATGTTGAGACACTTGTTTGGTATTGACTGTAGTGATAGTTGCTCTCTCCCCCAGCAGGTGGCGAAGACAGTGTGTTAAACTCTCCAGTGAACTTCAGCGACAGATGTCCTGAGGAAGAGGAGGCGCCTTCCAAACTCCCCCCCTACAGCAGACTCACCTGAGAGGAATCCTCTAGGCCAGTGGTTACCTAACCTCGTGAAAGGGGACTTCACAAGGTTAGGATGAAAACCAGCAAACCCAGCTATAGAGGATTGTTATGTTAAAGTGAGTAGCTAGTTATATTATTGTCCACTAGCATTTCACCAAACAGAGAACCAAGAGGAGGCAGAATAACAGATGCAATATACCAAACATTTAAAACTGCCATTTCAAATATGTTTATTTTTTACCACTTATTACCCATCTACTTGTATGTGTAAATCCCTGTGTAATATACACATAGTTAGTGTAAATATGCCTTTTTTAATGAATTTGCCAAAGTTTCAGCTTGGAAGTGCCTTGTGGTATCCCATGACTGTTGAAATGTACATGGTCCTTCTGTGAGGCTGCTCACGTTTGGATTGTTGCCCTGTTTTATAGGTGATTTTTATATGCCATGTTATATTCAACTAAATAAATCTTCTGTAATGTTTTTTTTTGGTGATCTTTCTTTAACCGTCCCGTACCGCAGACATGTTTTCATGAAATAACAATGCCTTGAAATGTACAGAATGCTTTATTGTAAGGCTACACAACATTTGTAATGCAATCCATAAATCATTGCAAGGCTTCACTCCCTTTTTTGTGTTCCCAAAAGTTCAGACCTGATGTGTTCTGTCTCTCAACGCAATAAATGGCGCCTTTCTCAAACATACTTATCGGGGCACTTGAAAAGAGCTATCACGCAGTACACATACCTCTATCAAAAAGTCCAAATAAAATAAACTTAAATGTATGAACTGCAGAGCACCAACACATTACAAAATAACACTAAAGACCATATGAAAGTAGAACAAGAGTGCAAGGCAATTGATAAAGCCTACAATTTTCTGTGTCTAGTGTTGTAGACCAATCTAAGCGCAACAGGTCAGAGTGAATATTAATCTTGTAATTAATTTCTAACTGTATCCTGAGAAAAGGCCATCTATCTGAGGCCACAGTACTTTAGAGCAGCTGATTAATGTGATGCGGCATCTGTGTTCTACTGGCTAGTCATTTTATGACAAGACTTACTGGTAATCTGACATACAGTACATAAACACAGTCACAAGTCTTCATTAGAGGGTCATTTCACTGGTGGGTTTTCATTGCAACTGTCCCATGTTCAAACAAGCAGAGGGGTTGTATTACAAAGCAGGATCAAGGAGTTAGCTAGCTAACTTGCCTAGATATCCTGAAATAATGTTAGAAGGATAATCTTGAAATGTGCCTGGTCTAAATGACTCAACTAAAACTCTTAGTTTAGCTTTCTTAAGTAACAAAAAGTAAATTGTAAAAAAATTAAATAATCAAAGTTAGCTGGCTAATTCATTGATCCTTATTTGTCGTATACCCCTCAGGTGCATTAGCTAAGCTTAATAGGCAATAACACAGGTACTGTTCTTTAAACTCTTTTTGACACATTTTACAGACTTATTGTAAAGATAAAGATGCATTGATAGCAGTCATCCAATTGTGCACTCCGTCATCCATTTAGTATGATGTTGCATCCTGCAAAAAAAAAATATCTATACATTTTGGGGGGTCCAATTCGTACGATATGTTGCAAATTTGTTGTGCTTAAGATCCTGGACTGCATCTTTAACCAAAGCAGATTATGAAGAGGTAATGACAAGTTTTGCCCCATATCAACAATGATCTCATCAGGAGGAGTGGTAAGTGCAGCATCACGTTGTGTTTCACTCAGTACTTTACTGCACATTTCTCTGATATTATGCCACACATCTTTCTCACAGTCACACACGTAAAGCTGAAACTCACACACTTGCGATGGACCACAGGACCGGCTGTGATCCAAACACACACAAAGCAATGATGATGATAGTAAAGGCATTTGGGATGACAACACACTAGGGTAGAGTGGATTGAATACGTGTGTGGTTACTTAGAAATGTATTTGTTGTATTTTGTAATAGTTGTTTTATAGATGTGAGATATGTAAGACATGCAGCATAATGTAACTTTGCTTAGGAAACCATTTTATAGTTGTCTGCTTTATGCAGGGGCACAATTATAAACCCTATGGATGGGAATTTTGGTACAGAAACACCTGAGTGATGTGCACTGATATAGCCTGCTGTAAACTATGAGAGGTATGTGTGCATTATTCCTACATGTAAATTGAGTATATTGTACATCAATCAGGCAAACTCACAGTATTCTAGCTCAAACACAGTTCAGTGGAACCAGTCAACAATATTCATTTCAAACAAGTTCCCTTTTGATCTTTTTCTTTCCCATATCACTGAGATGTTTACGTTATATGATAATAGTCCTTCCTTTATCTCCCCCTAACCTCCCTCTCTTGCTTCCTCCGATGCTCTCTCTCACCCCTCCTCTCTCAGCAGCTGCAGGTCCAGCTCACCTTCTCCTCGCCCTCGTCCCTCCCCCTTATCAGGGTTACCGTGTCCCCCCCTAACACCCCCCTGGGCAGCTGGCTAAGTATCAGAGGCTTCTGGGACTTCAGCTTGTGGGCCACCGTCATGAAGATGGCCTCCACGTGATCGCTGCTCCCCCGGATACTGTCACCGCTACCGTCGCTGCTGGGGTTCTTGGCGGACGTCTCAAACAGGGGCATAGAGTGGGCGTCTGCAAACTGCTGGGCCAAGTCCGTGCCCACCTGGACAGAGTTCTGCAGGTCACACTTGTTCCCCACCAGGATCCTCGGGACCTCCTGGCCCAGGGCGTGCTGCTTACACTCCTCGATCCAGGCCGGGAGGCTGCGGAAGCTGGCGGAGCTGGTCACGTCGTACACAAACACCACAGCGTGCACGTTGCGGTAGTAGTGCTGTACCATGCTCTTACGAAAGCGCTCCTGGCCCGCCGTGTCCCATAGCTGGACCTGGAGAGGGAAAGAGAGAGAGAGGGAGGAGAAAGAGAGTAAAAAAATATGACACTTAACAGCTTCTTGGATGTATTGAAAGTCCTCAAAAACTGAAACACAGTAGCTAAACCTAATGTCCAATGTGAAGGTGCTAGAGGATGAACTCAACTGTAATATGTGTATGATTCTACAGAGAGCAGTCGGTGCATCAGACAGATAGCTAGTTCTCTCTGCTGCCACTGCCCTTGAGATCAAATATATAGACGTATGAAATTGATGCCACAACAACAACCCCCCCCCCCCCATGTGTATGAGGTAACCTGCCTGCGTTCATGCCCATGGTGTTAAATATTGTGCGGTTTTAGAATAATCCAAACAAAAATGTTGCATGTTTTATGTCAACTAACAATTCACCTTGATTGTCTCGCCGTCAATCTCGATAAGTTTCTCCCGAAAGTCCACCCCGATTGTGGCCTCTGTTTTCTCCGGAAACTTGCCAGCACAGAATCGGTAGGTGAGGCAGGTCTTGCCCACCCCGGAGTCCCCAATCACTATGATCTTGAAAATACGTGTCCGTGGTGGCGGGAGATGAGACGAGACAGTCAGCGAACTGGTGAATTCCATTGACGACTCCACACTTGCCATATTGATTAGTTATTAATTTTCGAGGGTATACTAGCTAGCTAGCTAACTGCCTAGAAACCAACAGAGCTGTTGTGGCTTGCAAAACTGCCCCTCCAAATGCTAGCTGGATGGGCTGTTAAAATTAGACAAGGAATCTCGGCCAATACAAATGCAACTGGACATTCGTGACAAATCTGTGAGCTCCAAATATAAATGTATGACCATGCATTAGTTTCGTACTGACAATTTCACGTTGCTAGCTAACGCAATCTTCTAACTCCCTCCCTGCCCTACGTTAGATATAAAGTCTCGTACAATGTTGACAGAAAACAAGACTCTCGCGAGAGGGAACCAAGAAAGTGAAAGCCTTTCTTGATTGGATCAGATTCGACACAATGGGCGTTGCTTACAACACCAGCCCGCCTCCCACCTCCCTACCAAGCCCAGTCAAACACTAAAACAAGCATTACACAAGTGAGAATAAATAAATTAACTACAGTGCTAAATATTTATACAATTAACATGAAATTATAATAGTTATTCAGATGTTTGAAAATATATAAAAGTGTGAAATCCTGTTAATGTTTCAGAAAGTGTCTTTTAACCTCAATTTCAAACAAACAGTGTGTCTGGCCAAACAGTGGTCAGTGCTCCTTACCAAAGTCATCTCCTGTAGTGAAAAAGGCATCAACATGTCCATGAGTACTCGTTCCCTCCTATTACAGTTTGAAAAAATGTTATAAATGACAACATTATCTTTATTGTCATGACTGGTGAAAGTTCACTAATTTCCACTCTGTCCTTGTTTTTATTGATGTTGAGTTGCAGTGACTTTTTGAACCATTTTTGAACCAACCACATTATTATCGACAGACAGACAGTAACCAACTAGACGTAAGGGGCAACAGGGTAGCCTAGTGGTTAGAGCGTTGGACTAGTAACCGGAAGGTTGCATTCTTGAAAATAAGAATTTGTTCTTAACTGACTTGCCTAGTTAAATAAAGGTAAAATGAAACGTACTTGAGTACAGTACTTCGTATACACACTATCATATCCCAGTTGAGTGATTTCTTTGCATAGACCCATGAGTTGAGGCGTGTTATTATAACTCTAACAGCATGGAGCTGGAGCTGAGTATCTCCCTACAGGAACTGGTCTCAATATTTTATGGCAGGATACAAAGCAAAGTAATATTTGATTTATTCCACATTTTGTTGTGTTACAACCTGAATTCAAAATGTAATAAATAAAACAATTTCTCACCCATCTATACACAATACAACGAGAAAACATGTTTTTAGAAATGTTTGCAAATGAATTAAAAGTTAAATACAGAAATATCTCATTAACATAAGTATAAGCAAGATTTGGCCTTATGTTTAAGGTTATTGTCCTGCTGAAAGGTGAATTAATCTCCTAGTGTCTGGTGGAAAGCAGGCTTTTCTCTAGGATTTTGCCTTTGCTTTGCTCCATTCCGTTTATTTAGTATCCTGAAATACTCCCCAGTCCTTAACGATTACAAGCATATCCATAACATGATGCAGCCACGACTAAGTTTGATGTATTGGACTTACCCCAAACATAACACTTTGTATTCAAGAAAAAAAAAGTTAATTGCTTTGCCGCATTTTTTTGCAGTATTACTATTTGTGCCTTGTTGCAAACAGGATGCATATTTTGGAATATTTGTATTCTGTACAGGCTTCCTTCTTTTCACTCTGTCAATTAGGTTAGTATTGTGGAGTAACTACAATGTTGTTTATCTATCCTCAGTTTCCTCCTATCACTGAAATTAAACTTTGTAACTGTTTTAAAGTCATCATTGGCCTCATGGTGAAATCCCTAAGTGGTTTCCTTCCTCTCCGGCAACTGAGTTAGGAAGGACCCCTGTAGCTTTGTAGTGACTGGGTCTATTGATACACCATCCAAAGTGTAATTAATAACTTGCTCAACACCATGCTCAAAGGGATATTCATTGTCTGCTTTTTTGTTGTCATCTACCAATAGGTGCCCTTCTTTTCAATGCATTGGAAAACCCCCCTAGTCTTTGTGGTTGAATTTGTGTTAGAAATTCATTGCTAGACTGAGGGACCTTACAGATAACTGTATGTGTGGGGTACAGAAATGAGGTAGTCATTCAAAAATCATGTTAAAAACTATTATTGCACACAGAGTGAGTCAATGCAATATATAATGTGACAGTCAGATCAAACACACTGAGTGTACAAAACATTAGGAACACCTTCCTAATATTGCGTTGCACCCCCCTTTTGCCCTCTGAACAGCCTCAATTCTTCAGGGCATGGACTCTACAAGGTGTCAAAGCGTTCCACAGGGATACTGGCCCATGTTGACTCAAATTCTTCCCACAATTGTGTAAAATTGTCTGGATGTCCTTTGGGTGGTCGACCATTCTTGATTCACACAGTAAACTGTTGAGCGTGAAAAACCCAGCAGTGTTGCAGTTCTTGACACACTAAAACCAGTGCCCCTGGCACCTTCTACCATACCCCTTTCAAAGGCACTTAAATATTTTGTCTTGCCCATTCACTCTCTGAATGGCACATCACGTCACAAGGCTTAAAAAGCCTTCTTTAACCTGTCTCCTCCCCTTCATCTACCCTGATTGAAGTGGATTTAACAAGTACCATGAATAAGGGATCATAGCTTTCACCTGGATGCAACTGGTCATGCAAAGAGCAGGTGTACACTATATAAAAAAAAGTATGTGGACACCACTTCAAATTAGTGGATTTGGCTATTTCAGTCACAGCCGTTGCTGACAGGTGCATACAATCATGCACACAGTCATGCAATCTTCATAGACAAACAGTATAATGACCTCACTGAAGAGCTCAGTGACTTTCAACATGGCCCCGTCACAGGATGCTATCTTTCCAATAAGTCAATAATTGTCAAATTTCTGCCCTGGTCAACTGTAAGGGATGTTCTTGTGAAGTGGGAAAATCGTCTGTCCTCGGTTGCAACAGTCACTACTGAGTTCCAAACTGCCTCTGGAGGCAACGTCAGCACAAGAACTGTTCATCGGGAGTTTCATGAAATGGGTTTCCATGGCCGAGCAGCCCCACACAAGCCTAAGATCACCATGCGCAATGCCAAGCTTCGTCTGAAGTGGTGTAAAGCTCACCGCCACTGGACTCTAGAGCAAGTGGAAAAGCGTTCTCTGGAGTGATGAATCACGGTTCACCATCTGGCAGTCCGATGGACGAATCTGGGCTTGTCAGATGCCAGGAGAATGCTACCTGCCCAAATGCATAGTGACAACTGTCAAGTTTGGTGGAGGATGAATAATGGTCTGGGGCTGTTTTTCATGGTTCAGGCTAGGCCCTTTAGTTCCAGTGAAGGGAAATCTTAACTCTACTGCATACAATGACATTCTAGACCATTCTGTGCTTCCAACTTTGTGGCAACAGTTTGGGGAAAACCCTTTCCTGTTTCTGTATGACAATGCCCCCGTGCACAAAGCGAGGTACACATAGAATTGGTTTCTCGAGATCGGTGTGGAAGAACTTGACTGGCCTCCACAAAGCCCTGACCTCAACCCCATCGAACACCTTTGGAATGAATTGAAACACCAACTGCGAGCCTGGCCTAATCACCCAACATCAGTGCCCGACCTCACTAATGCTCTTGAATGGAAGCAAGTCCACGCAGCAATGTTCCAACATCTAGTGGAATGTCTTCCCAGAAGAGTGGAGGCTGTTGTAACAGCAAAGGGGGGACCAACTCCATATTAAAGGCCAATGTTTTTGGAATGAGATGTTTGACGAGCAGGTGTCCACATTCTTTTGTTCATGTAGTGTATTTTCCATGGAAACTAAGGGATTGTATGGGACTACAAAATTCTATCTATTAGAGCAGACAACTTTCAGATTTCAATCTTTCAACCAAAAGTGTTGTTTTTTAGATTGTGACCATTCTGTCCCAAACCGCTCAGTTTAGCCTTCTTATTATAAAACGGAATGCACCAATTGTTTTAACATGGGAAATCTCTTTGGGTATATCGTGCTCCATCACTAAACTACTAGTTTACACAAAGCCGTATGATTCTCTCCTAGGTGACCACAGTAAGTACGTCAACACGGAGAAGTTATTCCAGACGTGTCATCGTAGAGGAGCCCTGGCTACTGGGGGAATGGCAGCCCTGCTGCTGCCTCAGGACAAGGACCCCTATAGAGCAGCCTTGGTAAACATCACCAGGCAAGGACCTGTTCTACACAGTCATTTCAGACTGAAGTTACTGGAGATCAAAGCTGGTGTTGATGGCTTCATGGTGTATGACCTAGGCTTGAAAGAGCCCATGCAGAAAGTAAGTCCTTGATGTTGGACTCATTGAGCTGTTGTGCACAAGCTATACCTTTCAAGGAACTGTTGTCCTTCTCACTTGTCAGTCTCACACTATCTGTATCCCCTCTTTCTCTCCCACTTCCTCCTCAGCCCTTCCAGCTGCATACTCAGGGTGACAACCAGATGCACCTGCTTAGAGATGACCTCCTGGTTACCCCTGATGAGCTGCTCTGGATTCCAGCGGATAGTTACTCAATAACATTGTACTACTCTATATTTGTACTACACAATGCTATACATTTCTCTGGAATACAATTCCACATCTCATGTACTGTCCTGCTCAAAACGTTATTCTAGGGTGGAGTAACCCTGACCGGCTTGAAGTATATTGCTGTAAGAAACCTGTTCATAGATGCTTGGCTCACAGGTGAGAATTCAAGGGTATGCATCATCCTGATGAACCATCGTACTTATTTGGAACGGATATGTGATTGAGTAATGTTGATGTAATGTTCCATGGCTCTCCCCTAGGCAGAGGTCACTTATATTACAGGGGACAGGTGGAGGATTCTGCCAGTGCAGAGTCCATGGTCCATTTCATCAAAGATGTCTGTGTAGTATTTTGTGACCAGGTGTGGCAATGGATCTGCCATCAAACACGGCTGGAGGATGATGGGAGGGTGGTAACCTGGGATCTGGTGACAAAGCTGACCCAGGAGGTCATGGGGAAGCTGAGGAGTGTCACACACTGTCAGGTAGGAGTGTCACACACTGTCAGGTAGGAGGAGTAGGACAAGCGCTTGAGGTTTCCAAAATAACTTCGAACTCCTTTAACATTCCACCATCCTAGAAATTTCTTCTGCCGTTCTCTTCCCCCTCCTCTAAGGAGGAACAGTGGTTGTTGATGGCTACAGACATGGGGAAGAGAGGTTTCCCAGTTCCTCACCACCGACAACACCAACCTCACCTCACAAGCCAAAAGGCTGGAGGGTGGGGCAGTAAGGGACGTGCCCAGGCTGAAACTTAGCATGGTATTTACACCCCTCATCTCACCCATGACCTCCTGGGTCAGCTGTCACCAGACCCCAGGTCACCATCCTCCGCCAGCTGGGTTTGTAGGCAATCATTGTAAATAAAAATTGTTCTTAATGGACTTGCCTAGCTAAACAAAGGTTCAATTAAAAAAACACCCCTCATAGTTCGTACAGCCCATGCATGTGTTCCTCTTGAAGATCAAACTATGTCATCTTTCTTGGCATTTGGAATGCTGATCCTGAATCCTACAATAAAATACAAACTTCTGCAGGAAAAACAATCAGGAAATATATTTTTATTTAACTTTAGTTTTATTGAGAACTCCTTGGTGTTAGATTGGCGTGGTCTATGTGCAGAATTCAGTATGATTGAGAAGGCGCCCCCCCCCCCCCCCCCCCCCCCAGAAAAAAGGGGGGGGGGGGAATAACTTGGATTAAGCCTTTTTTCAACATTTGATCAACAAACAGATCCCAAAACAAACATTTGTTTTATCATGGTGGTTTTATGAGACTTTCACATGGGTACAACTAGAAAGGAAAATACTGAGCGGAAAATAAAATAAAACCCAATAAATCTGCACGTCAGTCATACAGCAGTCCAGGTGAGCTTTGAGTTCTGTCTCCCTGCATTCAGATCAGCTGTCCTGTCCCCTCCTGCAGGCCACGCCAGGAACTACCACTGCGCCCTCGTGGCCAAGCAGAGGACCGTTTGAGCTCAGTAACTGAGTGCATCGCTCCTACGCCTCCCCCAAATAAGTGATGTCTCCTTTTAAAAGTTCCACCTTTCTTTATTGGCACACGCCAGTCCACAAGTACAACCACAATCCTCCATCACCACCACTACAATTGATATCTTTCAACTTTTGCAAACTTTTTTATTCTTTGTCATTTTTAATATATAAATTACCTTTAAAAACGTGAGAAGCAGATGCACATACAGGAGAAATACAGGCGTGAAAACACAGGAGTAAAAACCTGACTTAACGGCAGCCACCCTAACCACTTTACACTCTTCTCATACTGTTTATTTTGTTTCAGTTAAAGAATAGAGTTGTCAACAGGGTTTAAAAAAAGTAAAATAGGCATTCGTTTTTTCCTCCTCTTCCCTCTGCGGCTCTCAGTCCAGGTCAGTGCACTGCAGGGGGCATTCACGAACAAACAACCTTTGCTGGGGTTTGTCACTGCCGACTGGCAGCGTGTGTGCTCCTCTACTCTCTCGCTCTCCTCTCACATGTCATTTGCCATGTCGTCGTGCTCGCCGGCTGACAGGTCTCCGTTGGCGTTGATGGTGGAGGCGTTGTCCTCGTAACCAGGGGGCATGAAGGCCAGGGTGTGGGGGTACAGCTTGTTACATGCGGCGCGGTACACCTCCGCTGCCTTCTGCTGCCCGTCGCCCAGATTTCCATCACGCAGCGCCTCCAGCACCTCTGTGCAGATCTGATAGGAAAGACAATATTGGGTGTCTGCTTAGACTTGGGTCACACCACATTCACAATTGTTCCTTGCCTTTGTTTTTCGCGAATACTGTTTCAGGCATAGATGTGGTAAAGAGGTCAATGGAACTCGACCAAAACAATGGAAAATGCCATGGAAGCGAGTGGGGTAAAGATCCCAAATCTCCATTGCTCCCCAGCAAAATTAGCCTATGTTGAGGTAAAAATCTTTTACGTTGAGGTAAAATGCTTTTACGGATGTCAACCGCAAGACATGTTCATGTCATTTTAACCAATCGACTGCATTATAGTTAAAAACAACAACTGACTACTGCCACTGATTTCTGTATGCTAGCTATTCAACCAGTTTATACGAACGGGAGCTAACATTTAGCAGTCACTTCTTGTAAACCTAAAAAGTGACAACTTATAAATGTTATGCAGCGAAAACAGACAAATCAGACTTCAGTAACCACATTGTGGGTCTGTCAGTCATGACAAATTTGACGAATATCTACTATGTTAGATCAGATTTGTTGAATGTGCACCAATCCGTTGTCCTATCCCCCCTGGTCTGCGTTCCATTGACCTCTTTACCGCATCTATGGGACTACCATGCCAAAAGGTACTTGTTCAAATAAAAGCGCAGTGAGTAAGTGCTCACCGTGATGCTTCTCCCATTGAGGGACTCATCCAGCGCTGTAGCCAGCTCAGAGGCCATCTTGTCCGAGGACGGGTCCAGATAGAACATCATCTTAGCAGCTGCAGGAGGACAACATGGTGCTGATCAGTCACAAGTACACTGTGTGTGAGTGGTAATGGTACAGTCTCATGTGGGCTTGGTTGGGAGTGTTGGCTCAGGTAGTGTGTGTACGTACCAGCCACACGGTGCGGTATAGAGTTGGAGTGTTGGCTCAGGTAGTGTGTGTGTACGTACCAGCCACACGGTGTGGTATAGAGTTGGAGTGTTGGCTCAGGTAGTGTGTGTGTATGTACCAGCCACACGGTGTGGTATAGAGTTGGAGTGTTGGCTCAGGTAGTGTGTGTGTACGTACCAGCCACACGGTGTGGTATAGAGTTGGAGTGTTGGCTCAGGTAGTTCTTGTTGAAGCTCTGTGGGTTGCTCTCCCCAAACAGCCGCGATATCTCCTGCTTCAAAACAGTCCGCACAGCCTGTGGTAGGTCCTTACTGTCTGACACTGAGGAACACACCCATTACAGTGGTCACCAATCGGAATCAAGATTACTTTCGCATTCAAAAAGTAAGCTTAGATCTACCGCTCAGACACATTTTTTTATATTTTTTAAAACAATAACCTAATAAAAACAGTTCTGTACAAACCTCGTTGTTAAAGTAGGCGTAATACATTATCACAGCATATTGGCTATATGCCCGGTCTATTGTTGTTCTCAGACCAGATTATATTTCAAAACAAGCTTTGATTAGAAAATAGATTAATGTAACCTTTATTTAACTAGGCAAGTCAGTTAAGAACAAATTCTTATTTAGAATGACGGCCAACACCGGCCAAACCCAGACGGCACCGGGGCCAAATTGTGCGCCACCCTATGTGGACTCCCAATCACGGCCAGTTGTGATACAGCCTGGAATCGAACCAGGGTGTCTGTAGTGACGCTTCAAGCACTGAGCCACTCAGATCAGTTGGGTATAGCACTTGCGAAGCACAGCTGAGCATAAATTGAAATTAGATTTTTTTTTTACTGTACTGATGGTACCTGCATCTGAGGGTCATGGTGCTTTCAAGACAACAGGGAACTTGGGGAAAAAAACGAGGTCAAAACACTATGTCAATAGTCTTCAGGTCAGAGGTCTAGAAAGATGCCAGTTTCCGAGTTGTATAACCGTTCAAAACTATTTTTCCCAGTTGGACCTCATTCTTCACAGAGGTCAAAGATTTTAGATGTCCCACTTGTTTTGAACAGTCTCAGCAGAGGGAGGGAAAGAGCAGCAGAGGGTCTGCCTCTCATGGTCCCTGCTCTCTCCTTCCTTTCCTCCGGTGAGACTGACCAGAGGGGAGACACAGTCTTCCACCTCATGCACAACGCAGGGCTATCAATACACTTGGCTACTCATTCATTGCAGTGCAAGTGAAAGCAGGGAGAAGCATGTTGTTTTGTAATAGTGTTGAATAAAAACAGTGCTGGATATAAAAGTCAACAGGAACTTTTACGTTATTAAATCTTATGTAGGCTAGTATCAAACTTTGTCATGGCAGCGGCCATGGAAGCTCTGTGGGCACGGTGATTTGAGCCGTACGATTGGCCAGCGCAGTAGGCACACTCGATTTGGCCACAGATCTTAAAGTCCGCCAGGAAGTTGAGGAGTTTGTCTTTTCATTTTCCACTAGGAATGCCTCGCGATCGACCGGTTGGTGACCACTGCATTACAGCATAGAATCAGAACGTGGTAGAGATCTTTGTAGCAGAACACAGACAACTATTCAACAAAAGGGTTCAGAGACAGAGAGTTGTGGGTAATGACAAGGCCCCTCAGCCTGGCCGTTTGACAGAAGACCTACTCTACCGTACCTCCTTTGAAGAAGCGCACTAGACACTGGTGCAGCCAAGGGTGGGAGGGCTCCATGGAGAACGCTCTCTTCACTGACTGCAACATCAGCAGGTACTTCTCTACGAGAGGGAAAGAGACTTTGTTTTCACTGACAAAAGGTACCGGGATTCTTTGTGTGTCAGAATGTCAATCCGCGTCTTGTTCCTTTACCTTTCCTGAAGTAGATCTCAAAGGCCAGGAGGTGGGTCTCAATCTTGTTCTTCACCAGGTTTTTCAGGGGGGTTAAAAACTTCACTGCCTCCTCGAGTGGGTTCTCCACCTACAGGGGGAAGAAAACAAATGGGTCTTATTCCAAAAACAAACAAACACTCAGTCTCCTAATTGGTGTAATATCACCATGTTCTGCAGTGATATCCCACAAGGCTAATGGTAGTAGCCATGCGGGTAAAGCGTTAAACCACAGGTTTGTTCTTTGAGACATTTCCAACGACTAGGGCTCACTGGGAGGAGTCTGCCGGGATAGGCCTCAGTGATTCCTTCCATCTTCTACAGGCTCCACACACGCACCTTGGCTAGTTTGTCTGGTATGAGCTCCTCCTTGGGTCCTCCGATCTCCTCGTCGTCGTCCTCTTTCTTCTTCTTCTGGTTCTTCAGCTGTTTCTCCTTCTCAGCGTTCTTCTTCTCCTCCTCTAGTTGGGCTTTCTTCTGGGCTCGTCTCTGCTTGTTCCTCAGCTTCTTCAGCTCTTTGTCATTCAGGTTCTCTGTGCGACACATGGGTTCACTCAGAGATCACAACTACACCAAACCCCCCAAAAATAAAACATTGTAGGAAACATCAAATTAGTGATAATCAAAACAAGTGGCGGTTTGGGGTATCGCAGACAGACTCCCCCTCTCTCTCGCACAAACTGGCGCTGACACACACACGTACCGGCGTCGGCCTGGTGTTCCTTGTTGTCGTCGGTGAGGGGGTTGTCGTGCAGGCCGAGGTAGATCTGGATGGCGGTGCGGGCAGCTTTGTAGTAGAAGGGATGCATGCGCAGCACGTCCTCCAGCTTGAGCAGGTCCACGTAGGATCGCAGCGTCATCTTCCTCATGCAGTACGTGTGGAAGTCAAACTGGTCGTCCGTGATCTCCACAAAATGCTGATGGGACACAGAACAGAGATGGTTTATGATGAAATCCAAACAGAGCAGACCTGCACTACCACTGAGCCATCTATACAGGTTTAACCCTCAGTGAATCTGCATGAGCATCTCTAAAAACAGGGACCACATTGCTCTTTTTAATTTGAGCACATTTTAAGGGGGAGGAAATCTAACTTACTAATCACCTTCATCATAAAAAAATAATAATAAGTGCCTGCTTCCCACCCAAGTTAGAAAACGTACCCTCTCGATCTCATGGCACTTCTTGAGAGCGTCTCCAAACTTGTTCATGGACTTGTAGGCCAGAGCACATTCTGTCTGGTACCACATACACTGCATCTCATTGAGATTCTCTACCGCCGACGCACCCTCCTGAAACACAGACAGATAGATAGATAGATAGATAGATAGATAGATAAATAACCCTTTGTGTGTGGCGCTTCAAGGCAACAAGCATTATGTGGAGTCTACACAGACAGCTTAACACACACTGACTGACCCGTGTGAACTTTGAGCACATCTCCTCAGCCTCTTTGACCAGGCCGGCCTTCAACATGTACTTGGCACATTTTGAGTTGATGAAGCGGTCAGCAGTGTCCAGAGCCTGGGCCTCGTCCATCCACCTGGCTGCTTCCTTTATGTTACCTGCATGCTAGAGACACAAAGATGGAGAGTAATAGTCAAAATCAACAGAGATACTTTAGCAGAGAAGAGCGCTATAATCACGTTGAGCCACACTAAAGTGTTCACCGTGATGGCAGCTCTAGAAAGTGTGTGTTACCTTGTATATCTTGGCCTTGATGAGGAACAGTTCTATGAGCGTGGGTGTGCTCTCGATGGCGGTGTTGATGTAGTCCAGGGCTAGCGTCTGCTGGCCCACGTGGTCAAAGTGCTGCGCCAGGAAATACTGGACCCACAGTAGTGTGGTGGGGGGCTCCTCCTTACCACCATCTACACAGACACAATGACATTCTAATACTACTCCGATTAGATTTCATAACACATGAAAATCTGATTGCACTCACCATTTTGATTGAACATTCGACAGCTTTTCAAACACGTCTCGTATCCAACCACTAATTCTTCAACGATTGACACCTACACGGATGGGAACAAGGATACGCAAGATTACCCAGACTTCTCAGCCCAGGGCAGGCATGTTATTTCAGTGACTTGCTGGGGCCAATGGAATGGCGGTGGTTCTCCCTTTACCTTTTCCTTGTCGTGATACAGGGACTTCAGAGTGGTGAAGACAGGCGGACAGCCTTTACTGAAGTTGGTCCTCAGATAGCAGTCCAGGCATTCACGGAACTTCTCACCTGAAAAGAAAAGTGAACGGAGCTCAGACCCCATTCTCCAGCGTTCCACACACCACACGTTTCAACATGCTTGCGTCTACCCACCGTCGTCTTGAAAGGTCCTCATTCCAGGGATAATTACACAGTAATGATAACGGTAGGCTTATGTACCTGTGAGGAAGGTGAGAGGCAGCCTCCGGGGAACCAGTCCTTTGGGATACTTCACCCATGCCTCCTCATAGAGCTTCTGCCTCTCCTCTATGCTTGCTGGGGACACACAACAAGCCAACAGTCAGAGCATGGCATTCATACACCGATTCAATTCTGGTCACAAAATCTACCAAACACATTAGTCAATGTAGTGAGATGACTCATGCTAAAGAGGGGACTGGTGAGAGGGTCCAGTGGGAATGGGGTGGGTAGCAGTGGGGGGGTTCAAAGGTTACCTGGTTTCAGTGCTTTCTCCAGACCCTGGTAGTAGGCCCAGTTCTCAGGGTTCCTCTCCTGGAGTTGTCGGTAGACTTCTGTGGCCTCCTCCGAGCGATCTAGCTGCAGCAGCAGCTCTCCTGCAATGATACAGAATCATGTTAGATCTACACATCTCTTCCCCCCCCAGATGCAAACACTCAACACACAGGCATTCTTTCACACACCCATACACACACACACCTCTGGTCTCCTCCACAGCAAGCTTGTCACAGATCTGTTTCTCGTAGGTGGTGAGGTGCTCCAGTGCTTCCTTGAACAGCCCCGCCTCCCTGAGCACCTGGTTCTGGTACAGCAGCAGCTCACTATACTCGTAGTCCACTTTGTCTGGCGATGTCTGAAACACAGCACCACCAATCACATTTACTGAAACAGGCAGTGACCAATCAGATTTGCTGATACAGGCAGGGGGACGAATGAGATTCACTAATACATAACCAACAAATAAATTACTGACAGACAAGTTAAAAATCAGGTGTACTGCTCCAGGCAGGGTGCCCAATCAGAATAATTGACAGACAGGTGATACAGGAACACCACAGAGTAATCAACGATACTTCTTAGACTCAAAAACAGAGGTCAGAGAGAGGTCAAGGCCAGCTCACCTGTTGTGTTTTGCGGAATTCTTCGACGATCTTGGCGGCCATCTCAAAGTCTTCCAGCAGGTGGTAGGCCACGGCGTAGCCGATCCACGAGGCCCTCTGCGCTGGACGCAGCTGCAGGAGCTGATAGCGGGTCTCCTGCAGAGAGAGCGAGAGACAAAATTATACACAAAGCAAGAGGGAATAGTTCAGAGGAGACAGACTCTCTCCCGGTCCTCACCCTGTAGCCCTCCAGGTCTCTCATCTGGATTTGGAGCAGTGAAAGATCCCTGAGGATCTGCAGGTTGTCTTTGTCCCACTTCAGAGCGTTGCGGTAGCACTTGATGGCCTCGTCGTACTTCTTATCCGACCGCTGCAGCAGACCGTACACATGCCAGCCTGGGAGAGGATGGGTTAAGGAGGCAAAACAGACACCCTCGGAGAAAAAAAAAAATCCTTGCAAAAAAAACAAAAAAACATTTAGAGGACTGAAAGGACATGGGAACAGAAAGAACGTAATACTTATGGTGACAAATCAAAACAGTGGACCCTGTATTAATGCAACCAGGCCTAGACTATTAGCCTCAACAGTAACAATCAGAGCCAATCTAGCTCTCTCCCATTCCCTGACTGAATTACGTGGAGTAGACATGGCGCAGTAAGGGCTTGTGGGATGCAGTAGAAAGTTTGGGCTTATTATGAGCCTTTGGTGAATGTCCTCACGCCTCTGAGTAGGAACTTCATACAAAACCTCACCTCATTAGCCCTAGTATAGAAGGATACAGACATGGCTCTTGAGGTCGTTGCGCAGGCCTCGTCTCACCAGCTCATACGCATCCTCCTTCTTCCCCAAACAGTTCAGGGTCAGGCCTTTCATCGCCAGTGTCTCTGAGGGACAGATGATTGAGAGAGGGATTAGTGTTAGTCACAGCCTAAACACTACACCAGAAGAGGATTTACCATCACTCATGTTCTAAACTGAGTAAAGGATATGAAAAATGTCCACGGTCACCCAGTTTGGATATCAAACCTGGACCAGACGGTTGTTGAGTCATTAGCTAATACAGCCTGATAGCAGTACTGGTGGATGCTTAAAATCAGCATGTTGTTTGTACAACAGTATCTTCTAAATCAAAGAGGAATAGTCAACCACGAGACACTTTCCAACTACTGAATGACAAGTGAGAGTAGCAGCTGTTGAAGCGGGCCTCACCTCCATGCTCTGTGAACTTTGGGTTGGAGAGGATCTGTTTGCAGAACTTGAGTCCATTTCTGTACTGCTTGTGCTCGTAGCATCTCTGCAACAGGGGAGAGGTGTTGTCATCAAGGTTTTTGTAAAGCTTGTTCTTAGAGTTCTGATCTGAGGAACCCCCCAAATATATGGTTACAAAAATGTACGCAAATATTCTAGAGGGGTTGACAGTATACCGATGTTTATGCACAGATCGGTCTATAACGGCATTTGAATGTTTGGTTTGCTAAATGTGATACGCCGTGTGTAATGTCAATTTTTACAGTTTACTCTACTACAAGTCAGCTCTCTCTCCCCACAGACATGGTCCCACCCACTGTCACTGAAGGAGCGCATTTGTTGTTGCTTGACCACGAGACACTTTCGTTCAGTCTGCATGGTCAATGCAGCACATGCAACAATGTTGATGACAACGATGTTTCCACTGATCTTAATATAAATCCGCAAGCATTCTATAATTACTATATTAGTTTGTTTCTTACATCTGCAAACGGCTAGTTTGTATTTTCTTAGCAAGTTAAGCTAAATCGTGTTAGCCACTAAAGCTAATCGCTAGTTAGCTGGCTAGCGAACAAGCTTAATAAAAGTACTGAGTCAGAGCAAACGTAGCTAGCTAATACAGCCTGATAGCAGTACTGGTGGAGGCTTAAAATCAGCATGTTGTTTGTACAACCGTATCTTCTAAATCAAAGAGGAATAGACGAAGCATGAATATGTTGGCTATATGAATAAAGATTTAATGTAGGCAAAGATCAGAGTCACCTAGGAAACACTGATCACTTTGGTTCCTTCCCTGTCACAATAACTCGTCCATGGCATTTTTTCGTTCGCTGTCATGTCAAACACTGTATTGAAAGTACCCACTATTATTTATATACTAACTATAGAATTATAATAACCATTCTATTGCCATGATTCCAAAAGTTCACCCAAGTGTTTTGATCGAAATCGCAACATTTGATTAAAAATAAGGCCTAGTATTTTTGCCCATATCGTGGCGGTGTGGAAATAATCTTACATGAGTGCAGGAAATGCAGATATTTATGGAAATGCAGGAAATTATTTTAGGTTGAAGTTGAATTGAACAGTATAAAACAATCAGAATGGAGAAAGACCCATTGAAATAATTTATAAATATATGTGTCGCCACCCTAGGTTCACGCACTACTCAAAGCAAATTTAGAACTTTTATTAATCAAAAAACTGTACATTTTGAAAAATACCATATAAGATATGATATTTTGGCCATGTCGCCCAGTCCTAGTTGACTGTCTATATAGGGTTGTGCATGAACACTTGCAGGTAGATTGTCTGTGATAATATCCAGCAAGCAAGCACAGTAGCACGTCACAACCCCAATACAGTAATACGTCTCTTGATTGAGTCTGAAAAAAAATCAGCTAGCCTTCTTTGTGGGAATGTATGGTCAGATGGGTGTTGATATGCAGTGATTAGAGAATCGGTCAGAGATTCCTATCTGCCTGGGTCAGCAGTGGCCTACCAACCTGGTAACCAGCCTGCCAGCTCCCCACACAAAGATAATGCCCAGGAATCCCCACTGGCATAGGGAAGTGGCTACGATAGAACTTGGGAGTGCTCAACACAGCAACTAAAACAAACGTTTTTATAATGTTAAACAGAAAGAGTGGGAACAGAATTCACATCTATGCAAAACATTACACTTGTGGTGAGTATTTAACAGGGAAACTAGTCCCGCCCACCATCACCTTAAGCGCTTCCAAAAACAGCAGTGGCTATTCCCATTTGCCGAGTAAAATTATGCAAGGATCTAGCCGACTAAACGTAACTATTTACAATGGAGTAGAGGCGACTTGTGTGGGTGGACTAACAGACTCGATTTTTGGCTGAAATAGCCAAATCCACGAATTTGAAGGGGTGTCCACATACTTATGTGTATACAGTGCCATGCGAAAGTATTCGGCCCCCTTGAACTTTGCGACCTTTTGCCACATTTCAGGCTTCAAACAAAGATATAAAACTGTATTTTTTTGTGAAGAATCAACAACAAGTGGGACACAATCATGAAGTGGAACGACATTTATTGGATATTTCAAACTTTTTTAACAAATCAAAACTGAAAAATTGGGCGTGCAAAATTATTCAGCCCCCTTAAGTTAATACTTTGTAGCGCCACCTTTTGCTGCAATTACAGCTGTAAGTCGCTTGGGGCATGTCTCTATCAGTTTTGCACATCGAGAGACTGAAATTTTTTCCCATTCCTCCTTGCAAAATAGCTCGAGCTCAGTGAGGTTGGATGGAGAGCATTTGTGAACAGCAGTTTTCAGTTCTTTCCACAGATTCTCGATTGGATTCAGGTCTGGACTTTGACTTGGCCATTCTAACACCTGGATATGTTTATTTTTGAACCATTCCATTGTAGATTTTGCTTTATGTTTTGGATCATTGTCTTGTTGGAAGACAAATCTCCATCCCAGTCTCAGGTCTTTTAGAAGACTCCATCAGGTTCTTCCAGAATGGTCCTGTATTTGGCTCCATCCATCTTCCCATCAATTTTAACCATCTTCCCTGTCCCTGCTGAAGAAAAGCAGGCCCAAACCATGATGCCGCCACCACCATGTTTGACAGTGGGGATGGCGTGTTCAGCTGTGTTGCTTTTACGCCAAACATAACGTTTTGCATTGTTGCCAAAAAGTTCAATTTTGGTTTCATCTGACCAGAGCACCTTCTTCCACATGTTTGGTGTGTCTCCCAGGTGGCTTGTGGCAAACTTTAAAATGACACTTTATGGATATCTTTAAGAAATGGCTTTCTTCTTGCCACTCTTCCATAAAGGCCAGATTTGTGCAATACGACTGATTGTTGTCCTATGGACAGAGTCTCCCACCTCAGCTGTAGATCTCTGCAGTTCATCCAGAGTGATCATGGGCCTCTTGGCTGCATCTCTGATCAGTCTTCTCCTTGTATGAGCTGAAAGTTTAGAGGGATGGCCAGGTCTTGGTAGATTTGCAGTGGTCTGATACTCCTTCCATTTCAATATTATCGCTTGCACAGTGCTCCTTGGGATGTTTAAAGCTTGGGAAATCTTTTTGTATCCAAATCCGGCTTTAAACTTCTTCACAACAGTATCTCAGACCTGCCTGGTGTGTTCCTTGTTCTTCATGATGCTCTCTGCGCTTTTGACGGACCTCTGAGACTATCACAGTGCAGGTGCATTTATACGGAGACTTGATTACACACAGGTGGATTGTATTTATCATCATTAGTCATTTAGGTCAACATTGGATCATTCAGAGATCCTCACTGAACTTCTGGAGAGAGTTTGCTGCACTAAAAGTAAAGGGGCTGTATAATTTTGCACGCCCAATTTTTCAGTTTTTTATTTGTTAAAAAAAGTTTGAAATATCCAATAAATGTCGTTCCACTTCATGATTGTGGCCCACTTGTTGTTGATTCTTCACAAAAAAATACAGTTTTATATCTTTATGTTTGAAGCCTGAAATGTGGTAAAAGGTCGCAAAGTTCAAGGGGGCCGAATACTTTCGCAAGGCACTGTATATAGATCTACTGAAGATATTTATTCAGTGTGTGCTCGGTTAAAAAAAGACCACTGATGCAAATCAAATGTCTCTTTACCATATGATCTTTGCTAGACGATTTAACTCAACCTGCGATTTATGATGGAGTTGAGCGGCGACTAATGTGGGCGGACTCAAACGCAGAGTTCACATAAAATTGTGTTTTGTTAAAAAAAAAAAAAAAATTTAATACTGATTTCAGCACCCAAAGAATAGCCTGCAATTAAACAGAACAATGTAGTTTGTAATTGCGGGCTATTCTTGTGGTGCTGAAACCAGTTTTGACAAAAATGTGATTTTATGTGAAGTTCAAGATCGAGTCCGCCCACACTAGTCGCCGCTCAACTCAATCATAAACCGCGGGTTGAGTTTAATCATCTAGCAAAGATCATATGGTAAAGACAAGTTTGCTTTGCAGCAGAGTGGTGTTTTTTTGGTACAGAGCAAACCCTGAAGAAATATCATCAGTCGGTCTATACACACACAGTAGTATGTGGACACCCCTCCATTTCAACCAAAGATTGAGCACACAGCCATGTCATCTCCACAGACAAAAAATGGCAGTAGAATGTCTTACTGAAAAGCTCAGTGACTTTCAACATGGCAACGTCATAGGACGACACTTTTCCAACCAGTCAGTTAGTCAAATTTCTGCCCTGGTCAACTGTAAGTGCTGTTATTGTGAAGTGAAAACATCTAGGAGCAACAACAGCTCAGCGGCGAACGGGACCGCTGAGTGCTTAAGTGTGTAAAAATTGTCTGTCCTCGGTTGCAACACTCTCTACCAAGTTCCAAACTGCCTCTGGAAGCAACTACAGCACAATAACAGTTCGTCGGGAGCTTCATGAAATGGGTTTCCATGGCCAAGCAGCCGCACACAAGTCTAAGATCCCCATGCACAATGCCAAGTGTGCCTGGGGTGGTGTAAAGTTTGCCATCATTGGACTCTGGAGAAGTGGAAACGCATTCTTCTAGAATGAAGAATCACACTTCCCCGTCTGACAGACGAATCTGGGTTTGGCGGATGCCAGGAGAACGCTACCTGCCCGAATGCATAGTGACAACTGTAAAGTTTGGTGGAGGAGGAATAATGGTTTGTGCTAGGCCCCTTAGTCAAGGGAAGGGAAATCTTAATGCTACAGCATACAATTAGATTATTTCACCCCTTTTTCCTCCCTAAATTTGGTGATATCCAATTGTGACCCAATAACAATCATCTCATCCCGGCAACTCCCCAACTGGCTCGGGAGAGGCAAAGGTCGAGTCATGCGTCCTCCGAAACAGCGCTTCTTAACACCCGCATGCTTAACCCGGATGCCAGCTGCCCCAATGTGTTGGCGGAAACACTGTTCAACGGAGGTCAGCCTGCAGGGTTGTCCCCGCAGCAATGTTCCAACATCTAGTGGAAAGCCTTCCCAGAAGAGTGGAGGCTGTTGTAACAGCAAAAGGGGGACCAACTCCATATTAATGCCCATGATTTTGGAATGAGATGTTCGACATGTAGGTGTCCACATATTTTTAGTAATGTAGTGTATTTTGCTGAAATAAATATAGAAGTCGTATGAAAAAATATGTTTGTAACCAACGGGTTGTAGTTCACACTGTAGGCGTGGGTTATTTTAATTTGCAGGCCCTAAGAGATGGCGAGCTAATTACACCACCTAACTGAATAATAACTACAACAATTGTTCAACACCATGCCCAGAAATAGGACAAACGTGTGAATGGTACTCAATATTCAGCAGAGAAAGTCGACTAAATGTGTGCAGTTCGTTGGCATCATAGGACACAAACTGTATAATTAGTCCCCATCTGATCTCTGGTTCAGCAAAGCGTGAGTGACAGCTAGTTGGCCGGCTGGCTAGCAAGGTTTTGTTAGCTAGCTAACTCTAGTAGTTGTACAATCAGTGGCAAATGATTGCATTAGCTAACACACCCAAGTTTGCAGTAATATAGTTGGGGACATCATGCAAACACGTTGTGCATGTGAAATGTAACGCGTACATGGTTACAGATAATCGTGTTGCTAAAATGCTGAGTAATGACGAAACACCTGTGCTTTTGGACGTAGAATGAGTTTGCAGATAGCTAGTTCGCGTAGCTAGCTAACTTATATAGCCGTAGCTAGCAAGCATTTGCCAACCGTGTTTTTGAGTCATACATTTATTTTAAACTATCACCCTACAACAAACTGGGACCACACATAAACCAAAGTTACCTAGCTATATGCCATGTTGCATGTTACCTAACGTTACCAGTTGCAAACAAACTGCTAACTAGCAGGCTAATGACAACCTGGCAGGCCATTTCGAGTGCCTCGAAACATGTTAGTCCACGAGTTAGCTAAAGTTAACGTTCGTTGAGCAGGCGATGGAAGGAACAGCAGATGTCAGCTAACAAGACGACATGATTGCATGCTGTTTTATTACAAGCAACGTTACTCCAATCAAATCTTTAACGTTATAGTTACTTGAAATGGATTTAGCTAGCGACTGCTAGGCATTTAACGTTACCAAAATTCTCTTGAAGAGAGCATTCTCCTTCGGCGGTAGAGTAATTGAGGGCATTCTGTAAACTGGCTACTCTTCTGTAGCTTCAAGCATGAATCGACGTTTCCTCTCTCTCCCCTCTCGGTCTTTTTGAGGCAAAGTTCCCGGAGTTGTCTTGCTCTATTTCGGGCTCTTCTTCCTCACGTGGTGACAGCCAAGGCCCCCTTTAGACCAAAATGGCCGAATACCTTCTCCCCCGGGTCAAGCTGTTCTCCGCGTCTGCGTGCGTGCTGTGCAAAATGATCGAAATGAAAAGTTGCAAATGTAACCAATCAATCAAAGACAGTTACAGAAGGGGGGACGTGTTATAAAGTATAGTGCATCGCTTCGGCAATAGACGTGATGTAAAATGGATTCTTTACTGATAAGGCTGCATTGCACTTTCAGCCCTTTTCTTAACTCCAGCCTTGGATTCTGGAAAGGTACCTTCATATATAGTCAGTCAATGAGAGGTATATTGCACTTAGCCAAAATAAACCGATTCTCCTTAATTTATCTATCCTGGGTCGGAACCGTGCTATGCCGGGAAAGGTGGTCAGCCAGAGCCCAGCGCGATATATGGATGGGAAAAAGTACCTCAATCCAGGGATGGAATACATAGTTGTACTCATAATCACCCCGAAATGATTAAGGGTAAATCTAGAAGATCGAAATAGTGCTGTTTTTATTTTATTAAACTGACGATTTCGCTAGCATAGCCGCGGGAGGTAGTGGTGGTGAGGGTGCAGCAGCACCCCCGAAAAATCTAAATAGAAAATATATATACTCAACAAAAGTAGTGCATTAGGCTTTTACTAGTATTAGTAGACTGATATAGATGTATGTATTGTGGGAAACAAACAAAAAAATCAGCATCTCTGCTTTGTCTAACAGGGTAGTTGTACAATTAAGAACAGTATCTTTCCGGATTCAATAGTTGGAATTGTAAGAGTTGTTGCCCTGTCCCTTTCTCTGGGATTATCATTCTAATGGAATCCAGAAAGAACAAAACCCTGTCCTTAAACAGGTGCAAGGTTATGAGCAAAAAGCATCCACAAAACATGCTATTTTATATTTTTCTTGACCAAATAACATGGAAAACAACCACTTTTTGTGCCGTATTAATTGACCATCCTTACAAACCACTTCATATAAAATGTACATGACTGTATTGTACACAACATAAGCAAAATTATATGGACACCTGCTCGTCGACATCTCTTTCCAAAATCATGGGCATTAGGAGTTGGTCCCCCCTTTGCTGCTATAACAGCCTCCAATCTTCTGGGAACGATTTCCACTAGATGTTGGAACATTGCTGCTGGGACTTGCTTCAACCACAAGAGAATTAGTGAGGTCAGGCACTGATGTTGGGCGATTAGGCCTGGCTCGCAGTCGCCATTCCAATTCATCCTAAAGGTGTTCGATGGGGTTGAGGTCAGGGCACTGTGCAGGCTAGTCAAGTTCTTCCACACCGATCTCGACAAACCATTCCCTTAATGGACCTCGCTTTGTGGATGGGGGCATTGGCATGCTGAAATAGGAAAGGGCCTTCCACTGCTCCAGAGTCCAATGGTGGTGAGCTTTACTGCACTTCAGCCCAGACTTGGCATTGTGCATGGTGATCTTACACGGTGCCTAAACCGGACGCGTCGCAAAATAAATGCACACATACATGTTATTCAATCATTGCACCTATACTGCTCGCACACGCCAAAGAGCGTCTGCGTTACCAGGCGCTAAAATAGATTTTGCTTCTATTTGTGACGCAGAACATGATGCAAGTCCTGCCTCTCCCATCTCCTCATTGGCTTTTAGAAGCATATACCCACATGCCATCTCCTCATTAGTTATACCTACATGGGTGATTGAAAGATGAACTGAGGTCGGTTGTGGTAATACACCTTATTATGAAAGTTAGTTGCCAATCACCATATAAAGTCCAAAGAGGAAAAAGCCTGGAAGGAGGACAGATGACTAATTAATTGTCGGAGTAGAGGACCTTGTGCATTTCAGGTAAAATAGCAACTCAATGTTTATATCCCAGGACAAATTATCTAGAAACTGCAAGCTAGCTAACTAAATTGCCATAAACAAGTTCAAACAGGTGCCATTAATACAGGTAACGAGTGGAGGACAGAGGAGCCTCTTAAAGAAGAAGTTACAGGTCTGAAAGAGCCAGAAATCTTGCTTGTTTGTAGGTGACCAAATACTTATTTTCCACCATAATATGCAAATAAATTCATAAAAAATCCTACAATGTGATTTTCTGGATTTCTTTTTCTAATTTTGTCTGTCATAGTTGAAGTGTACCTATGATGAAAATTACAGGCCTCTCTCATCTTTTTAAGTGGGAGAACTTGCTCCATTGGTGGCTGACTAAATACTTTTTTGCCCCTCTGTATCAACCTGTGTGTTGTGATCGTGTTTAGTGTGGGGGGGACAAAATCAATTTGAGGTCACAGGCGCATGGCAACCAATTTTATGAGGCTCCCAATGAACAGTTCTTGTACAGACATTGCTTCCAGAGGCAGTTTGGAACTCGTGAGTGTGTTGCAACTGAGGACAGACGATTTTTACGCGCTTCAGCAGTCCCATTCTGTGAGCTTGTGTGGCCTACCACTTTGAGGCTGAGCCGTTGTTGTTCCTAGACCTTTCCATTTTACAATAACAGCATTTACAGTTCCCCGGGGCAGCTCTAGCGGTGCAGAAATTTGCCTGACTGACTTCTTGGGAAGGTGGCTTCCTATGACGGTGTCACGTTGAAAGTCACTGAGCTCCTCAGTAAGGCCATTCTACTACCAATGTTTGTCTATGGAGATTGCATGGTTGTGTGCTCGATTCTATACGTCTGTCAGCAACAGGTGTGGCTGAAATAGCCGAATCCACTACACTGAACAAAAATAAACGCAACATGCAATAATTTAAAAGATTTTCATGATTTACATGAGTTAGGTCCTAATCTATGACTGGGAGGATATGCATCTGTTGGTCACAGATACCTTTAAAAAAATGGTAGGATTGTGGATCAGAAAACCAGTCAGTATCTCATGCCTCATGCAGCACAACACATCTCCTTCGCATAGAGTTGTTCTGTGGAATGTTATCCCACTCCTCTTCAATAGCAGTGCGAAGTTGCTGGATATTGGCAGGAACTGGAACACACTGTCGTACACGTCAATCCAGAGCATCCCAAACTTGCTCAATGGGTGACATGTCTGGTGTGTATACAGGCCATGGAAGAACTGAGACATTTTCAGGTCCAGGAATTGTGTACAGATCCTTGCGACATGGGGGCGTGCATTATCATGCTGAAACATGAGGTGATGGTAGCAGAGGAATGGCACGATAATGGGCCTCAGGATCTCATCACGGCATCTCTGCATTCAAATTGCCATCGATAAAATGCAATTGTATTCGTTGTCCGTAGCTTATGCCTGCCCATACCATAACCCCACCTCCACCATGGGGCACTCGGTTCACAACATTGACATCAGCAAACCGCTCACCCACATGACGCCATACATGTGGTCTGTGGTTGTGAGGCCGGTTGGACGTACTGCCAAATTCTCTAAAACAACGTTGGAGGCAGCTTATGGTAGAGAAATTAACATTCAGTTCTCTGACAACAGCTCTGGTGGACATTCCTGCAATCAACTTGCCAATTGCACGCTCCCACAAAACTTGAGACACCTGTGGCATTGTGTTATGCGACAAAACTGCACATTTTAGAATGGCCTTTTACTGTCCCCAGCACAAGGTGCGCCTGTGTAATGATCATGCAGTTTAATCAGCTTCTTGATATGACACACTTGTCAGGTGGATGTATTATATTGGCAAAGGAGAAATGCTCATTAACAGGGATGTAAACAAATTTGTGCACAAAATGTGAGAAATATATGCTTTTTGTGCGTTTGGAAAATTTCTGGGCTTTTATTTCAACTCATGAAACATGGATCAACATGTTGCATTTAGATTTTTGTTCAGTATAATTTGAAGGGGTGTCCACATACTTTTGTATAAATAGTGTACATATGCTGGTCATCTAGGTATGCACCTGTAGATTTTCCATCACCATGAAAAAAACAATGCACAACACAGTAATTGAGTACATTGAGACATCAAGTGGATTGTGATGAAGTGGCTCAGTTGGTAGAGCATGCTTGCAATGCTGGGGTTGTGGGTTCAATTCCCACGGGGGACCAGACCAGTAAGAAAATGTATGCAATCACTACTGAGTGAGTTACTCTGGATAAGAGTGTCTACTAAAATGGAAAAGGAATGCATAGACCATTTAAGTTCAGACATAAGTTGCATTTGCAAAGTATTTCAAGAAACTAGAAAATATATCAATCAAGTATTTTTATATTCCACAAGTATTATAAGATGAACTGTTTCCCCTTTACATCTGTAAGAACATTTCACGGCCCCTTGACCAATTAAAATCATTCAAAATATCTTGTCATCAAAACTCACGTCCATTGGCTCTCAAAGTTTTCTATTGCTCCATGCGACGCAACTTGGGTCGAGATCTGTTTCTTGCTTTGCTTCTAGGAACAGGACACCATTTAAGGAGTGATTTCTAGGGTAGTGATAAGTGTGGAGGTGGAGCAATTGAAGTTGAAAATTCCTGGTGTTTGTGACGCCCGCGTTTTGGTGCGATGGTGAGCGTGGTAAAATGGAGGAGTCACTGTCAGTCCGTTTGAGTTTTGAGTCAGAGTCTTTACCCAACATGTTCATGTTAGGATATATAATTTATCCTTTGAGCGTTTGTGGCGAAGCCACTGCTGTTTCAGGTGCAACGTTTATGGTCATGTCACAGTAGTGTGTAGGACGAAGATTCCAAGATGTGGGAAGAGTGCAGGAGGGCATGGGATAGAGGATTGTGTCGTTTCGGGGATAAGGTTGTGTCAACTGTAGGAGTGCGCATGTTGCTTGGGAGAATTTGTCGGCAGGTTAGTAACCCGCCTCTACCATCCGTTCTATTGGCCAACGTGCAATCACAGGAGAATAAACTGGATGAGCTCCGTTCGAGACTATCCTACCAGCGAGACATTAATAACTGTAATATCTTATGTTTCACCAAGTCGGGGCTGACTACGACATGGATAATATACAGTTGTCTGGATTTTCTGTGCATCGGGGTGGTGGTGTATATCTATTTGTCAATAACAGCTGATGTGCGATGTCTAATATTAAGGAAGTCTCGAGGTATTGCTTGCCTGAGGTTCAGTACTTCATGATAAGCTGTAGACCACACTATCTACAAGAGAGTGGCATTGAGGAGTATACTACCTCAGTCACCGGCCTCATCAATAAGTGCATCAACAACGTTGTCCACACAGTAACCGTACGTACATTTCCCAACCAGAAGTCATGGATTACAGGCAACATCCGCACTGAGCTAAATGCTAGAGCTGCCGCTTTCAAGGAGCGGGACACTAATCCGGACGCTTATGAGAAATCCCGCTATGCCCTCAGACAAAACAAAAACAGGCAAAACGTCAATACAGAACTAAGATTGAATCCTACTACACCGGCTCTGACGCTCGTCGAATGTGGACGGGCTTGCAAACTATTACGGGACTACAAAGAGAAACCCAGTCACGAGCTGACCAGTGACGCAAGCCTACCAGATGGACTAAATGCCTTTTATCCTTGCTTCGAGGCAAGCAACACTGAAGCATGCATGAGAGCACCAGCTGTTCCGGACAACTGTGTGATCACACTCTCCGTAGCCGATGTGAGCAAGACCTTTAAACATGTCAACATTTAAAAGGCCACAGAGCCAGACGGATTACCAGGACGTGTACTCAGAGCACGCGCGGATCAACTGGTAAGTGTCTTCACTGACATTTTTAACCTCTCCCTGACCGATTCTGTAATACCTACATGTTTCAAGCAGACCACCATAGTCCCTGTGCCCAAGAAAGCGAAGGTAGCCTGCTTAAATGACTACCGCTCCATAGCACTCACGTCAGTAGCCATGAAGTGCTTTGAAAGGCTGGTCATGGCTCACATCAACTCCATCAACACGGAAACCCTAGATCCACTCCAATTTGCATAATGCCCCAACCGATCCACAGATGACGCAATCTCAATCGCACTCCACATTGCCCTTTCCCACCTGGACAAAAGGAACACCTATGTGAGAATGCTGATCATTGATTACAGCTCAACACCATAGTGCCCACAAAGTGAATCTCTAAGCTAAGGACCCTGGGACTGGGTAAACACATCTGCCACGCTGATCCCCAACACTGGGGCTCCTCAGGGGTGCGTGCTTAGTCTCCTCCCGTACTTCCTGTTCACCCACGACTGCGTGGCCAAGCACAACTCTAACACCATCATTAAGTTTGCTGACGACAACGGTGGTACATTAGGCCTGATCACTGACAATGATGAGACAGCCTATAGGGAGGAGGTCAGAGACCTGGCAGTGTGGTGCCAGGACAACAACCTCTCCCTCAACGTGAGCAAGAAAAAGGGTATGATCGTGGACTACAGCAAAAGGAGGGCCGAACACACCCCCACTCCAGTGTAGTGGAGCAGGTCGAGAGTTAAGTTCCTTGGTGTCCACATTACCAACAAACTGTCATGCTCCAAACACACCAAGAATGTTGTGAAGAGGGCACAACAATGCCTTTTCCCCCACAGGAGGCTCGCTGTTTATTATCAATGCATAGTCACTTTACCCCTACCTACATGTACAAATTACCTCAACTAACCTGTACCCTCTCACATTGACTCGGTACCAGTACCCTTTGTATATAGCCTAGTTAATGTTTTTCATTGTTACTTTTTTTATTTGAATTTTACCCCCTTTTTTCTCCCCAATTTCGTAGTATCCAATTATATTAGTAGTTACTATCTTGTCTCATCGCTACAACTCCCGTACGGGCTCGGGAGAGACGAAGGTTGAAAGTCATGCGTCCTCTGAAACACAACCCAACCAAGCCGCACTGCTTCTTAATACAGCGCACATCCAACCGGGAAACCAGCCGCACCACTGTGTCGGAGGAAACACCGTGCACCTGGCGACCTTGGTTAGCGTGCACTGCGCCCAGCCCGCCACAGGAGTTGCTGGTGCGCGATGAGACAAGGATATCCCTACCGGCCGAACCCTCCCTAACACGGACGACACTAGGCCATGTTACAGTAATTTTTCTTAAGTACATATTTTTTGTATTCTACAATTTTTTTGTGAACTACAATTCCGACACTGTATTTGAACATTTTAGAAATGTCAATCATTGCTTGCGAAACGGGTTTCCAAACATATGCTGATATTCCCCTTATCTTTCATATCAGCGAGAAAGAATCTTTCAAATAAAGATACAGTTTTGCGCAGATCCATACGCTGTATGCCTTCAGTTGACAAACTACATTTCCTCCCCAGTTACGATTGCACACGTGTTCAGCATGCTAGACAGCTAATTAGCACAGGTGGCCGCTTATGTCTTCCGTAAACAAGTGCTGTTCAGTGGCAACCCGTTATTTAGTGCAGGTGGGGGGTGGGGTGGGGGGGACTTGCCTGTTTTGCTTGTTATTGTGGCATTAATACGTGTCACATATCAGTTTGCAAACAGTGTAAAAATATATATATATCATTGAGTTTATAAAGCCCCATACAAACATGGTCTCTTTTTTGTTTTCTTGAGTAAGGGAGCTCCAAAATGCAGGTGTTTCAGCCTAACTCAGTGCTTTCTGTGGTGGTGGGGCAAGCCAGCAGAAAATACGGAGCATTAATCCATGATTGGATAAGTGTTCTGTCACTCAGGGGGACAATACTTCACCGCCAAGTTTAAGGGTAGAGCTAAAAAATGAAAGCCTCTTGGTTGCTGCCATAGAGTTAGAAGTGCCCATCCAAGAAGGCTCAAGGTCATTCGCCACAGATAAAATGACATCAAATCACGTTATATCTACAGTACCGTTGATTGGACTAATCATGTCAACATCATATTTTCCAAATCTTAGCTAGCAGTCATCATCATGAATCAAGTCGACAATCTACTGGCAAATCCTTTTTAATCCTTGTCATATGAAGAGAAATGATAGATAAAATGTATCGGTGCTCATTGGCCATTGGACATAAACATTGCACAACAAGTTGGAAATCGCAAATTCAGCAATGAGTCGTTTGGATAGAATCAGTTTCTAACTGTAAGCATTGCACATTGCAAAGCAATCATTAGCCTGCTATTCAGTGGAGTAGCTGTGTAGTCCCAAGTCTAAGATTAAGGATCTCTTTTCCTAGTTTAAAATGATAAACATTCAACATTGGCCATACTGTCAATGAAGCATGATTTCTGCCGCGCTCAAAACAACTTAACTCGGAACTGCAAAATCTGACTTTAGTGAGTTCAAGACAACTGGGAACTCGGGAAAAATGAGCTACGACTGAGAAAATACATTTTGAACTTTATTCTAACTCGGAATTGTTAATCAGGAACTCGGGCCTCTTTCTAGAGTTGCGACCTGAAGATCACTGACGTCATCATGATTCAACCTTTTTCGAGTTCCCATTTGTCTTGAAAGCACCATAAATCCAGAGAATGGCAGACTTTGATGACAACATTTGCCCACGAACGACCTCCGCTCCACCTTCCTGTTCAAGTGAGTCCAAAAATGTATTGTATGCTAATGCATAAATAATGTCATATGCCAGAGAGATATGTATACTGTAGCAAAGAAAGTATTTCTATGTGGATGTTGTGTAGTAAGCTGTTAATAACCCATGTGCCTTACCCTAAGAATTTGGTCTATTTACCCCGCTTAATTTCACCTGTTGTTCTGACTTGGTGGTGAACAGGTAGCCTATAACCTGTTTTTGAGAAATGTAATAATCTAATATTGTAAGAGCTTTCATTATCTGCTTATATGCCCCTTTATTTATCCTACAGTTCTGAATTGGTGTACAGGGAGAACACTGTAAGAACTGTCCATGTTCTGAATTCTGCTGCTGTACATTTCAAAAGTGCTGAACAAATAGTTATATTGACTACGTCCGTCCTAGCTCGCTCATTAATGTCTTAAACGAAATTACGGATTGACGGTTATCCACTTGTCGTACCCTTATGTCATAGTTTGTACATTACAATTGTAAGAAGAAACCACATTTTTTTAAGCAAGTCAGCCACATCAGCTATGTTTTTTTTAAAGGCAGTAAATGAGGCTTAATGAACTGTTTCACTGCCAGACAAGGCTCATCTGATAGCCAGGTGGAGCAGTGGTAAGGTTTGTGGGCAACAGTTTGTCACCGTTATAGTGCAATGAATGTATTGTTTAGTGTTGTGTTGTGTAGTGGCTTTGCTGGCATGCATCCCACATGTTTTGTTCACAATTTTGCCACTGGTGCAGTTACATGGAGATATGGCTGTGTGGGAACACTACACAGAACCCTATAAAGGTGTGTAGTAATTTAACGCCTAGTGTAGGGTTGAGAAGCTACTGGAAGTGTTGTTGAATCCAATGAGTTGCGTTACCATTAGCTGAGGCCCAAAATGACTGCCTCGCCTGGTTCACCAACTACTTCTCAGATAGAGTTCAGTGTGTCAAATCGGAGGGCCTGTTGTCGGACCCCTGGCAGTCTCTATGGGGGTGCCACAGGGTTCAATTCTTGGGCCGACTATTTTCTCTGTATATATCAATGATGTCGCTCTTGCTACTGGTGATTCTCTGTTCCACCTCTACGCAGACGACACCATTCTGTATACATCTGGCCCTTCTTTGGACACTGTGTTAACTAACCTCCAAATGAGCTTCAATGCCATACAACTCTCCTTCCGTGGCCTCCAACTGCTCTTAAATGCTAGTAAAACTAAATGCATGCTCTTCAACCGATTGCTGCCCGCACCCGCCAGCCCGCCTAGCATCACTACTCTGGACAGTTCTGACATAGAATATGTTGACATCTACAAATACCTAGGTGTCTGGTTAGACTGTAAACTCTCCTTCCAGACTCACATTAAGCATCTCCAATCCAAAATTAAATCTAGAATTGGCGTCCAATTTCTCAAAAAAGCCTCCTTCACTCATGCTGCCAAACACCCTCGAAAACTGACTATCCTACCGATCCTTGACTTTGGCGATATCATTTACAAAATAGCCTCCAACACTCAACTCAGAAAATTGGATGTAGTCTATCACAGTGCCATCCGTTTTGTCCCCAAAGCCTCATATACTACCCACCACTGCGACCTGAATGCTCTCGTTGGCTGGCCCTCGCTACATATTCATCGCCAAACCCACTGGCTCCAGGTCATCTATAAGCCTTTGCTAGGTAAAACCCCCCTTATCTCAGCTCACTGGTAACCATAGCAACACCCACCCATTGCACACGCTCCAGTAGGTATATTTCACTGGTCATCCCCAAAGCCAACACCTCCTTTGGCCGCCTTTCCTTCCAATTCTCTGCTGCCGATGACTGGAACGAATTGCAAAAATCACTGAAGCTGGAGTCTTATATCTCCTCTCTAACTTTAAGCATCAGCTGTCAGAGCAGCTTACCGATCACTGCACCTGTACACAGCCCATCTGTAAATAGCCACCCCATATATATCCCCATGTATATTTTTTTTGTTGCTCTTTTGCACTCCAGTATGTTTTGCACATGTATCACGCCAGTGTTAATGCTAAATTGTAACTATTTCGCCACTATGACCTATTTATTCACATGTGTAACTCTGTTGTTTGTGTCACACTACTTTGCTTTATCCTGGCCAGGTTTGCAGTTGTAAATGAGAACTTGTTCTCACCTGGCCTACCTGGTTAAATAAAGGTGAAATAAAAAAAAAAAATTAAAAAACGCATCTTATGTATTAACATGCAAAAACATGTAACACTTTCATTCAATACTCTCTCAGACATAACTAGACCTTCATACACGTTTTTATTTTATTGCAAAACGTTACAGTAACTGGTTTAAAGTTGTACTTTATTTGAAGAACGCAGACTCATGTCGCTAAATAAAATCATACCTGTTTGAAATGGATTATTCTGTGTTCAATTACAATTATACTAGGCGCTGGTGATGGGCATTCCGGCGCTTTTCAGTGAGCCGTCTCGTTTCAGTGAGCTGGCTCGTTCGGCTCAGCTCACCAAAAAGAGCTGCTCTTTTGGCTCCCAAACGGCTCTTTTAAAAATATATATGTTCTGTATTTTTTCAAGTCAGAAAGTTTGCGTTAGTTTGACTATGATTGGTGTTAAAACAGTTCTAGTTAAATTATTAAATGAAATCATACTCTACCTTAACAAACCAATGCATTATTAAATACACTGTGGTTATGAAAAGAATGCTATTAAACATTTGTATTTAAAGTACTTTTGAGTGTTTTATTTTTTGAGAACATTTGAGTGTATATAAACAAAGTGAATGTAAATCTAACCATTCAAAACGAACACAATATGAACAGCATAATAGAATATTGCACCATATCTAAGAAAAATAAATGTGCATAACTGCAGCATCCCACAAATTGAAATGTAGAAAAGATGCTATTACACATGTGCATTTAAAGTATAACTTTAATGTACATAAACAAAGTGCATATAAATGTAACAATTCAAAATGAATACAATCTGAACATAATAATAGAATATTACACCATAAAGAATAAAAAATGATGTGCAAACTGCAGCATCCCACTTAAAACATTAAACTGGTCCCTCTTTTCTCTCTGTTCATTATTGCCATGTTATAACCAGAAAAACACAGCAATGCTGACCATATTTTGCTTTTATGAGAGATTTGCATTCAGAAATGCAAGCTGCCTCACTGTCGAGGGGCTGATGCGGTTTCTTCTCTCAGTAATTATTGGTCCTGTTTTCGAGAAGACCCTCTGAGAGAACAGATTTGGCCACTATGCAGAGTCTCCCTGTCATGACTTTAGTAAACCGTGGGTAGACGGAGGCCTTGTTCTTCCACCAGCTCAGAAGATCTGCAGATCTTCTTCCTGTTTCCCTGGTGCCTGAGCCAGCGGACTGCTGGGGCTGTCCCTCCCTGCAGCGGTGGTTATTCTCTGAAGTGCCTCATCAATCGCTCTGGCATCACTGAAGGCTAACTTCTTAAACCTGTGGTCAAGTGCAGCAGTTTTTGATAGCATGTGATCATATCCCATTCTGTGGAACTTTCTGTCTATTGATGAACATAGGGTGTCCATCAACTCTGTCACATGTCGAGTGGTTACATTTGCTTCTCTCTGGCGGCTGGCTGTGATTCGCTGCAGACCCTTACACAGGAGTATCATTTGAGGATGTCACATAGCTGAAAAGAGAGAACAGTAACTTATTAGTTCAGGTTTATGTTTGTCTACTGATACTACATTCTCATCTACATATATAATACTGGATTAAATGATGTAGTAATAACTGCTTACTGTACCTCTCTCCACTGATCTCCACAGTGACCTGCTCAAAGGGTTCCAGGACTCTGCACACCTCCTCCTCCACCTCCCAATCCTCTTGGGTCAGAGCATCATCAGGTGCATTGACAATGGTCAGGGTAGAGATGATGGCATCCTTTGACTCAAGAAACCGCTTAAACATATAACATGTTGAATTCCACCTTGTAGTGCAGTCTTGTTCAGGCCTCAGCTCAGGCATCCCCATCTGGCTTTGTGTAGACTTTAGTTTTTCAGCACCTACTGTGGTCCTGTGGAAGTACTCCACAGCTTCTTTCACTTTGTCCACAGTGGTCTTCACCTTCAGAGCATCTCTTACAATCAGGTGGATTGTGTGGGCAAGACATGGATGATGGGTAAATTGTAAAATGTCCATTGCTTTGGTTATGTTAGCTGCATTGTCGCTAACACAACATACCACTTTTCCATCTACTTGCCATTCTCTGGCCACTCTCAACAGTTCCTCTGCCAAGTTCTCTGGTGTGTCTGTCACTGAACTCAAAGCAGTCCAGAAGACAGCTCGATCAAAATCTTCAATGAAGTGACATGTAACCGACAGGTTACATGCACGAGGGTAACCACACGAAATGTCCAGCAGTCAGTGGTAAGGCAAGCTGCAGTAGCTTTTTGGACTCTTTCCCGCACTGAAGCCTGTGTGCTCTCATACAGTTGTGGAATAAGTGATTTTGAAAGGGTTTTCCTGCTTGGAATTGTGTTCATTGGATTTAGACTCTTGCTATAATTTTAAAAAACTATGTCCTCCACGATCGAAAATGGCTGGAAATCGGTGGCAATCGTTTTAGTCAATGAATTAGTTAATTATATGAATGTAAATATTTTGATTATTCATATCTTAATTGTTTTATGAATAGATTCGGCACTTCTGATTTGCGAGCCGGCTCCCAACGTTCACCTACAAGAGCCGGCTCTTAGAGCCGACTCGTTCGCGAACGAGCCATCACGACCACACATCCAGTGCTAAGCACAAGTGAGATAGGGCTCTGCTTCGTTCATCACAGGCTCGCATACCCTGTCATCTCCAGCCAGTCATTCTGCCCTCCCTCGCTTCGGCGCACGCTGCATTCCTCTGGTAGCTTTTGGATAGCGCATAGCGATGTTTCTCTGCAGAACGGCCTGGCAAAGATGTGGGCATTTGGCAAGGAAGTCAGCCTACCAGTTATCTAGAGATGGTGAGTATGACAAAATCGGTTCAAATGATAGCGAAGTCTTACCACATTAAAGTTGTAACGTTACATGATACAAGATGGCAACTGTGTATCCCTGTTGGCTTTTCTTTCCTCTGTATGTATAAGCTAAGGGTAGCCTATGGGTAGAGGAATATTCGTACATTTCAGAATATAACATTTTGTTCTCATGTGGTTTGGCTTTACTGAAACCGTCTCATCCCAAATTTGAAAGATGGCACCTGTTTTACTGTACAAGGGACGTGAAGGTCAATTGGAATGTTGGCCAATTAATTATGTTCTAAATCTTTTCATTGTGTTAATTTTGATATTGGAGCGTTAAATTGTTACATTACACGGTTTAAAGAGAAACTTGTTTTCTCCATGTCCAATCCACTCCCTCAAATTATCCAAACCAAACAAGATGGGCCCCATGTAATTTTGTTACGAAACGAAGTGCAAGTGTTACTATGCATACTCCGTAGTGGACTGTGCCAACAAATCTTTAATCCTATCCAATCGTGAATTACTTAGTTTCCTTGTCGGTACCAGCTTGTCACTTTTGTCGAGGACGATGGCCTAGGTGTGCATATCATACATTTTAACTGTAGTTACGAACCACGAGCTTGGAAGGTAAAAACTGGTTACATAACCTTATTGTTATTAAACATCCTTAATATTTGACCTTAACTAAATCGGAGGTGGCATACATAAGGTTCCTACTTTGGCTCACGTGGTAGAGAACGTGTCACTGGCGTCTCAATGTATGGACTGCGGACAAAAGCACGCGTCACCATACAGCGCCCTCTGCGGGACCACGCACCAATGAACTTGCATTCTTCTGAACAGAAAACGGTAACTGATTGAATTTCGACGCCGCTTTAAACCTTAATATAAAAGACATTCAATAGGCATAGATTCAAGCAATCAGACAACCATATACTGTGCTGACAACAACAGGTAACTGCCAAATCACGTAAACAAGCTAGAACTGGGCGTTTTTATACCTTAAGCATGATGGGATGTTAATTGCTTAATTAACTCAGGAACCACACCTTTTTTTCAACATACTTCGCATTAATCAAGTGTTTCTTTTTATTTTGGTAGTTATTTACAGGTAAGCTTCTGAGAGAAAAACATACTAAGTGATCAACCCCCCCCCCTAGTTTCCCTGTGTGCTTTACCTTGCACTATTTTCCTTCACCTTTCAGTGGAATCTACACACTGTTTGTTGGCACGATGGCATTCCTCATTCTTTGCTGTAGCCCCTGCAGAAACTGGTTTAGCTACTCTTAGAAATGGCCCAAGGGCTAAGCAAAGATGGCAACATGACATGCCTTGTGCTTTTGCTCCAGCATTCTCCCCACTGACACACACACACAAATATGAGCTTGTCCCATGTCCTGCTGCCAAACACCATTGGTGGCATTTTAGGAGATTACGCAACACTGGCCCCTGATTTGCGTTTGTACAGCATACAACTCTACATTCACAAAAGGGACTCCTGTTATCGCAGTGGGACCCTTCCTGCCCACTCCCCTCCCTTGACCAGTACTGAGCCACAGAGCGGGTGTCATAGCTTAATCCTATGACATTGATCCACGGCCACTTGTGTTATCACAATCCCACGCCACTATAACCCTGGGACTGCAGTGGGGGTTGAACAGATTAGCTGGTCTAGAGCCTTGTTACAGAGGTAGGGCCACAGTGATTGGATCATAGGGATGAGAACTTTGAGGGTTAAAATTCCCCTGCAGTGACACTCCCTGTTTTGTCATCGGGGTGTTCCTTTTTGAAAGGAGAACCTACTAGTGCTCTTCCAATGAAACTAGTTATGTCTAGACTAAAATCTAGACTGAATTTAATTTGAGCCTAAATAACTGGTCCCCCACGTATGCTCACTCAATGTGAAAGGCTTGCAGGCTCTCCTGTTATTTTGGGGTGTGCTTGTTTGCTGTACAAGTGAAACCGGGGAGTGACTTGCTGTACATTGTGTCCTCAACTGTAGCTACTTGACACATTTTTATTTTCACCGCGGCAAAGCTGTGACACTGTTTTTGTGCAAGTCTGTCTGCACGATGGCTGTATATGCATGTCTGTCTTCGAAGGGTTGTGTGTGTCCGTCACAAAAACAATCGTCTAGAGGTGCGTGTTTGTGGTGTTCTAAGTGGTGTGTAAGATTGTCCGCGTCTATGGCGTTTGTGTGCCTGTCTGCCATGAGGGCAGCGCACTGACCTACAGCAGCGTTAGGAGGAAACGCTGACTCTGGTCCAGGTCTTGGCGTAAAGTAAGCAAAGCGCCTGGCTACACTTTTTTTCTGCCGACGTAATGGCTCTCCGGGAAAGCACAGTCAAAGTGAAAGAACTATGTCAAATGACAAAGCACCCCCTTGTGCTGATTATCATAAAAAATATGCTGCAGGAGAAAGATGAAAATTGGTGGTGGGTCATTTGACCTGCTGTTGAATATTGCTATTGCACTGACCTTCTAGGCAAATTTACGTTAGCTCGAATTCGACTAAACTTTTATTTTACACTAGCCTATTTCACTTTATTCCTTTTGCCTAGTGTTAGTCTGGTTGGCGTTCTACCAGCCGAGCACTGTTTTTCAGTTGGAGTCAAATGAGCTCTGACAGGCATATTCCTGGACACCTAAACCCATTCCACCTAATCCAATAAAAATCCAGGGCTCATGCTTCAACAAATCCTCTGTCCTCATGCTTCCCTCTCACTGCATTAGGTCTGTCCTATTGTAATCTTTTTAAACCAATCTTGTGGGGTCAAGATCAAATGTTGAATATCCTGTGACATCTACCGTGTTTCCTGATTACCTCTGAAGGCCGGGTGACCTTTACCTAACTGGTGACCTTTATTGTTTTTTGTTGTAGTACTGCCACGGCGACAGATGTCGTCGCTCCCCGGTGGTACTGGTGATAACATCATCTATGCCCTGCTGTGTGGTGGGGCCTTCGCTGGAGCTGTCGCCTATGTGAGTCTACACTTGTCCATTTTTACTTTGATCTGTTTGAGTTTAGATGACGTAGCTCATAGGGGGAAAAACAATACCAGACTGGCCTTTTCCCATAAACCTTGAACTTTATAATGTGCTCTTTTATTCTGTTACATGTCTAAAGTTGCCCTCAGAAGACTTATGTGTTTCATTGGTAGAGGAAAATATGTAACTATTTTGAGCATTGATCTTTTATTTCTTCTAACAGACGTACAGCACTGTGACCACAGACCACGCCAGATTCACCGACCGTGTAGCGGATATCAACGCTCGTCCTAAGACCGAGTGGGTTCCCAAACCATGGCCCCCCAAGAGTAAGTCTCACCTCACCCATTGTCTTACCTCACAACTTACCCACCCCACCGTCTTACCTCACAACCTCACCCATAGTCTTACCTCACAACCTCAACTAACCCCTCGTGTCATTCACCTCCCAGGTTATTGGATTAGACCCTGTTTGGTATGGGTCCAATGACTGTGACCCCCCCCCCCCCCCCCCCTCAGTTCAGTGGCCTCAGCTCTCTCTATTCATGAGTCATGGTTGGCAGTGCAGCTCGACGGCCGTCCTGTCTGTGTGAGGCAGAAATCCAAGCTAGGGTTTGTGGGACAGCAGGCCTGGATAATCCTCTACTTACGACCAAGGAATGTCACTGAGTGACCACGCACCTAAAACTATAGCCTGGCTACCCCCCCGGGAGAGCCTTTCTGCTGCAGTGGACAGCCTGCTGAGTTCATTAGAATTCACACACACACTGATAGTTGTCTCCGTCCTCCCCCTGTCGTTGTCATAGTTTATTAATAACTGTTGACACAGACGGGACAGCCCAGTCAACTCTGTGTGCTGCAATAACAAGCAGGCAGTACTTTTGGCCAGACCACCATTGACTCTTAGCCAAGCAGGCCAGCCAGCCCCCCCCCCCCCCCCCCCCCACGTTCTCTGGTCATTGCTGTCCAGGCAGCTGTCAGAGCCCTGTATATCGTTCTCAAGTCATCCCACTATCACACCTCACTTTTGCTATAATCACTTCCTGAAAACACAAACACACTCTCGTCCAATACCATTCTATTTATATGACCAGCTATTATGTCATCCAACAGTGGCCAGGCAGTTAGGTATTGATACTGGGAGAGGTCCATAATTGACTACTTCTGCTGTATAAACAGTTGAGATAAGATGTATAATTACAGTACCTTTTGTTGTCCAGTGGTAATGGATGTTTACTTTGGCAGGCTACAGCATAACCATAAACTCCCAACTACACAGCTTTCACACAAGCGCACGGCTGTCACGCTCATACAAGTGTGTAAAGATAAAACCCACCATGTCTGTATCATATATCATAACTGGGTACAGATCAGACATGCCTACTAAGACAACCAACCTCATTCATATACATACACGATTTATACATGTATCAGCCGGGTCACTATAATCATACACTCCATATAATCCACATGTAAACCTGTGACAATGCGTTTCTGTCTGTTTCCAGGCAGGGATGAGGAAGAGGAGGGTGAGTTCCTATGTGTGGCTTTTATAGCTAATGCCCTTGATTTATTTTAACTCACAGCTTGTTAAATAACTCTTTCTGAATGACCAATGAAACATAGTTTTTAGACTGACTAAGCGTACCTTGGCATGGATTTGATTTTTTTTTTTCACTCTCTCTCACTGATTGCCTTGAAATGTATCTGTTTCTCTATAGTTACACTCACAAACCTAGGCTTTCCTCTTGACGTGTTCAGAAAACGCATTCTGAGAACCAATGTTGGCCAAAAGGAGTGGATTCAGAAATGGGTGGAGTCTTCACGTATTGCATTTCAGTGATTTAAAAAAAAAAAATGCTGTGAAATGCCACGACAATCTACTTTATGGTTATTAGTGACGTCTCCACTCATCATAGGGTTCCTTAGTCCTCATTGGTTATTCACTGCGGAGCACCAGTCACATCGATTCTTACACCCACGCTAGAAGGTCTCCCTGTTCTGGTTAATAACTGCCTGAGCCATTTGCCTCATCTGATCAATCTTCAGTCAATGAATTGATCAGCAACGAGTTCTAAGTGCTTTTAACCTTTTTAGTCTTTAATGTGTTAATGCATAGTGTAAATAGGATAACTGTCTGAGATTAACTCATTTATTTGAATTGAAACCCAGATAAAATGTCGGGTCTAGAACAGGTTCTACTCTTATAGTTTTCTGGAGTTGCTCTTGGCTTTCTGTCATTAGCTAGGTTTCCATCCAGTTCGCAACAGTCTGCAAAAATATCATTTGGATTTTCCCACCAGAGAAGTTTCCATGGGTTAAATTCCCATGTACAGACAACAAGTTAATTGGGTTTCCATCGCATTTTCAGATTTTTTTTGTGTGATATATAGCGCATGTTCCCACTCTGGTATTTGCATGTGCGCTCTAGCCAACCGCTCACAGATACAGTGCTGGTGTAGCCTACATGAGATTATTATGGACAATAGAGCAATATTATTTGAATTTGTGAAACTGCAGCCTAGCATCAATATTGTCATGTCACCAGAATAAGACCCTCAATATATATTGGAAAGGAGCATCAAGGTCATCACCTTGCACTTTCACCACCCTGTGAAGTTCATAATATATTTAATCTGTAGCCTAATAAACTGCATGCGTTCCCGAGTCGTAGTGGGAGGACCTCACATTTAAAACATTTTTACTTCACCTTTATTTGACCAGGTAGGCTAGTTGAGAACAAGTTCTCATTTACAGCTGCGACCTGGCCAAGATAAAGCAAAGCAGTGCGACACCAACAACAACAACACGAGAGTTACACATGGAATAAACAAACATACTGTAAATGATACAATAGAAAAAGTTTTGCATTGTAGAGGAATTGTTAGTGTGTGCAAATGAGGTAGGATAAGGGGGTTAAGGCAATAATAGGCCATAGTGGCGAAATAATTACAGTATAGCAATTAAACACTGGAGTGATAGATATGCAGAAGATGAATGTGCAAGTAGAGATACTATGGTGCAAAGGAGCAAAATAAATAAATGGCAGTGTGGGGATGAGGTAGTTGGATGAGCTATTTACAGATGGGCTATGTACAGGTGCAGTGATCAGTGAGCTGCTCTGACAGCTTGTGCTTAAAGTTAGTGAGGGAGATATGAGTCTCCAGCTTCAGTGATTTGTATGTAGCAGCGACGAATATGTAGTGAGGGCCAGCCAACGAGAGCATACAGGTCGTAGTGGTGGGTAGTATATGGGTCTTTGGTGACAAAATGGATGGCACTGTGATAGACTGCATCCAATTTGCTGAGTAGTGTTGGAGGCTATTTTGTAAATGACATCGCCCAAGTCGAGGATCGGAAGGGTGGTCAGTTTTACGAGGATGTTTGGCAGCATGAGTGAAGGATGCTTTGTTGGGAAATAGGAAATCGATTCCAAATTTAATTTTGGATTGGAGATGTTTAATGTGAATCTGGAAGGAGATTTTAGTCTAACCAGACACCTAGGTGTTTGTAGTTGTCCACATATTCTAAGTCAGAACCGTCCAGAGTAGTGATGCTGGACAGGCGGCCAGGTGCGGGCAGCGATCAGTTGAAGAGCATGCATTTAGTTTTACTTGTATTTAAGAGCAGTTGGAGGCCATGGAAGGAGAGTTGTATGGCATTGAAGCTCGTCTGGAGGTTAGTTAACACACTGTCCAAGGAAGGGGCCAGATGTATACAGAATGGTGTCGTCTGCATAGAGGTGGTTCAGAGAATCACCAGCAGCAAGAGCGACATCATCGATGTATACAGTGAAGAGAGTTGGCTCGAGAATTTAACCCTGTGGCACCCCCATAGAGACTGATCTAGAAGAAAAAGAAACGCACACCTATAAAGACAAGGTGCTGGCTAGCGGAGTAGAAACTTGAAAATAAAAGAGAGCCATATATATACCCTGATGAAGACAGCTTGGCTGTCGAAATGTTGGTATTACATTTTTGCATCTGAGCTCCTAGAGTGTGCGGCTCTCTTTTATTTTCAAACCCCCATAGAGACTGCCAGAGGTTCGGACAACAGGCCCTCCGATTTGACACACTTGCCAGCCGTAGAGAAATGCTTATTGAAATTCTCAATTATCGTGGATTTATCGGTGGTGACAGTGTTTCCTAGCCTCAGTGCAGTGGGCAACTGGGAGAAGGTGCTCCTATTCTCCATGGACTTTAGTGTCCCAGAACCCGGGCCAGGTTGATAAGAAAGACCTGCTCGCTGATGTGTTTTAGGGAGCGTTTGACAATGATGAGGGGAGGTCGTTTGACCGCAGACCCATTACGGACGCAGGCAATGAGACAGTGATCGCTGAGATCCTGATTGAAGACAGCAGAGGTGTATTTGGAGTAGAGGTCGACCGATTAATCGGAATGGCTGATTTAATTAGGGCCGATTTCAAGTTTTCATTACAATCGAAAATCTGTATTTTTTACGCCGATTCTGCCGATAATTATTATGATTTTTTTTACACACCTTTTATTTAATCTTTTTAACTAGGCAAGTCAGTTAAGAACATTCTTATTTTCAATGACAGCCTAGGAACGGTGGGTCAACTGCCTTGTTCAGGGACAGAATTACAGATTTTTACCTTGTCAGCTCAGGGATCAAATCTTGCAACCTTACGGTTAACTAGTCCAACGCTCTAACCACCTGCCTCACAATCTAAGCAATCTAGATAGCCTGCCTGTTACGCAAATGCCGTAAGAAGCCAAGGTAAGTTGCTAGCTAGCATTAAACTTATCTTATAAAAAACAATCAATCAATCATAATCACTAGTTATCAACACAAGGTTGATGATATTACTAGTTTATCTAGCGTGTCCTGCGTTGCATATAATCGATGCCGTGCGCTTTCGCAAAAAAGGACTGTCGTTGCTCCAACGTGTACCTAACCATAACATCAATGCCTTTCTTAAAATCAATACACAGAAGTATATATTGCTTAGATTGTAGGATGGCCGGGGTGTCAAGCATGTCTACGTTTAGGTCACCTAACAGCACGAGCACTGAAAATAGATTGGGGGCAATCAATTCACATATGGTGTCCAGGGCACAGCTGGGGGCAGAAGGTGGTCTATAGCAAGCAGCAACGGTGAGAGACTGGAAAATACATTTTTAAAAGTAGAAGCTCAAATTGTTTGGGCACAGACCTGGATAGCCTGCAGAGTTCTGTCTTACTATCTCTGCAGTAGATTGCAACTCCACCCCCTTGGCAGTTCTATCTTGTCAGAAAATGTTATAGTTAGGGATGGAAATTTTAGGGTTTTTGATGGTCTTCCTAAGCTAGGATTCAGACACGGCTAGGGCATCCGGGTTGGCAGGGTGTGCTAAAGCAGTGAATATAACAAACTTCGGGAGGGGGCTTCCAATGTTCACATGCATGAAACCAAGGCTTTTACAGTTACAGAAGTCAACAAATGAGAGCGCCTGGGGAAGGGGAGTCGAGCTAGGCACTGCAGGGCCTGGATTAACCTCTACAACACTAGAGGAACAGAGGAAGAGTAGGATAAGGGTACGGCTAAAGGCTATAAGAACTGGTCGTCTAGTATGTAAAAGGAGCAGGTTTCGGGGCACTGTAGAATGCATGTCATCGCGTGACTCCCAAGTTTACTTCCAATATGATGGTTATTATATCAATATTTGCGCATAAAAAGCATTTTCATCACCATTTCTCTAATTAATTGTACAGACACACAAAGATCCCACCTTGTTTACGGTGTTTTGTCGACATTTGGGAAGTTTAGACTTGCTGTTTCATTCAGGCCTGTCAAACTAATTCTGACATGTACTTAACGTGCATAAAAGGGTTGACTGGAAACCTGGTTAATGCCAGAAAGATTGTTAGTGGACCATAAGCATCTGGTTGGTGTAAAACCTACTGTTGATGGTAATATTTGGAAGGACCTGTTTGGGAATGAGTTTGCCTGCACAAAATATTTTGGTTTCTCAAGATGTTAAACTTGAGACTAATGCTGTTGATGACTTTGATATATAGATTTTATTGGTGGTCCTTTGGATTCTGAAAGGAAACTAGTTTTTTTCCTATCTGATCCCACCCCACCCAGCTTCTCCCATCTGACCCTAACCTATCCTTTTGTCTGAAATACCTGTTAATCAGAACAGGGGGTCCCCCTCCTTGACACTACTCCTTTCCTATTGGACGATCCATCCCAAAACATGTCCCCCTTCTCTTTCACTTTTAATCCTCTGTCTCCCCTTACCTCTTTAAAACCTGTACCTCTTTATTAGAGGCTCTTTATTCGCTACCAAACAGAGACAACAGGTGATGTCATCTTAGTGCGCCCTTAAGGGGGTTATGCACCTAGAATGCGAACGCACTGTTAGCATTATCAGTGCATTGCACAAGGAAGAGAATCACGTAGGGAATTGATTATCATATTCTTAGATGTTGAACTTGAATTGTCAATAATGGTGACATTTTTCTGATTTTAAAGTTATTTTGATTAAAGGTTCTCTTCCTCCCTTTCCGCTAACGCTCCTATTTTTACTCTTTTCAGTGTAAAAGTAAATTGCCTACACGTCAGGGGACTTTATAGCCTACTGGACTGTTTGGATGAATCTGAAAAGGGGGAAATCTCTTCTACTTTCCTGCTACGTCCCATACATTCAACTATTGTCTGTTTCTGAAAGTTTCTCTGCTGGATTTCCCCATTTTTGATTTGATGAACTCTTGTATGTGGCCTCTTCCAGGATGGATTCATGTTAATGGGTACATTTTAAAATTAAATGTGCACAAACCACCTTGGTTGTCTCTGTGTTATTGTTGGAATTTCCAGGTACTGGTAGCTTTGATTGGATGGTAAGATTTGCCATCTTTATCCTCTCACCCTCTACCCTCTGACCTGACCCTGTCTACCTTCACTATGTCACTTTAATTTTGCCTGCCTCCCTCTGTCGTTTTTATTCTTCTTTCCCTCCCTTTCTGTCTTTGGGTTTGCATGTGGTTCTGTCGTGAATTCTCCTCTGCAGTGATTTGCTTTGCTGGGGTTTTCCCCTTCTAGGTGGAGTGTGGTATGAGCCGGAGGTGTGGTAAGAGGAGTGGCATGGGCATGTGTGACGTGGTGTATGATTGAGTGTGTAGTTGTGCACACGGCAGCTCAGGATACAGAACTAGATCAGAGCTGTACATGATCAGATATGACTTAGAGAAATGACTTTATGTGAATATTCTGTTATTGTAGGTGTTATGTAGGGTAATTCACATGCTCTGTAAATCCACTTATTTCTTTGAGTATTGTGTTGTAGAGCATGGCTTACTCGGGCAGTGTGGTGTTGGTGCCCTTCAAAGATCGATGCCATCTTTACTGATTTATACATTTTCCCTCCCTCCTGTTTTAGGTGAGGAAGCAGTAGCTGATGGAGAGGAGGAAGCAGAGGAGGCGGCGCCTGGAGAGGAGCCTGCAGCTGAAGAGACTGTAGAGGCGGAAAACGTAGCAGAACTTGCTGAAGAGACCGAAGCAGTCTCTGAAGAACCTGCTGTGGAGGCAGCAGTAGAGGAAGTGGCTGTAGTAGAAGCAGAGACTGTGGTGGAGGAGGTCGCAGAGGCTGTCGCCGAGGCTGCTGAAGTCATCGCCGAGGTTGCTGAAGAGGTCGTTGAGGTGGCCAAGGAAGTAGAGGCGGCAGCAGAGGAAGTGGTCATAGTGGCCGAGGCCGTGGAGGATGCTGCAGAGGCCATTGCCGTGCCCGCCTTCCCCGAGGAAGCAGTTGCTGTGGTAGAGCCAGAGAGCAATGGTATGGCCGCACAGGAGGAGGTAGCCCCCGAGGCTGCTGTTACTGCGGTGTAACGGGCGCGTACACTGTCCTTCACCACCAGCCCAACACACATACACACTGATAGACAAGCAACTAGAGGAAGGTTAGGTGTGCACTATTTACCCACACCATATAATACAGTACCACCTAAAACTGATCCCACCTTTTCCAAAAACCACTTTAGAGCTTGACTCCTGAGATGTAAAGGTTCTTCTCTGGAAAGAACACATTTTATTTATTAGAGTTTATATAGATGGCAGAGGTGTAATTAATGATATGACTGATTAAGTTAAAGTGAGAAGACTGAGTAGAATATTGTTATTTCCCCCCCCCCCCCCCTTCACACTAGAAGCTTCCAGACTTTGTGGGGTTTGATTACTTTATGAAGTTCAGTCTCTCCTGGCTATGTACAGTATAGTTGTTGTGATTCCTGGAGATGGTAAAAGCACTAAAAAGCTTTCATTGCTGAGGCTGTGTTTTCCTGAATTCCCAATCCAAACAGAACAGCAGATCGCCACAGTGAGACCCTTTAGAAAGTGGCAGTGATGTCATCAATGCTATCTCTTGCACAGTTAAGGATGTAACGGTTTCAACCTTGTGTCATTACAGTAAGGATAAAAACACACAGCTGCAAATCACTTCTCCCTCCAAATGACCTTTTCTCCCTTCCTCTCAAACATGGCCCACTCATCTTTCACCATTCTGTTTATGATCTCCACTGACCTAGCGTATCAACAATCTTTAATCTCTCACCTGCCTTGCCTCAGAGGCCCGCCGCCGCATGCAACCAAAAACAGGAAAACACCTCAAATGAGCCATTTGATTATTTTGTTTGTAATGTGTACGCCCAGTCCACGGCTAACCAATCACTACTACTCAGGGATTATTTGGAAGATATTACATTTACTGTACTTTTTTAAGCCTCTTTTAATATGCTTCTCTGCCAGATATCACTGAGTTGGTACACGCCGACGTAATGATGAAAGCTTTGTTTAACCTAACCCGCTGCACATCTCGTGCAGCCGTGTGATAGCTTCTGCTAGTACAGACAACCCTACCTGTGCACGCTCTGTGACTGTAACACAACAAACTGTTGCCGTGTGTTTTATTCTCCACTGTAAAACTGGAACTTTGAGGGAATGACCTCGTAAGGTTAACTTGATGAACTCAACCATGTGGTCATTCAGATTTTGCTCTTTTTTAAAAAACTGGTTCACGCAGTGAGTAGTTGTGTAATGGGATTTCATCGAGCCAAACAATAAAAGTATTTAGAGACTGGAAAGATCCCCTCCCGTGTTTCATTTGTCTGGATTTGGTTTGCTTGCGCTAACGGCTTTCGGCTGCAGAAAACCAGTGTCTTTCCAAAATAATGGTTTCCATCACAAGGAAAAATGACGAGACAATCTGCCTTCAGAATGTTATAAATGTGATAATTGCGTAAATATCAAAACACCTTTAACCAAACGTTATAATATATTTTGATATCATATACTATAGTTTTACCATTAAGGACCTGGGGATAAATCCACCACACCGACACGAGTTAATTCATCTCTGCACTGTTGCCCCACGAGTCGACAAATTATTTACTTTAGAGCAGTACACAAATCAGAATCTCCCTAGTTGTGAAAATATGTCAAGACCAATGTGTTTCAAATCAAACCATTATCCTGTTTGGTGTGTGTGTGTGTGCGCCTTTGTGATATTTGGCAGGAAGGCATTTTATTTGAGGTGGCCTCTTTTTATAAAGGGTGGTTGGCAACATGCAAAATGATGGTCTTTACATGTATATTCTGATACACTTATTTTAATGTCTGTATTCACATTTAGAAATGACTCAATCATACTTCTATTCTTACAAGGCATTTTGTGCTGCGTACATGCACTATGTGGAATTTTTATGCTCAGTTAAATGCTATTCCAGACACTAACTTCATCACTTTCTGTACCCTCATCTGCTCAATGCCTTTCTTTGCTATGCCTCCTATCTGCACCCATGCCACTGCTGGTTGGAGGTGCTATAGCAGGACTGGCTCAATGGAATGGAGTCAAACGTGGTTTCCATATGTTTGAAACCATTCCATTCATGCCATTCGGACCTTAAAATGAGCCTGTCCTATAGCTTCTCCCACCAGCCTCCACTGTGTAGGGGTTGAAATTCTGCACCTGTAGGCTCCATCCTAACCCACTCAATACCACCCATTCTCCTGCGGTCACTCAGTGCTCTGGTGGGTACATTCTTTCCATTGTCTGCTAGCCTGCATTGGTCAAATGCATTTCTGCTTTGCATTATTCACCAAAAATGTGCCCCCCCAAAATGTACATGTCTTAGTTGAAATGTGGGAATTTTGGAAAACGAGATGAATGCAGTAGAGGTCAATGCCACAATGCATGGTGAAGGTCTATATTCACCTCCAACTGGACAATATTGATGCAAATGCAAGAAATAGTCTCAACCCATTCGGATTGCCTTTTTCTCCCTGTAGAAGCTCTAGCTAACGCCTGTCTTGTCTTTCGTTTTTGCAAAAATGTTTGACTTTATTTGTACAACTCAAGCTACCCTTTTCGGATGAGTCTCACTGAGTCTTTCAACTAGCATGGCTTCCCTGTAAGTCATTGACTTCTGTCTGGCTAATGGCTAAGTGGTGTTTGTCTGCACATGAAGTCAAGTGATGGTAACGTTTCTGGTTAAACTGCACTTTTCAAACAAGAATGTGTCACCATCTCTTGGGATTTGTACACAAAATACTACAACTTCCATGTTGGCATGGCTAACTGCTTCTGTTTTTCTCGGTCGCCTTTTTACACATTACATTGGGTGAGTGTGGTACAGTGACTTATTCCACATTTTGTTATGTTACAGCCTTATTCTGAAATTGATTAAAAAAAAAAAATCTAGACACTACTCCATGATTAAAAACAGGTTTAGAAATGTTTGCAAATGTATTAAAAAATAAACTGAAATATCACATTTACATACAGTACCAGTCAAAAGTTTGGACGCACTTACTCATTCCAGGGTTTTTCTTTATTTTTCCTATTTCCTACATTGTAGAATAATAGTGAAGACATTAACTATGAAATTACACATGAAATCATGTAGTAACCCAAAAAGTGTGAAACAATCAAAATAGATTTGAGATTCTTCAAAGTAGCCACCCTTTGCCTTGAAGACAGCTTTGCACACTTTTGGCATTCTCTCAACCAGCTTCATGAGGTAGTAACCTGGAATGCATTTCAATTAACAGGTGTGCCTAGTTAAAAGTCCATTTGTGGAATTTCTTAAATGGTCAAATAACAAAAGAGAGAGGACAGTCCATCATTACTTTAAGACATGAAGTTCAGTCAATCCGGAACCTTTCAAGACTTCAAGAGCAGTCACAAAACCCGCCAAGTGCTATGATGAATCTGGCTCTCACGAGGACCGCCATAGGAAAAGGAAATCCAGAGTTACCTCTGCTGCAGAGGATAAGTTCATTAGAGTTGACTGCACCTCATATTGCAGCACAAATAAATGCTTCACACAGTTCAAGTAACAGACACATCTCAATAACATATGTTCAGAGGAGACTGTGTGAATCAAGCCTTCATGGTCAAATTGCTGCAAAGAAACCACTACGAAGAAGTGACTTGCTTGGTCCAAGAAACACAAACAATGGGCATTAGACCAGTGGAAATCTGTTCTTTGGTCTGATGAGTCCAAATTTTAGATTTTTGGTTCCAACCGCTGTGTCTTTGTGAGACGCAGAGTAGGTGAACGGATGATCTTATGTGTAGTTCCCACCGTAAAGCGTGGAGGAGGCGGTGACAATAGTAACCAGCATGGCTACCACAGCATTCTGCAGCGATAAGCCATCCCATCTGGTTTGCACTTATCATTTGTTTTACAACAGAACAATGACCCAAAATATACCTCCAGGCTATGTAAGGGCTATTTTACCATGGAGAGTGATGGAGTGCTGCACTAGATGACCTGGCCTCCACAATCATCTGACTTCAACCCAATTGGAATGGTTTGTGATGAGTTGGATCACAGAGTGAAGGAAAAGCAGCCAACAAGTGCTCAGCATATGTGGGAACTCCTTCCAGACTGTTGCATTCCTCATGAAGCTGGTTGAGAGAATGCCAAGAGTGTGCAAAGCTGGCAAGAGTGTGCAAGGCAAAGGTTGGCTACTTTGAAAAATCTGAAATATAAAATATATTTTGATTGAACTTTGGTTACTACATGATGCCATATGTTATTTCATAGTTTTGATGTCTTCACTATTATTCTACAATGTAGAAAATAGTAAAAATAAAGAAAACCCCTGAAATGATTAGGTGTGTCCAAACTTTTGACTGGTACTGTAAGTAGTTAGACCCTTGACTCAGTACTTTGTTGAAGCGCCTTTGGCAGCGATTATAGCCTCGTCTTGTTGGGTATGACGCTACAACTGCCGGTTATGGGGCCAACCCTCAGGACTTTGGTCCTCTTGTCTGACTTTCTCGCTCCCTCCAGCCCCACGACAATGTACTCTGTATTACAGAGAATAAGACAACTGTATTTGGGGAGTTTCTCCCATTCTTCTCTGAAGATCCTCTAAAGCTCTGTCAGGTTAGATGGGTTGTGTCGCTACAAGCTATTTTCAGGTCTTTCCAGAGATGTTCAAGTCCCGACTCTGGCTGGGCCACTCAAGGACAATCAGAGACTTGTCCTGAAGCCACTCCAGCGTTGTCTTGGCTTTTTGCTTAAGGTCGTTGTCCTGTTGGAAGGTTTTCCTTCACCCCAGTCTGAGCGCTTTGAGGCAGGTTTTCATCAAGGATCTCTCTGTACTTTACACTGTTCCTCTTTCCCTCGATCCTGACTAGTCTCCCAGTCCCTGCCACTGAAAAACATCCCCACAACATGATGCTGCCACCATGCTTCACTGTAGGAATGGTATTGGCCAGGTGATGAGCGGTGCCTGGTTTCCTCTAGATGTGACGCTTGACATTCAGGCCAAAGAGTTCAATCTTGGTTTCTTTTGACCAGAGAATCTTGTTTCTCATGGTCTGAGAGTCTTTTAGGTGTTTGTGGCAGATTCCTTGTGCCTTTTCTTGATTAGTGGCGTCCGTCTGGCCACTCTACCATAAAGGCCTGATTGGTGAAGTGCTGCAGAGATGGTTGTCCTTCTGGAAGGTTCTCCCATCACCACAGAGGAACTCTGGAGTTCTGTCAGAGTGACCATCAGGTTCTTGGTCCCCTCCCTGACTAAGGCCCTTCTCCGCCGATTGCTCAGTTTGGCCAGGCGGCCAGCTCTAGGGAGAGCCTTGGTGGTTCCAAACTTCTTCCATTTAAGAATGATGAAGGCCTCTGTGTTCTTGGGGACCTTTTAATGCTGCAGAAATGTTTTGGTACCCTTCCCCAGATCTCTGCCTCGACAGAATCCTGTCTCGGAGCTCTACAGACAATTCCTTTGACCTCATGGCTTGGTTTTTGCTCTGACATGTACTGTCAACTGTGGGACCTTTTATATAGACAGGTGTGTACCTTTCCAAATCATGTCCAATCAATTTAATTTACCACAGGTGGACTCCCAAGTTGTAGAAACACCTCAAGGATGATCAATGAAAACAGGATGCACCTGAGCTCAATTTCGAGTCTCATAGCAAAGGGTCTGAATAGTTATGTATTTGTTTTGTATTTTTAATATATTTGCTCATTTAAAAAAAAAAAACTTTCTTTGCTTTGTCATTGTGTGTGTTGATGGAGGATTTTTATTAGTTTAATCCATTTTGGAATTAGGCTGTAATGTAACAATGTGGAAAAAGTTGAGCGGTCTGAATAATTTCCGAATGCACTGTATGTTGATTGAGTTGGAGATATTGAGTCTTTTTGTAACATGAGTGTGAGTGATGTATCGGCGCTTGGTTTTATTTTTCAGTGGCACCAGTCGCTATGGCTGCAGCCTCTGCTTTGGCGGTGACAACAGTCGCTGAAGTAGTTTTAGAAGTCAAGGAGGCTGCCCCTGTAGAGGCCCCAGCTGCAGAAGAAGCCGCTCCAGTCGAGGCCGCACCCATAGAAGAGGCTCCAACTGCAGTCGAAGAAGCTCCAATTGAGGCTGCCGCAGCAGAGATTGTGGAGGCAGACGCTGCTCCTGTGGAGGCAGACACTGCTCCTGTGGAGGCAGATGCGGCCCCTGTGGAGGCAGACGCGGCCCCTGTGGAGGCAGACGCGGCCCCTGTGGAGGCAGACGCGGCCCCTGTGGAGGCAGACGCGGCCCCTGTGGAGGCAGACGCGGCCCCTGTGGAGGCAGACGCGGCCCCTGTGGAGGCAGACGCGGCCCCTGTGGAGGCAGACGCGGCCCCTGTGGAGGCAGACGCGGCCCCTGTGGAGGCAGACGCGGCCCCTGTGGAGGCAGACGCTGCCCCTGTGGAGGCAGACGCTGCCCCTGTGGAGGCAGACGCGGCCCCTGTGGAGGCAGACGCGGCCCCTGTGGAGGCAGACGCGGCCCCTGTGGAGGCAGACGCGGCCCCTGTGGAGGCAGACGCGGCCCCTGTGGTGGAAGAGACGCCAGCTGCTAAGGAGTACATTGTCGTGGTGCTGGACGGAGCGAGCAAGTCAGACAAGAAGCCCAAAGTCCTGGGGATTGGCCCCATGACCGGCAGGATTATCCCAGACGAAGACGAGGCCCCTGCTGCTGAGGTAACAGGTAATTTGACAAATTAACAGGATGCAACTGATCAGGTAACCTAGCCTAGCAGCAGGTAGCCTAGTGGTTAGAGCGTTGGACTAGGAACTGAAAGGTTGGAAGATCGAATCCCCGAGCTGACAAGGTAAAAATCTGTCATTCTGCCCCTGAACAGGCAGTTAACCCACTGTTCCTACGCCATCATTGAAAATAAGAATTTGTTCTTAACTGAGTTGCCTAGTTAAATAAAGGTGCAAAAAGAAAACGTCTGATCAGTTGGATGAGTAGATTATTAAAAAAATAAGACTGACACTTTATAAATGCACACACAGGCATTCAGGATTTTGTTGAAAAGGATCTATTTGAGCTAAATGTAACCAATGATGCGACCAGTCATACTGGTACACATAGTTGTACAGAGGTAGGATCTTAACTTGACCCGTTTCTCACAGCAGGAAAATAATTCCGCAGCAAACGGAAATGTGGATTATAATTCATGGACGTTTTTGGTAGGGGTTGGTACATTTTTAGTTGGGGCAAATTAAGTCTGAAATGTTTAAAAAGAAATTACAAACTTCAGAAGCCTTTTTTAAGCCTTTTAATAGACTACACGTTTGCATTTTTGTCCTGCAACAAACCGGGTGATCCTGTATCAAATTTAAGATTGACAGGCTACTGCCATTTCAGTGTTAGTCAGAGTATTGTGATCTAATGTGATCTCACCACGTTGGTCTTCAGGGCAAGCGACGGCTGCTTAGGATACAGATGCAGTTGAACCAACTGACAGGTATTGAACTTCTGTAGTCACTTCTCTAAGTAGGCATCTATTCACCAGGGGAAAACACTACACAGGTTTAGGTTAGATTACAATACACAAGAAACATTTTCCTTTTTGGACATAGTCTAACCTAAAACGATAGTGTTTTCCCTTGGTGATTAGATGCATACTTGTTTATTACTTTTTCTGTCTGGTCTGTCATGCACCAGTCTTGATACCATGTGTTTTTATTGAACTTTTCTTCTCATTCTATTCTTCACAGTAAGCACTTGGAGCCCCTGGATGATATATCTACTCTGAGGAAGACAAGGGATGTGCCTTCCCCCACACTTGAACCCTTCCACACATTTTGACCCCTAACCCCTGACAGTCTACCCTTGATTTTTATCTGTAGTATAAAACTTTTCTCCCTGTCTTGCATCGGGGAATTGTCTGTGTATATGTTCAGATAATGCCTGCTTTATGGAAACAAACATCTGATATATTATTCTAATGTACTCCACCTGTTCCAAGAAGAGGTACATATTCCTCTTGTATCACATTGGAGATGTTTAGAAATGGTCCATCTATGTAGGCTTCACAACTGAACCTGTGTCACTGCAGATAGTCAGTCATATTTTACAATGCATTACTCTTCTCACCTTTTTAGATGTGCACAGTCACAAAACAACTGTGAGTTTACTACTGGTTCATCTGCACAACCTTTGAACGGAGACTGTCTTTCTCTCAATGGGAGTTATATTTTCTTAGTATACAGTATGGTTGCAGCTGTGAAGGCTAAGGATACTCTCACAGCATAGTATGTCATAGTTTACTTCACCCAAGAAACCTCACACTAGACTCACTCCAATGGTGTTTTCTGATTCTCACCATCCAAGGCAATACTACACATCCGATGCTCAGCCACCAATTGCCTCATGGCCGGGTAGGAATGTGACCAGCATTCTTCAACTATCCTCATGTTCTAACTCTTTGGGCTGATTCCAATGTGAACATCACAAGTATTTAACTCAAAGGGAATGCGATCAGACTGCTTTTGGAAATCAAATCAAATAAAAAAATCACTCTTTCTGAGTCACTGACTTGTTTTTGGGAGACCAGATCAATTAGGCTACCTTACCAGCTCAGTATTCCTCCAGCTTGTGATCTACAGACCTTTTATTAATGCAGTGTTACAGTTGAACAAACCTTCGCAGTTGCATGCCAGACATGTGATTCATATTGGGAAAAGAGCATGACAACGAATCAGTCAGGTTTTTACAGTCGGTGATGTCTCTTCAAGCTAGACTCCATTGCGTAGTCCATGATGTCGCTCTTCAAGATTTCATAAGGCAGACATTTTCATCTCTCTTTTAACTTTCTCCCTCCCCCTCTGTTGTAGAGCCTTTCTCTGCTCAGCACCATGGCTATAGAGTACACAGCTGTTAGATAGTCAATTTATTTAAGTGACCCACTATAGCTTATTGTGGTGAAAAGCTGAATCTGAAATAGGAAAAGCCATGAGTTGAGTGTATAGCATGTTTTCCTAGGCTGGTATAAACAGTTGAGTGTTGTGCTTGTTGTCATATGAAAACAGTTTTTACTCTGCAGTCAGGCTTGTGTGGTGACATACGTTAACTCAGCGCTTGATATGGCTCAGTGAGTGTTTTTAAAGTTTTTTTCAGCTTTTCAAATGAATGATTTACTAGTTAGTTTAGATTCCCAAATACATGTTCGTAACTTTGTCAGAACCAGTTAAAATAATCTGCAGGCCCTACAAGGCTTTCACTGTAGACATACTCTACATATTTGTTGTAGGACTAGTTCTCTTCTCACTTTCCTCACATATTATATTTTATTTTTGAAATGTTAGGCATATTTGAAATGGTACCGAGACCGTTGATAAGAAGTGAATGTAGAATCATTCCTAATTAAGGAGTGGGATAATTCAGTGTGTCTGTCCTAATGTTTGCAGGCAGGTTTTGAATGGGCTATATAGTGGCTTGTCCTGTGAGTGGAGGGCTTCACGCTGTGCATCTGGCCTAGCATGGGCTACAAACTGTGACTATTTGAAACATTGCTGTTTTTCTGAAATAAAGGAATATTTCAGTTTTGTCTACAGCTTTATTTTGTGTGTGTGTGTCAACTTTGAAACCTCTCTGCTATTGAAAATACACCATGACAAATGATGTCCTGTATATGAGCATTCACTATCGTTGTCGTAGTAAACCCCAAAACCTCATTGCTACCATATATATAGTTAAAATGGTGAAATACTCAGGCAGTTATGCAGCAATCACAAATGATGTATTCATGCAGCAATTTCTCTTTACAGAAATGTGTCTGAAATCATTTATTTATCGATAAATGACTTTTTGTAACGCCAGGGCCACGTTTGGATGGGTCCACTGCCAGGGGACAGTAGCGCGATGCTCTGACGTCATCGCGGCCAATGTGTCATCGCTAGCGGGCTACAGAAGGTTGGCCCGACTTCCCCCAGCAAAGAGACGGCGCGCAGGAAAGTAGTGAGATCGAAACATCCTGTAAAATAGGACTAACTTCAAACAAATGCAATATACGGAATTTCAGTATTGTTTTGTCGGTGAAAATCAACATAAGAGCACATAGCAAGCTATTTGGCTGAAATATTGTGCTTGCTACAGCAAGCTTGCAAACACTTGAGAGTATTCAAATTAAGGAGCGCGTCGACGTCGGCCTGGTCAATTTGGCTAGCCAGCTAGCTTACAGAGCTAGACCTATCTTGAAGTTATCGACTGCAGGACAAGCAACATAAGAGGTAAGGAACGTTTTTGCCAAATTTTACTTAATAACATGATTGGATCTGTGGAGTTCAACGGGCAAGGATGGCCATATGACAGCCAACCGTAGCTAGTTGGCGCTGCTAACTATGTAGCTAACAAGCGAGCTATGTTAGCCGCTAACAAACGAACTGAAATATTATTGAGCATTTCCTGTGTAGTAGTTAGTTCGGCAAGTTAACTTAACGTGTCATCTCTCTGATAACACAACTTGGAACACACCTATCTACCAATCAATGTACATTAAAGCTACAATGTAGAACCTATAGTTAGCTAGTTCGCTAACGTTACTAGTTAGCGGGCTAATGAAGCTACCACATAGATACTGCACAAATGATGTAAACATTGGGGTCACGCTTGTGAACGTGAAGTGCTTGTGAACGTGATGCGCAAAAAGCAACTATCGCGTTCTACAGAGTGTAGAGTTTCCTCAGCCCTATTGCTGAACATGGTCAATTTTTGTCCAAATTGACGTTTGTGTTGTTACTGTTGCAGTGTAAGCTAGCCAGTTTCGTTTCTCCGTTAGCTGTGATGAGTACGCTAGTGCATACTTCAGAAATCAGGGCCCTATACAGAACTGTTCCTAGTCTGTGTGATGGACTGTGGTTGGGGAAGAGGCTGGCTCTGATTCCCTGTTTTATTTCCATAGGAATGAGTGATGACCTCTGTTGTGGTGGCAGACGGTGGAGGGAATATGGTGGAGTACGTCACTGTCATGGAAGAGACTGAGCAGGTAAGAGACAACCGGTCCTAACCTTCCCTATGCAACATTTAAAGGGTGTTTTAATTGGAATACCAGTGCCACACACAATCCCATTCCAAGCTTAAAGCTGGGTCAGGGCTGATAGAAATATCTTATTGACATGAATAATATTGTGAAGTGAACCAATGAATAACATGTTTTTCTCGTGACATTGGCGTCTCTGTTATCTCAACGTTATAAATGATTCAACAAATGTTCAAATACATACAACACATGATGTATGTTTCAACTTGCGCTTCCTTCAATGTATCTGTTCATTCTCCAGAGTCAGGAGAACCTCGGTGAGGAGGGGGAGGTGGTGCAGGAGATAGTGGAGACTGTAATAGGGGAGGATGGGGAGGAGTATCCTGCTGTGGTGGTGGAAGAGGTGCCCAGTGCCCAGTTGGAGCAGTGCTACGCTGCCCAGGTGTTGGTCTACGATGACGGGACCTATCTGATGCAGGACGTGGGAGACGAGCAGGAGGTGGTCACCGAGGTAGTGGAGACAGGTGAGAGGGAGGGTGGTGCAGGACTGGACAGCGATATTTTTTTGTTGCTGTTAGAGGGTTTGGATAGTGTTTTTTTGATTGAGTGATTGCTTTAGAGGAGTGTGGGTGTAAAAGGCTCTAGCCCTGTACTGGCCCTCCCGCACTCACCTATCGTCAAACCAATCATGTCCATGCAGAGCTATACGGAGCACTCTGCATTGTTACAAAATTTGGAAGGTGCACAGCGATGAGGTGCTCGAGTTGGCCTCCGGAAGCTCCGCAATTGTCACACCCCACGTACAGAGCCTCTGGATCCCATTGCCTGAACAAGCATAAATTGGCTTTTAGACTTTCCAATATGACAAGTATTATTTTCTTTTAGGACCATCTCAAGAAGGACATCTAGTGGTGAATGAACTGAGCCCACTGGGAGAGGGACAGAAGTCATGAGGTTTGAGGGAGGGGACAGCTTTTTAGGATGTTGACCAATGACCATCCTCAAGATAGATCTTCTGTAGGCAGTAGTTACTATGCACAACTGAATGCGGGAGGGTTGTGAATGAATGAGATGAAGAGCGGCGAAATAGAAGACTTAGGGTGATATCTGGTACCGGCTACGTCACTCCTTCTCTCCAACGCTACACGGTTTACTATCAGTGTCCCAAAAGTACAGGTTCACTTAGCCTAACCTCTCATTATTTAATGAAAGGAAACATCCATCTTGCCCAGCTAACTGCTTCCAAGGGTGAACGTCTGTGGTATCTACTGCTGTAGGGCCCCAGGCATAGGAAGATACGGTTGAATACTCATTGAAACAAAGTAATTGAACGAACATTACATTGAAATGAAATGTATTTTTGCCACTCCTTTAACCCCGTCTCCTGTGTTGTTGTAGTAGAGGTGTCGTCACACGGGGGCATGGTGTGCTTTGATAAGACCTTCGAGGCGGCCGAGGCCCTTCTTCACATGGACTCCCCCAGCAGTTTCCATGGAGACCGCAACAACACAGGTAACAACTCAACCCCTCCTCCATTGGCCTTGCCGGGGGCCAGGCATTATAAGTGTGTGGCGGGCCATGATGTCGGGCTGAAAAATATGAGCGTAAAATGTGTCAACGTTCGTTCTACCATAAAAGTTACCATTTGGCAGTCTGAGTTGAATCTTCACACTGCTCTGTGGCTGTAATGATGAACTATTGTCTGTCTGTGTCTCAGTGGAGGACGTGATGATGGAGACGGTGGTGGAGGTGTCTACAGAGTGTGAGCCCATAGAAGAGGACAGCTTCCCTATACCCCCTGACTATGAGCCTCCGTCTGCCAAGAAGAAGAAAGGTCTGCCTCAGACACAACCACATGCGTTCTTGCCATCTGTCACTGTGTGCAACCCAGTATTAAAAGTTAAGTTGTATATTATATAAAATGTACGAAGTTATGTTTGGTTGGTTTCCTTGCAGGGGGACGGAAGCCGAAGACACAACAGCCTCAGCCTGACACCAACGGCAACATTGACCTGGGGATCAGGCAGAGACCCAGAGAGGGAAAAGGTAGCCCCAACTCAAGATGGGGCCATATCCCTTCAGTATATAGCCGGTGTGTGAGCGATCCTCTGTATGAATGACGTTGGTCTTCTCTCTCCCTCCGTCCTCCAGGGAGCACCACCTACCTATGGGAGTTCCTGTTGGATCTCCTCCAGGATAAGAACACCTGTCCCAGGTACATCAAGTGGATGCAGCGGGACAAGGGCATCTTCAAACTGGTGGACTCCAAGGCCGTGTCCAAGCTGTGGGGCAAACACAAGAACAAACCTGACATGAACTATGAAACCATGGGCAGGGCACTCAGGTAACTATGGGATACCATTCTACTATATTGGCTAGCCAATTCCTCACTATAGTTAGTGTGTAAGGCTTACTGTTGACCCAACATATCTTTACTATTTTTATGCTAAGGAATGAGTAATGCAATTTTTGATTTGTCTTTTTAAAATGCATGCATTTAACCTTAAGTTCCCCTTTTAAAATGCATGCAACTGTATGCCACTTAGGTTAGGTAAACTGAGTGTACGGTTGTTCCTGTCCAGGTATTACTACCAGAGGGGGATCCTAGCCAAGGTGGCGGGCCAGAGGCTAGCCTACCAGTTTAAAGACATGCCCAAGAACATCAGGGTGATCGACGATGACAGGGAGGAGGAGGAGGGAGATGAGGGGGAACCCTCTGAGCACCACCAGACACTGATTATTGACCCTGCCACCTCCACCCAGACACAGCAGAACTACATCACTGTCATACCCACCTCGTCCGGCAACAGGTGAGGCATGATTGGAGAAGTCATGAAATAATGAATACATTTTTGTTGCAATTTTTTTTCCCCAAGAGAAAATCTGTGGTATTTATTTGAAAAAGTGTTAGGAGCAACAGACATAAGAGAGAACTTGCATGTGTGAGTCTGTCCGTGTCCATTTTCATCCAAATGCACTGTGAAGTAGTTACATCTTTGTTTCTGTCTTATGTACAGGACCATGCGTTTGGCCATGCCCATGGTCATGACGACGACACTGGGTCAGATGACCCTCAACTCCTCCACCGTCTTCACCACCCAGGCTCCCATCACCCTGGGCAACGCCCACGCTGGCGGGCCCAAGCTGGTGATCCAGACCCTGCCCGCCATGATGCCCGCCGGGGCCAAGAGTGGAGAGAAGATCACCATCATCACCATCCCGGCGGCCCAGCTAGCTCAGCTGACGCAGGGCAACCTTTCAGCCCAGCTCTCAGGCCAGTTAGCTCAGCTCATACAGGCTAAACCAGTCACCCAGCTGGTGCAGGCTAAACCAGTCACCCAGCTGGTGCAGGCTAAACCAGCCCCTCCACTCATACTGGCAAAGCCTGTGACTGTGACCCAGCAGCCACCTGCCGCCTCCCCTGTAGGTAAACCACAGCTCCCTCCATCCACCACCATCACAATCCCTGTACCTACCCCCTCTACACACCCTGAAAAAGAAGCCATCTCACCCCACACAGCCCTTCCAGAGTCCACCCCTTCAGTGAGCACGGAGCTCCCCCAGTCTAGCCCGGGAGACCCCTCTGACTCGGAGTCGGCACAGAACCCAGTTGACCCTGAATCTTGAACTCGAGGCCAAGGGGCCCAACAGCTACTGACTCCATATTGACCCTGTGTTTTGAAGTGGAGTCTTCCCTTCCCATCCTCCAATCACTGGGCAGTGGAGCTGTAGGACCATACAGAGGAGGAGAGCTCTGAACCTCAGCTATGGAGCTCCTAGTTACCAGGGAGCTAGTCTTCAAACTGGAGCTGCAGTGCCATCCCTCCCTCCACATCAGAAAACCAGGAAAAGAGATGAGGATAAAGGGACTTTGTATACATAATACATAGCTACACACTCCTACGTATTGATTTGGACAGTGAAGCTAAAACTTTTAATTTGGCTCTCTACTCCAGCATTTTGGATTTGATTAATTATTTCATGTGAGGTGACCGTACAGAATGTCACCTTTTTTATTTGAGGGTATTTTCATGCATATCTTTTTTACCGTTTAGAAATAATCACTTTATGTATATAAGAACACCTGTCCCAGGTACATCAAGTGGATGCAGCGGGACAAGGGCATCTTCAAACTGGTGGACTCCAAGGCCGTGTCCAAGCTGTGGGGCAAACTTGAAGGTGTTATACATATTTGGTCAAATTCAGTAGTATGTGTATTAAAGTAGTCAAAAGTGTAGTATTTGGTCACATATTCCTAGCACACAGTGACATCAAGCTTGTGATTCTGCATTTGCACTATGCTTTGGCTGTGTTTCAGAATGTTATGTCCAATAGAAATGAATAGTAAATAATGCATTATCATTTTTAATTGAAATATTACAGAACGTTTCTGAACACATACCTTAATCTGGATGCTACCAAGATTACGGATAATCGTGAATAAGTGAGAGTGTGAGTTAGAGGCGCAAATATCATACCCCCCAAAAAGTGATGGTGAGAGGTTAGCCTTTCTTGGGGGTCTGATCTTTGTGCCTCTAACTTATCATTATTCACAGTTCATTCAAGATTATCAGTAATTATGGTAGCATCCACCTTTTAATGTAGAAGTGTTCAGAAACATATTCAATTTGTATTATTATTTTTGACTCCAAAATGACACATTGTTGTGCCAAACAGAAATGGTAAATAGTCTGAAACACAGCCAAAACAAACTGCAAATGCATCCAACAAGTTTGTAGAGTCACAAGCTGATGTAGTCATTGCATGCCAGGAATATGGAACCAAATACTAAACTTATGTATATTAACTACTTATGATACCTTCAAATGGACTGTTTTCATTTAACGGTAAAACAGATATGTAGGAAAATACCCTCAAAACAGGTGACATTCTGAACGGTCCCCTCATATGAAACATTTCATCTCAAATTTGAAATGCTGGAGTATAGAGCCAAATGAAAAGTTTTAGCTTCACTGTCCAGATAAATATGTAGGGGAGTGTACATGCTTTAGAAGCTCTTTGGATCTCAAACGATGGGCAAGCCTTAGATTGTACATTGAACATGCTTCTTTTAATCAAAAACATAATATAAAGGAAGCCTGAAAGATTTGTGTAAACTTTTTGATACTCTTCAGCAGGTTACGTACGATGTATTCTAAGTTCAATGCAAGTGTAGTTCTTTTTGTCTCGTAGTTGAAATCTTTGGGTTTTCCTCTGACTGGTTGGTTCCCATCATCTGGCTATGGAAAGTAGTCTAGTCCTCCACAGCACTGTCCCTCCACACTCAATGTTTTTTTTGTGTTATTATATATATTTTTTACTGTTCAGAAAAGGGAGCGAAAGGATGTTTGTGTTAAGGAAAGACAGATCCAGATGGTATATTCCCACATTTTGAAGCATATGCTATTTTCATGTACTCTCAAAGTGTATTGATGTAGATTTTACTGAAGTATGTATTATAAAAAAACATGAATTGAAACATCTTGTCTTGGTCAATACTTGTTGGCACTGAATCTCTTTCAGACGGAGTTGAAAAACATAAAGGACTAGGCGAACCAAAACTATGTGTGGTAGATCACCTGGGTGTGAATGAATGGTGACGTTTCACCAAGTAAAATCATCAGAAAATCATAGCTGCTGTTCTGTGGTCAGTTGTGGGAAAAAGTACCCAATTGCCATACTTGAGTAAAAGTATAAATACCTTTTTTAATGGAAAGTTACTCAAGTGAAAGTCAGCCAGTAAAATACTACTTGTCTAAAATTATTTGGTTTTATGTATCAAAAGTAATTAAAACTGCTCATATACATTTAAAATTCCTTATTAAGCAAAGCAGACAGCACCATTTGTTTTGTTTTTAAAGTGTATGGATAGCCAGGGGCACACTCCAGCGCTAAGACATTATTTACAAAAGATGCATTTGTGTTTAGTGAGTCCGCCAGGCCAGAGTCAGTAGGGATGACCACCTGTTCTTTTGATAAGTGCTTCAATTTGACTGTCTTGCTAAGCATTCAAAATGTAACTTTCGGTTGTCATGGAAAATGTATGGAGTAAAAAGTACATTTTCTTTAGGAATGTAGTGAAGTAAAAGTTGCCAAAAATGTAAAGTACAGATACCCCAAAAAACTACGTAAGTAGTACTTTCAATTATTTTTTACTTTACACCACTGTAGAATGGCAACCCACAGCTGATGTTTGTATTGTTCTTCAAACTCAGCTGGATACCTTTTACTGACAATGGCCTTGTATTCTATATACAGTGCATTTGAAAACTATTCAGATGCCTTCCCTTTTTCCACATTATTACATTCTTATTCTAAAATTAAAGAAAACATTTGTCAATCTATGCCCCATAAGCAAAAACAGGTTTTTAGAAATGTTTACAAAAAAAATGTATACTGACAAGATATTGGTAAAAGAACAAGTCCATATTATGGAACCGCTCAAATAAACAGAGAAATGACAGTCCGTCATTACTTTAAGACATGTAGGTCAGACAATCTGGAAAATGTTTGCAGTCACAAAAATCATCAAGGGCTATGATGAAGCTGGCTCTCATGAGAACCACCACTGGAAAGGAAGACCCAGAGTTACCTCTGCTGTAGGGAATACGTTCATTGGAGTTAACTGCACCTCAGATTGCAGCCCAGAGTTCAAGTAACAGACACATCTCAACATGAACTGTTTAGAGGAGACTGCGTGAATCAGGCCTTGGCGGTTGAATTGCTGCAAAGAAACCACTAAAGGACACCAATAAGAAGGAGAGACTTGCTTGGGCCAAGAAACACAAGCAATGGACATTAGACCGGTGGAAATCTGTACTTAGGTCTGATGAGTCCAAATGAGATTTTTGGTTCCAACCTTCGTGTCTTTCTGAGACAGAGTAGGTGAACAGATGATCTCCACATGTGTGATTCCCACCGTGAAGCATGAAGAAGGTGTGATGGTGTGGGGGTGCTTTGCTGGTGACACTGTCAGTGATTTATTTAGAATTCAATGCACACTTAACCTGCATGGCTACCACAGCATTCTGCAGCGATACACCATCCCATCTGGTTTGCCCTTAGTGGGACTATCATTTGTTTTTCAACAGGACAATAACCCAACACACCTCCAAGCTATGTAAGGGCTAGTTGACCAAGAAGGAGAGTGATGGAGTGCTGCATTAGATGACCTGACCTCAACCAAATTGAGATGGTTTGAGATGAGTTGGACCTCAGAGTGAATGAAAAGCAGCCAACAAGTGCTCAGCATATGTAGGAACTCCTTCAAGACTGTTGTAAAAGCATTCTAGGTGAAGCTGGTTGAGAGAATGCCAAGTGTGTGCAAAGCTGTCATCAAGGCAAAGGGTGGCTACTTTGAAGAATCTCAAATATAAAATATGTTTTGATTTGTTTAACACTTTTTTGTTACTACTTTCATAGTTTTGATGTCTTCACTATTATTCTGTCCAAAACCAAGCCATGAGGTTGAAGGAATTGTCCGTAGAGCTCCGAGACAGGATTGTGTCGAGGCACAGATCTAGGTAAGGTTACCAAAAATATCTGCAGCATTGAAAGTCTCCAATAAAACAGTGGCCACCATCATTCTTTAATGGAGGAAGTTTGGAACCACCAAGATTCTTCCCAGAGTTGGCAGCCTGGCCAAACTGAGCAATCGTGGGAGAAGGGCCTTTCTCAGGGAGGTGACCAGGAATCTGATGGTCAGTCTGACAAAGCTCCAGAGTTCCTCTGTGGAGATGGGAGAAACTTCCAGAAGGACAACCATCTCTGCAGCACTCCACCAATCAGACCTTTATGGTAGAGTGGCCAGACGGAAGCCACTCCTCAGTTAAAGGCACATGACAGCCCCCTTGGAGTTTGTCAAAAGGCAACTAAAGGACTCTGACAATGAGATTCTCTGGTCTGATGAAACCAAGATTGAATGCTTTGGCCTGAATGCCAAGCATCACATCTGGAGGAAACCTGGCACCATCCCTACGGTGAAGCCTGGTGGCATCATGCTGTATGGATGTTTTTCAGCGGCAGGGACTGGGAGACAAGTCAGGATTGAAGGAAAGATGAACAGAGCAGTAGAAAGAGATCCTTGATGAAAACCTGCTTCAGAGCACTCAGGACCTCAGACTGGGTCGAAGGTTCACCTTCCAACAGGACAACAACCCCGAGCACACAGCAAAGACAACGTAGGAGTCGCTTCGGGACAAGTCTCAATGTCCTTGAGTGGCCCAGCCAAAGCCCGGACTTGAACCTGATCGAACATCGCTGGAGAGACCTGAAAATAGCTTGGACGCTCCCCGTCCAACTTGACAGAGCTTGAGAGGATCTGCAAAGAAGAATGGGAGAAACTCACCAAATATAGTTGTGCCAAGCTTGTAGCGTCACACCCAAGAAGACTCTAGGCTGTAATCGCTGCCAAAGGTACTTCAACAAAGTACTAGGTAAAGGGTCTGAATGCTTAAGTAAATGTGATAATTATCAGATTTTATTTTCCAAAATGTCTAAAAACCTCTTTTCACTTTGTCATGATGGCTTATTGTGTGTAGATTGAAGAGAAAAACAAACAATTTAATACATTTTAGAATAAGGCTGTAACGTAACAAAAAGTGGAAAAAGTCAAGTGGTGTGAATACTTTCCGAATGCACTGTACATGTCCTATCCTGGCCTCAAGAACATCTGAAACTACTTGACACATGAATGGTATGGTAATGCACACAATATTGGTAGTAACCCATCCAGTCACATCACATTTACTGTCAAAGTGCCTATTTATGAGGATCATTTTTTATTTTACCAGGTAAATTGACTGAGAAAATATTCTAATTTACAGCAACGACCTGCGGAATAGTTACAGGGAGATGAGGGGGGGGATGAATGAGCCAAATTGGTGCAGACATTCTGTGCAGTCGTATACCCATCATTGCAGATGGAGGAGAAATGCTAAGGACTTGGATCACTGCACACTGTGCTATTTGGTATTAATTTACCTGCTGGGCTCCGTCATCTGTTATTTCCCAGTGTTATGTCCTCTCACAGTATGGCCTGATGGGATTGGAAGGGATCAGGTGAGATCAGGGTTAGAAGCCCCATGTAACTTCCTGTCCACCCATTCCCTCACACTCATCCTATTCTGACTCACCATTGTGTCCAGAGTCATGCTCAAGGGCAGCAGACTTAAGGGCTAACCAGCTGAGGGGTCATTACCACACACACGCACTTACCTATGGTCAGCCTCCGATGCAACTAAATGTTTTCTTTATTATCCAACTCTGTGTTGTCCACTGCCCCTGTGTGTCTGTAATAAACATGAAGTTGTATATTATATGAAGTGTACTAACTTATATTTGGTTGGTTTCCTTACAGGGGGAAGGAAGCCGAAGACACAACAACCTCAGCCTGACACCAACGGCAACATTGACCTGGGGAGACTTGGAGAGGGAAAGGTACCACAGAAACCCGATTACTTATGCAGGGTGTGGGGGTCTTTCTCCAGTCCCTGTGGTGCTGGTTGGAGGGCTGTGATGGGCTCAAGTCCCTATCAAAGTGCCCAGTTTCACACAGTGACAAATATCCCTGTGAACAGTGTACAAAACTAAGAACACTTGCTATTTCCATGACATACACTGACCAGGTGAAAGCTATGATCCCTTACTGATGTCACTTGTTGAATCCACTTCAATCAGTGTAGATAAAGGGGAGACAGGCTAAATAATGATTTTTAAGCACTGAGACAATTTAGACATGGATTGTGTATGTGTGCCCATTAGAGGGTGAATGGGCAAGACAAAATATTTAAGTACCTTTGAACAGGGTTTGGTAGTATATGCCAGGCGCACTGGTTTGTGTCAAGAACTGCAATGCTGCTGGGTTTTTCACACTCAACAGTTTCCCGTGTGTATCAAGAATTGTCCACCACCCAAAGGATATCCAGTCAATTTGATACAACTGTGGGAAGCATTGGAGTCAACACGGGCCAGCATCCCGTTGGAACGCTTTTGACACCTTGCAGAGTCCATGCCCCGATGAATTGAGGCTGTTTTGAGGGCAAAAGGGGGTACAACTCAATATCAGGAAGGTGTTCCTAATGTTTTGTACACACACATATAGATATATATATAGTACCTGTCAAAAGTTTGGACACAGTCTACTCAGAATTCCTCTGTCCAGTGTGTGTTCTTTTGTCCATCTTAATCTTTTCTTTTTATTGGCCAGTCTGAGATATGGCTTTTTCTTTGCAACTCTGCCTAGAAGGTCAGCATCTCGGTGTCGCCTCTTCACTGTTGATGTTGAGACTGGTGTTTTGCGGGTACTATTTAATGAAGCTGCCAGTTGAGGACTTGTGAGGCGTCCGTTTCTCAAACTAGACACTAATGTACTTGTCTTCTTGCTCAGTTGTGCACCGGGGCCTCCCAAGGGTTTTCTAGTGATCAATTAGCCTTTTAAATGAGAAACTTGGATTAGCTAACACAACGTGCCATTGGAACACAGGAGTGATGGTTGCTGATAATGGGCCTCTGTACCCCTATGTAGATATTCTATTTTAAAAAATCTGCTGTTTCCAGCTACAACAGTCATTTACAACATTAACAATGTCTACACTATTTCTGATCAAGTTGTTATTTTAAATGACAAAGAAAATGTGCTTTTCTTTCAAAAACAAGAACATTTCTAAGTGACCTCAAACTTTTGAACGGTAGTGTATATATATATATATATATATAAAATAATTTTGGGGGAATTCAGTCAGGTCTCAACCTACTGTTGAGTTAGTAGTAGAATACACAAGGTGCAATTTCGAAATGTGCATTTTCTTATGTCAGTCACTCAATTAGCATGTCAATTCAATATTAGGAAGGTGTTCCTAATGTTTGGTACACTCAGTGTATGCTGTCAAGCTGCTGGTTCTGCTTTCTACAGTACATGGCAGTATTGTTAATAGCCTGCTGTTGTTGCCTGATAGGTGCTGTGGACTAACTGCCCAACCAAAGGCTGCAGAAGTGAAGTGGGAAGCTAAAGTCGTGCATGTTTTATTCTCAATAGAGATTTGAGGGGGAGGCCCCAAGACAACGTGGTGCAGAACAATGGAGACTGAGCTCCAACCATATATATATATATATATATATATACAGTGCCTTGCGAAAGTATTCGGCCCCCTTGAACTTTGCGACCTTTTGCCACATTTCAGGCTTCAAACATAAAGATATAAAACTGTATTTTTTTGTGAAGAATCAACAACAAGTGGGACACAATCATGAAGTGGAACGACATTTATTGGATATTTCAAACTTTTTTAACAAATCAAAAACTGAAAAATTGGGCGTGCAAAAATATTCAGCCCCTTTACTTTCAGTGCAGCAAACTCTCTCCAGAAGTTTCAGTAAGGATCTCTGAATGATCCAATGTTGACCTAAATGACTAATGATGATAAATACAATCCACCTGTGTGTAATCAAGTCTCCGTATAAATGCACCTGCACTGTAATAGTCTCAGAGGTCCGTTAAAAGCGCAGAGAGCATCATGAAGAACAAGGAACACACCAGGCAGGTTCGAGATACTGTTGTGAAGAAGTTTAAAGCCGGATTTGGATACAAAAAGATTTCCCAAGCTTTAAACATCCCAATGAGCACTGTGCAAGCGATAATATTGAAATGAAAGGAGTATCAGACTACTGCAAATCTACCAAGACCTGGCCGTCCCTCTAAACTTTCAGCTCATACAAGGAGAAGATTGATCAGAGATGCAGCCAAGAGGCCCATGATCACTCTGGATGAACTGCAGAGATCTACAGCTGAGGTGGGAGACTCTGTCCATAGGACAACAATCAGTCGTATATTGCACAAATCTGGCCTTTATGGAAGAGTGGCAAGAAGAAAGCTATTTCTTAAAGATATCCATAAAAAGTGTTGTTTAAAGTTTGCCACAAGCCACCTGGGAGACACACCAAACATGTGGAAGAAGGTGCTCTGGTCAGATGAAACCAAAATGGAACTTTTTGGCAACAATGCAAAACGTTGTGCTCGGCGTAAAAGCAACACAGCTGAACACACCATCCCCACTGTCAAACATGGTGGTGGCAGCATCATGGTTTGGGCCTGCTTTTCTTCAGCAGGGACAGGGAAGATGGTTAAAATTGATGGGAAGATGGATGGAGCCAAATACAGGACCATTCTGGAAGAAAACCTGATGGAGTCTGCAAAAGACCTGAGACTGGGACGGAGATTTGTCTTCCAACAAGACATAACATAAAGCAAAATCTACAATGGAATGGTTCAAAAATAAACATATCCAGGTGTTAGAATGGCCAAGTCAAAGTCCAGACCTGAATCCAATCGAGAATCTGTGGAAAGAACTGAAAACTGCTGTTCACAAATGCTCTCCATCCAACCTCACTGAGCTCGAGCTGTTTTGCAAGGAGGAATGGGAAAAAAGTTCAGTCTCTCGATGTGCAAAACTGATAGAGACATACCCCAAGCGACTTACAGCTGTAATCGCAGCAAAAGGTGGCGCTACAAAGTATTAACTTAAGGGGGCTGAATAATTTTGCACGCCCAATTTTTCAGTTTTTGATTTGTTGAAAAAGTTTGAAATATCCAATAAATGTCGTTCCACTTCATGATTGTGTCCCACTTGTTGTTGATTCTTTACAAAAAAATACAGTTTTATATCTTTATGTTTGAAGCCTGAAATGTGGCAAAAGGTCGCAAAGTTCAAGGGGGCCGAATACTTTCGCAAGGCACTGTATATATATATAAATAAATAAAACCTGTTGTTATATTGTCGATGGCCACAACATCATCAGCAGAGCTGGGTCACAGTGGAGGAGATGGCCTGAGACCGTCAGAAGTGGTGAACAATTGTTGCTAGCCTATGCACTAGCCGGAAAGACAGGGGATGAGTGAGAGAAATTTTTCTGAATGTTTGTGCTTAAGCATTTAGTAAGTACACTGGGCAAATTTGACATCAATGACATTGTCATAAACAATATTAACAGGGCTGGGAATTTCCAGCGACCTCACGATACCATCACGATCCTTAGGTACGATATGCATTGATATGTATCTGCTGCAGAGAGACATGACAAAACTAGTTTTAAATCAGTCATGGAAGTACGTGCTGAAAACATGTTGGCTCACAAAAATAAGCAAAACAAAAACAATGGTCACATACATTTTACTGTTTCAACGGGTCAGCCATAGCAGAGCTACTGGATATAATGACCAGATGTCGCCGCCCTAACAACGGGATTCGTTGTCCACAGAGCAGAATGGTGGGCTGTCAAACTCCTGCCTAGTCCTCTCTTTGGATTGGTGGATACATCTTGTTATTTGAATATTTGATGAGGGTTGTTGACGTCAACTGCCTGTAATCAATGGAGAGTGAGATGTTACGCTACCCTCCTGAATATTCATAGACTGTCTCAAATTACAACATGTTCATCTTAGATAAAGAGTGTTGCCGGGATGTCACGTGCATCACATTTATCAGGACAGTCGTAACAACCTAAGGATTGCAACATTTCTATTAGATCAAATAAGAAATTCATTTTTATTTTTGACTAAATTCGACACATTGCCCCCGCATACAATAACTTAACTTAACAATTAATTATCTGCCTAACGTGGACAGATCTTGGGCGGAATAAACCCTCTCGCGGCGCCCCTGGAGCAAATTAGACTTAAGTGTCAAAGTGCCATGCTCAAGAGCACATCAGATTTTTCACCTTGTTGGCTCGGGTATTTGAATCAGCGATCTTTCGGTTACTAGCCCAACGCTCTAAGATGGAGAACAAGCTATAGGATGAAAAATACCGGAGTTTTGGCCCAGGTAAAGCAGACCAGCGCTAACTTAAAAAAAAAATGTGTTTTTACAAATTCATATTTGTAGTCAAAGTATGGCATTAATATCATCCCAAAATAATTTGAGATATGTAACTGTATCGATCCCCCCCCCCCATCACTAAATATGAACATTCAGAACTAACCAAAGTATTAAAACACTAAAATAAAGAAGTAAACATGACATGAACAAAAACAAGATGTCAGAATGTAAGTATTTTATTTTGACATGCTCATTGGCATTCTTGTTGCCACAGCACTGAAAATAATAGCAGTTACAGTATTGATAGGATCCTATTCTCCAATTACTTTAAACCAGTTATACACCTCATATGAAGAAAAACGATAATGAGGGATAACATCTCACTTGACAGAAAACAAGTACTGGTTTAAAAAATAAATAAATAACTACTCTCTGGTGTCAAGTCTGCAGAATCAAATTTCAGCACCAGTTCAAGTAAAATAAGCATTCACTTCTCCAGTATCACACATGTTGTTTGATCCAGTCGATTCTTCCAGGACTGTCCTGAACTGAGACCCTATTGCACGAAGCCTCGGATAGGCAACCTACATCAGCCTATGAGGTTGATCCCGTGGCTCCCTGAAGCTGACATCACAGAGCAGTGAGAGGTGGTCGGAGGGGTAGTGGTATGAGGGCAGGCGGTCAGGTCCTATCTGTTCCTCAGTGGGTATGTCCAGCAGGGTGTCCACAGTGAAAGCACCGTGAGAGTACCAGATGTAGTCCAGGGTACTGCAGCTCTCCCCTGAGGGACGGATCTTCCAGGTAGTGTAGGCCGGCTCCGTCTGCCCATCTGCACTCAGCAGCTTATAGGCGGAGTCCAGACCCAGGGGGGAGGAGATAAAACGCCTGTACACGTCCTCTGAGGGCTCAGCGTTAAAGTCCCCACACACTATCAGAGGCACCCCCTCTGTCCCACTCCCTCCCCCAGGTCCCCTACTGACTGGGTCTGACCCAGCCGCCCTCGAGGTGATAGCCTTTAGGCTCTGCAGCAGGTCAGCCCCTTGGGCCCCCCTCAGCCTTTCCCAGCCACTCCTCGCCTTCAGGTGGGTCACAGCCACGCACAGCCTCTGGCCCGTCTCCCGGCAACGCAGCGTCTGCACGATGGCCACCTGATTGGTAGGCAGCATCATGGCAGAGAGGCGCAGGTGGGAGGTGTGGAGGAGGCTGAAGCGTGCACGGCGGTAGAAGAGCGCACAGCCGTCAGGGCCGTTGTTGCTGGCCACTTCCAGGCAGGGGGACCAGGGCTTGGGAAGGAATGTGCTGTGGTAGCCCAGGCTGGCCAAGATGGGCTGGAAGGTGTCGTAGTAGTGGTCCACTTCCTGGAGACACAGGATGTCAGGGCGGTAGGTGAGGATCTCTTCCAGGATCAGGTACTTCCTCTCAGCCCAGTTCAGAGCATCCAGAGGACATTGCACAAAGCCATCCTTACCCTCCCCTAGAGCTGAGAGGAGGAGAGAGGACGGTTACCAGACATTAGCAGTAGACATTACTGTATAGCGTTGAACACTTCTCCCCATTTCTGATCGAAAGCCATTGTGAGCACTGAGCAGTATCATGGTCTGAAGTCTTGAGAGCTAGAATCTTGGATATTCATAGAGTGTACAAAACATTAAGAACATCTGCTCTTTCCATGACATACTGACAAGGTGAATACAGGTGAAAGCCCTTATTGACACCACTTGTTAAATCCACTTCAAATCAGTGCAGATGAAGGGGAGGAGACAGGTAAAAGAATGATTTTTAAGTCTTGAGACAATTGAGACATGGTTTGTGTATGTGTGTCATTCAGAGGGTGAATGGGCAAGACAAAATATTTAAGTGCCTTTGAACGGGGTATGGTAGTAGGTGCCAGGCGCACCGGTTTGTGTCAAGAACTGCAACGCTGCCTCGTTTTTCACGCTCAACAGTTTTCCATGTGTATCAATAATGGTCCACCACCCAAAGGATATCCAGCCAAACTCAATACAACGTGTCAACTGTGGCAGGCATTGGAGCCAACATGGGCCAGCATCCCTGTGGAACGCTTGACACCTTGTGGAGTCCATGGGGGGGGACTGTTCTAAGGGCAAAATGGATGGGGGATGGGGGGGGGGGGGGGGGTGCAATTCAATATTAGGAAGGTGCTCATACAGTACATGTTCTGCTCTGGTAGTCTTCTGTATTCTATAGTACTCTATCATCTATCAGAGATCAATTTACCTTGAGCTAGGATGTTCCATGTCATGACCCGTATAGATGGTGTTTGCTGTTGCTCATTGTTCCTGTATTGGTGCTGGTGTTTAGGGTCTACAGGGTAGACCAGGTCCCTGTGTGGCCGGGCCGGCCGGTTCTGGAGGATCTCCTCGCACTCCCTGAGCAGCTGGTCTGGGTCGGCCTGCTCCAGGCCCTCCGGGTCCTGGTCTGAGTCCTGGTGCTCTGGGTCGTAGTCCTGCTGGGCCAGTGGAGCACTGTTCAGGGTCTGGGCCAGGGTACCAAACAGCCTGCTGCTGCTACTGCTGCCCATCAGACACACTGAGGACAAGGAGACAACATATTAGAGAAATACAAAACACTGCACACATACAGTGTGCGCACATAATCACGCGCACACACACAGTAAAACATGAGTCCTGTCATGTTACCCTGCAGTCAGCAGAGACTGTCTCTCTCAGGCTCTCACATGAAAGACCATGTCTGAATCAGACTGTAACCACTTGTATATGTGGCATGCAATATGCTCTTAGGTGGACGAGTCAACAGCGAAACAATGCCCACTGATTAAGGATAGCACATTCACAGGACGACAGACAGGCAGACACTCCCTCGTGAGTTAGGCTCCGACTCATCCTCTGCGTTCCTTGGAAGCCATTTTGTGAGCAAGAGCAGCTAGAAAAAGAATAGTTAGACAGAGTGGATCTAAAGAAAGATATACATAAATAAGCTTGATAGAACTGTGGTCAAACCGATCATCTCCATCCTTAGACTACGTACGTCACTGTGGTTTAGAGAAATCCTCACCACTGTTTTGTCTAGGTGTCGGAGAACAGCAGCACTACTCTCTAGCTCTATTCCTCTCGCTGTTTTGATGACTCCTTCACTGTCTTTCTCCTCCTTGTACTTCAGTTTCTTCTGATTTTTTTTCGCCCTCAGTCGTTTTTCGGACAATCCGAGTGCTTCCACTTTAGTTCTCTGCTGCTTTCAGTTTGTCGTACTCAGTCTCTCTCCCCCTCTGTCTCAGTCCCTCCCTCTGTTTCTGTGTCAGTGTGACATTCCAGCTAATGACAGCGTGACTGTTTAGACACAGTTAGTCTGTGTGAGACTGATGGGAGGACAAGGGAAGGGAGAGAAAGGAAAGGAAGGGGGAGGGGAGGATATGAGGTCATCACCATGGCTTGTCATATGTCAGTTGGAGCTGGCAGACTGATGTATCCGGACACAAAGAAAACACACAGGGGAGTGGAAGGTGGACAGTAACACACTTGAGTCGCCCACACACACACACACACACACACACACACACACACACACAAGGTTTGGAGTGCAGGGGTGCAAGGGTTGGCGAGTTACTCAATACCCAGGACACAGTGTTCTAGTGCAGGATCATGTTTACACACCATAAACTTCTCCAGAGAGAGAGAGAGAAAAGCAGGGAGGAAGAGCACAGTATTTATTTGCCACCATTTGCTGACCTCTAGCTGCAGTTTTGATTCTGGAGTTATTACTTATTCCCATCTGAAACATATTTTTTTTACCTACAGACACCTTTCAGATGTGAACACATATCTTCACATCTTACAACTATTTCTTAGAGCTCTCTTAAATATGGTCCAGACAATTTTCTCAGTCGAACACTCAGTTTTTCCGATTGAGTTGAGAGATGATAGACAGTTACTCACAAAGAAAACGTAGAGTCGATGGAGAAGAATCACACATGCCCTCTTTTTAAAATCTTGCTTTTTGACTCACGCTCGACCCAGTGTCCAGGCTCTCTCCATGGAGCTACATAGAGCACTCTTGCCTCTCCTCTGTTTCTCTCTCCTTCTCTTTCTCCAGGGGTTCTTTCTCCTGAGAGAGATTGGACTCTTCTGAAACTGATGTATTGACGTGAAAGAATGTTCCGGAGCAAGCGGATGTGACTGGACTGCTCGGTGTGTGTGAGAGTATAAGAGACTGGACTGTTCTGTGTGTGTGTGTGTGTGTGTGTGTGTGTGTGTGTGTGTGTGTGTGTGTGTGTGTGTGAGTGTGAGTGTGTGTGTGTGAGTGAGAGAGTTTTCGAGAGATGGGGATTCTGCGAGCTACCGAGCATTCCTGAATAGACCAGTGTCAAACCCAGTCTCCTCTCTTCATCCCCACACTGCTCATTTGGCTGCCACAATGGCTTATTAGAACTGTCCCGTGAGGGTCACACACATGGCATACAACCACTCGCATAGAGATATGGCACACAAACACCACAAATTACCAAATTAAATGAGATTAGTGTGGCTTGTCCTTAGTTAATCTGTGTGATAGAGGAGAGACTCAACTGAGTGGAATGTGATTCAATAAGCTGACTCAGTCTGCTGCTCATAGAGCACATACACTGGAATGCTTCAGGGTCCCATTCAGCACGAGTATTCTACATGTACACTATGTAGAATGTACATACGGTATGTGGCATCAGAGAGTAGGCGTTTCCCAAACATAAGGTTAAAAATAGCTGGAAACACCGGTGGAGTGGACATTATGTTTCTGACTCAACTGAGAAAGAACATGATTGTATCTGTGTTTCCAGTTGGCTATACTTACTTTACTTACCATCTCCCTAGAGGACAAAAGCTAAAAGAAAGGAGACGAAGGAAACCGTTTCAATAATTGGTATCTAGGCCTACTCAATTATACTGCAGACCTAAAATCTGTTGTTCTCCATAAAAATACCGCATTGACGGCACAGCAGGCCAGGCCTATCTACGGGCCTACATTTAAACTGGAGAGCAGAATCTCTCCATAGGAATGTTGGTGACATCAGCGTTGAATGAGACAATCACATGACTGCTCCAGGCAATTATCAAATGAAGGATGGGAGCATGACAGAGGCTAGGTGGCCAGGTAGACTAAAATTAAAACATTTGGGAAGCAGGGGGTCTGGCCCCCAATGCCCCTTGAACTCCTGTCCATGGACAGGAGGGAGATGTAAGGGGAACAGAAAAATAGCCTGGCCCCCTCATTTTCAGAGTGTTTCTGAGTGTGTGCTTGTTTCAAAGTTGTCACTTGCACAGGATACAGCAGGTGTAAAACAGTACAGTGAAATGCTTACTTGCAAGCTCTTTACCATCAATGCAGTAATAAAACTAATAATATAGGTAAGAAAACACAAGAAATATGAGACAATAAAAAAAAAAAACTGTGTGCATTCTTAAAGCTGGACTCCTTAATTGAAATAAAGTGGTCAACCGGCCTGTGTTTCGGTAAACAGCTGAGGGATGAACCTGGAGAAATATTCAAAGTGAGAGCTATGTATGCAAGAACTGACCATCTATGATATCACAATTATAGTTTTGACCATGTTTTGGAGGCAACAGTATTTGTTGACATTTACAAACAGTGGCGTATAACAATCTTATATTTTGGGTTCTGATAAGGTACGACAGTTGAACTAAGCTCATGAGACATTTAAGTTAAAATCTTCAAGAACAAAAGTCCAAAATAGATGTAGCAATTTAGGATTCTAGCTTTAATAAGGAAACCTCTCGAGTCGTAACACAGTTATGCACCACTAATCTCATTAAAACAGGCAGCACTCAACCTCAACCTCAGCACTCAACCTCTTTTGGTTTATACTTTATACCCCCCATCATCATTAGATAAGTTTAACCCACTGGTGGAGTCAAACCAATAAAATCATTTAATGGTAAATCCTCGGGAATAGTGGGTTAATTTAGATGAAACCCCCTCATCCACACTCTAGACATTCATATATCAGTGTACTATTAGCTGAGAGGTACAAGGGCTTCTCTCACCATGACCTGATTTTACGGACATGACAGAACCTAAAATAACTCAACCCTTCTGATCTCCTCCTCAGTCACCATGGGTAGGAAAACGTGTGCTGCCAGTTTTAATGAGATTAGTGTTGCATAACTGTAATGAGGTCGCCATTTATTTTTTGGTCTAACCTTTTGTCTTGTTGGAGCCATTTAGCGGAGTGGTTGAATAGAGATGGCCTAGGAAGCATACCTTTTTTTATACTACAGTAAATGGTTATAGGCTAGACCGGGGATCTTGAGCGGAGGGTCGGAACATCATAAATCATTTGTACACTGCAAGTTGACTGCAAGTAGCCCAAACAGATATAGTATGACAAAAACAATGATTTCAAACATGCTTACATTGGGAACAGATTTCCTAAATTAAAATCACTGATCTGATTTCCTGGTGATTTTACAGTCTTAAAAAGGGTAGGAAGCATGAGTTTGCACTATACACCATTTCTCAACATCATATGGAGAATCTACTCTGTGCTCCCGAGTTCATATGCTAACTCTGTAGCTAGCTCAAGCGCTTCACAGACTTTGTGGCTGTGTTATCTAGTGGGAACTCATTAGCACGGCAGGCTCTTGTGCCTTCTTGCGCTAATTGTGTAGTACCTTGTCTTTTCTCTATTTTGTTTTGTCAACTTTTTGGCATGTTCTCTTTGAAGTAGGCTATGGGAGTTCTGTAACCTTTCCCACCTTGGCTTAGTGCTAGTGCGCTATTTGACTGACATCTGGAATCTATCTATTTTGGTTCTCTCTCACTATATAGCTATTGGATTTCCCTCACCGACTCTCCCTCGGCCCGGTGAAGCACCTGCCTCCCCTGGCTTTGGTAGCCAACTCAGCCTGCCCTCTTTCACTATTGGATGGGCCCCAACCAACAATCTGTAAGTCTCTGCTCTCTCTTTGCTTGTGGTCTGTGGTTATGTTTTAGTTGTGTTATTGGGCCCTGGCTTGCCGACCATAACCGTGATGGTTGGCTAGGCTGGCTAATATCTAGTTGGCTAAAAAGTCTGTCCCACGGTAGGGTAAACAAGGTACCAAGGATCACCATCAGTGCTCGGTTGTCTCCACCAAGTCTGTCCACAAACAATTTGATTTGCTGGTTTTAAGCATTATCTCTTTGTTGACTGTTGCGAGGTGTTATCATCCTTCATCAGCACCGGCCTGTACCCTACCTGCCCTAAGCTCTCTCCTGGCCCCTTACACTAAGTCTGAATTTGTCCTGCTAGGTGACCTAAACTGGGACATGCTTAATTAAACTACCTGACCAAGTCCTAAAGCAATGGGACTCCCTACATTTTTCTCAGATTATTACCAATCCCACAAGGTGACTCCAAACACCCAGAAAATGCTACTCTCCTCAATGTACCCATCATGATTATTTGTGAGGATAACTAGTTTGGTGTTTTCTGTAATGACCTTAGTGATCACTGTTTTACAGCCTGTTTGTGTAATGGCTGCTCAGTGAAACATCCTGCCCTGATTTGTCATAGACACTTGCTAAAGAAACTTTCATAAGCAAGCCTTCCTTCATGACCTGGCCTCTGTAAATGGGTATAGAATCAGCTTGATATCTTCAGTGATAGTTAACAAACACGCCCCATAAAGAACATTTTAATTAAAAACAGGTTCAGACCCTGGTTCGATCCGTGATCTGGCAGAGTTACTCCACCTCAAGAATTGCATTTGATGAAAGGCTTGGCACATGCATACTCAGGCAGACTGGCTCTCGTTCAGGCAAATGAGAAATAAGTGCACTCAGGCTATCCGGAAGGCAAAAAGTTAGTTACTTTAAGGAGCAGTTCTCTCTCTGTGGGTCTAGCACCAAGAAGTTCTGGAAAATGGTTAAAGATCTGGAGAATAAACACTCCTCTTCACAGCTGCCGATGTCCCTTAAAGTTGATGTGGTTGTTACTGACAAGAAGGACATGGCTGAGCTCTTTAAAATCACCACTTCATTAAGTCAGGATTCCTATTTGGCTCAGCCATGCCTCCTTGCCCATCCAACATTTCCTCATCTCCCACCCCTTCTAATGCGACAAGCCCTGATGCTTCTCCCTCTTTTTCCCCTGCCCTACTACAAAGTTTCTCCCTGCAGGCGGTCACTGAGGACCTCCTTAAACTTGACCTCCTTGAACTTGGGAGTATGGCTAGACAGTACACTGTCCTTCTCTCAGCACATATCAAAGTTGCAGGCTAAAGTTAAATCTAGACTTTGTGTCCTCTATCGTAATCGCTCCTCTATCACCCCAGCTGATAAACTAACCCTAATTCAGATGACCATCCTAGATTATGGAGGTAAGGGTACTCTCGAGCAGCAGGTAAGCGTGCTCTCGAGCAGGCTAGATGTTATTTACCATTCGGCCATCAGATTTGCCACCAATGCGCCTTATTAGATCACATCCCCGCACTCTATACTCTTCTGTAAACTGGTCATCTCTGTATACCCATCGCAAGACCCACTGTTTGTTGCACATTTAGAAAACCCTTAGGCTTCACTCCCCTTATCTGAGATATCTACTGCAGCCCTCATCCTCCCACATACAACACCCGTTCTGCCAGTCACATTCTGTTGAAGGTCCCCAAAGCATACACATCCCTGGGTCGCTCATCTTTTCAGTTTGCTGCTGCTATCGACTGGAACGAGGTGCAACAAACAAACACTATCTCAATCTTTTCATTCAAAGACTCAATCCTGGACACTCTTACTGACAGTTGTGACTGCTTTGCCTGATGTTTTGTTGTCTCTAACTTCTTGCCCTTTTGTGCTGCTGCCATGTTGTGTTGCTATCATGTTGTGTTGCTACCATGCTGTGTTGTAAAGTGTTGCTGCCATGCTATGTTGTCATTTTAGGTCTCTCTTTATGTAGTGTTGTCTCTTGTCGTGATGTATGTTTTGTCCTATATTTTTATTTAATTTATTTTTATTCCCAGCCCCCATCCCCGCAGGAGGCCTTTTGGTAGGCCGTCATTGTAAATAAGAATGTGATATTAACTGACTCTACACTGTAGAATAATAGTGAAGGGATCAAAACTATGAACACATATGGAATCATGTAGTAACCAAAAAAATTGTTAAACAAATCAAAATATATATTATATTTGAGATTCCTCAAAGTAGCCACTATTTGCCTTGATGACAGCTTTGCACATTCTTGGCCTTCTCTCATATCACCATAACCCTAATTGCTCAATGGTATCTTGAAACATACTAGACAGGTGATACAAAATCAATGAGGCAGAGGCAAACCTGTACGCTAGGAGGAAATAGCCTACCCATACAAAATGTCATTTTATTTCTATGGAATACCCTCTGACTGTTTTTACTGGTCCAGTCCTTTGCGGTGAACAAGCTGTCCAGGACAAGCAGCGTGAGGGAGAAAGGCCACAGGAAAGGAGATGCCGAAGAGGTCAACCCTCTTCGGCGTCTCCTTTCCTGTGGCCTTTCTCCCTTGATTCCTTACCGTTCAAAATACATGATACTAGCGCTACGTTTTTTCTGTCTGTTGTGAATTGGCGTGCTGCATTTTACATTTATCTCGGACCATTTTAAAACTAGGCTACTTGCGGATCGGACCGTTAACCATGTTTAGGCTACACCTTGTTCAGCCATGTTACCTCATTAGATAGCTATAGCTAACAACCGGGGGCGTAGTCAGCAGGATGCAATGTTTTGTAACGTTCAGATTTAAGCTACATAGAACAAACATGCCTCTCTGGCATGTTGAACAAAGAATAACTTTGTCTCTACTCATGGGATTTCTATCTGCAACGTTTAATTAAGAATGGTTTGCAACTGGTCGTGGTCCTAGTAACATTACCAGTAGCCTATATGCAAATGTGCCATTTGGTGGCACATAAAGAAAGAAAAAGGGATAGCTAAAATGTTTTGACTAAATTCCTCTTGCCAGTATACTAACTTTATTTTGAGTTAATGTGGAGCCAATGACTCAGACTTGAGCACTGGGACTCGGACTTCAGCCATAGGGACTTGTGACTCAAGCACAGGAGACTCAATTCGGACCAAGGTTTAGTGACGCAACAACATCGCTGTTCATTAGCCCCCATTCTACCTTTGGACATCAATAAAATAAATAAAGTGCCAAAAATTAAGTCTTGAACTAACTTTGTTATGGAAGTGACATGGGGCAAACAAACTAAAAGCAATCCAAAAAACAAACCAGTTCCCTCTCACTCACACACACACACACACACACACACACACACACACACACACACACACACACACACACACACACACACACACACACACACACACACACACACACACACTTTGGTAATGATTCAGCCTCTACTATATATTTACCACGTTCTGAATGTCTGAGGATGTAGAAGCGCATGAGACTTCACATAGGCCTAATCGGTTTGAATAATAATTCTGGCCAAACAAGTGAAATACACCCCTCCCAACCGTAGGCTATATCGTTCCGAATGTTATTTAAACAGAATCCAATAAAATTATATAATTGTCTTTTTTTTTTAAACAGACACGAGAAAGGTCTTATAAGATGCCTCCTGAACACTGAAAATGCCTACCTGGTATAGAGCTCACTGACGCGGGCGATGAGCCGCGTGATTTCACCTGTGGCTTGCCGCCTTCTCCTCCGGTGTGACAGTGCCGTGGAGCCGGGAGGGATAATTTCTTCGGAGGTGTCTGTTTCTTAGCTGCCGGCCTCAGGGAGGAGAGACACAACGCTGCCAAGTCTCGGTGAAGGAACGAACACCGACGAACCGGATACATGTCTCGCCCCGGTTCTGTCACAACTAGTGTTGCCAAATGAACGAGAGAGCGGTGAGAAGCTACCCTAACAACCTCACTTCAGTCCCAACACTCGATAGTCCTGTCAAATAATAACTATTTGCATAAATAGAGATATCATTATACGGACACAAAATGTTGGTCACTGCGGCATTCTTTCACGTTTGTATCAGTAACAAAGTAGCCGGCAAATGTTTCATCATATTTCTGACAGGCTCTTTGAACTAGAGTTTCGAGGGTGGATAACGAAGAAGGAGGATTTCAAAACCCTAAATACAGAGGCTGGAAAATATCTTGTCAATACAAATATATCCTTAGTAATTATTCGTTTAAAGATACCCGTAATCAAACCACATTCCGCATTTGATTGAGAGATTTAAAGCAACTTCCCCAAAGAATTCCCCTGATTCAAACTGCCAATGGATTGATCTGTACAGTAGCGTTTTCATGACAAACCAGGAAGAGGGCGGGTTTAAGGGTAGAGGGAGGGTGTGGTCTCACCTCTGATCTAATCAGAGGCCAGTGCGCGTGTTGGAAAAACAGCATAATGACGCAAATCTCTCCAAACAAAACGCCACCTCCCACGCCCACATACTTATGCAATGTCCTGTTATGTCAGCAACTGGACGTTTGGACTAGGCTAATAGCTTTCTAAAAACAGATTTACCCACAACGTAACCTACACAAGCATTGTAATACAAATAGTGAAATAAACAATATCAAATAAGGTAGGCCTAGTGAGCAAAACAACCGTTTTACAAGGCATACTTAGGGCTTTTGCATTCAGACATTTCCTATCAGTAACATATCCATTAAAGTTGGGCATGCCACATAATCTATGACATTGGTTACCAGACTTGTGGTCGGTACCCCATGTGCGGTCCCCTGATAATTGAAATGTTGCCTGATTGAGAAAATCTGTAAACTTATCAAACAAATGAATAACAGTTTTCTCTTTAAATGGGTTGACACCTTTTAGTGTCAACTAAGGACCTCTTAAACTATTACAATATGCTTTCATGTCATGATTATCTGCTGGGGCAGCCTGTGGGACCTGAAATGGAGTAAATATGCCCTAACAAAGTGGAATTAATAACTTATTATCTAATGTTGTTATATAACTTACCAGGTGTGTCAGGGGTCTTCAGTAGGCAAAGTTTACTCCAGTTAATCATTGATCAGGGGGAACATTTACATACACACCACCCGGACAGGGTTTTCTAGTGCAGCAATTCTGCCTTGAAATATCTGCATTTATGTAACATTGTTATGAACAGCAGAATAGACCAAACAACAACAAATAACAGGTTTCTTGTTGCCTGCACATGTACAGTACGCTTTGCTGTAGAGAACAGGAGCTAAAGTAGAGAAAAAGTTCTATCCATGTTGGCACATAGGAGATGGATGAGCGTTATATATTGTGTGTGTGTGTAATGCTGACAGGTTTGCGGCTAAATTAAGACACATGCCCATGTCTCTCTCTGTCCGTTCTAAACACAGGGCTGCAGGTGGTAAAACTGATTACATTTTAATCTGGTTTCATTGAGGGGGACAATGGCTCTAAGTACAGCCGCTTGGCAGAAAGAGACTGAGATTAAAAAGAAAGAGAGGAAAATCTCCCCAGCGATAGTATCTCTCTCAATCAGGCCTATTAAATTATGAATTATGAAATTAATGGGTTAAAGAGGAGAACTAACACACACACACACACACACACACACACACACACACACACACACACACACACACACACACACACACACACACACACACACACACACACACACACACACACACACACACACACACACACATTTCCCTCAATGGAACATGAGTGAACCTTTGCCCCAACCTGCACCGTACAAATGTACGGTGCATTCGGAAAGTATTCAGACCCCTTGACCTTTTCCACATTTTGTTACGTTATTGTTTCTCTCAAGCTATGTTGGGTTGGATGGGAGCCTTGCAGCACAGCTACAGTGGCAAGAAAAACTATGTGAACCCTTTGGAATTACCTGGATTTCTGCATAAATTAGTCATAACATTTGATCTGATCTTCATCTTAGTCACAACAATAGACAAACACAAAGTGCTTAAACTAATAACACACACATTATTGTATTTTTCTTGTCTATATTGAATACATCATTTAAACATTCAGTGTAGGTTGGAAAAAGTATGTGAACCCCCAGGCTAATGACTTCTCCAAAAGCTAATTGGAGTCAGGAGTCAGCTAACCTGGAGTCCAATCAATGAGACGAGATGGAGATGTTGGTTAGAGCTGCCCTGCCCTATAAGAAACACACACAATTTGAGTTTGCTATTCACAAGAAACATTGCCTGATGTGAACCATGCCTCAAACAAAATAGATCTCAGAAAGATTAAGAACTGTTGACTTGCATAAAGCTGGCTTTCAAACGTATCTCTAAAAGCCGTTGATGTTCATCAGTCTACGGTAAGATAAATTGTCTACAATTAGAGAAAGTTCAGCACTGTTGCTACTCTCCATAGGAGTGGCCGTCCTACAAAGATGACTACAAGAGCACAGTGCAGAATGCTCAATGAAGTTAAGAAGAATCCTTGAGTGTCAGCTAAAGACTTACAGAAATCTCTGGAACATGCTAACATCTCTGTTGAAGAGTCTACGATAAGTAAAACACTAAACAAGAACGTGTTCATGGGAGGACACGACGGAAGAAGCCACTGCTGTCCATTAAAAAACATTGTCGCACGTCTGAAGTTCACAAAAGAGCACCTGGATGTTCCACAGTTCTTCTGGTAAAATATTCTGTGGACAGATTAAACTAAAGTTGAGTTGTTTGGAAGGAACACACAACACTATGTGTGGAACAAAAAATGCACAGCACACCAACATCAAAACCTCATCCCAACTGTAAAGTATGGTGGAGGGAGCATCATGGTTTGGGGCTGCTTTGCTGCCTCAGGGCCTGGACAGCTTGCTATCATCAACAGAAAAATGAATTCCCAATACTATCAAGACATTTTGCAGGAGAATGTAAGGCTATCTGTCCGCCAATTGAAACTCAATAGAAGTTGGGTGAGGCAACAGGACAACGACCCAAAACACAGAAGTAAATCAACAACAGAATGGCTTCAACAGAAGGAAAATACGCCTTCTGGAGTGGCACAGTCAGAGTCCTGACCTCAACCCGATTTAAAATGCTGTAGCATGAACTCAAGAGCGGTTCACACCAGACATCCTAAGAATATTACTGAACTGAAACAGTTTTGTAAAGATGAATGGTCCAAAATTCCTCCTGATCGTTTTACAGAAAATGTTTGGTTGAGTTTATTGCTGCCTAAGGAGGGTCAACCATTTATTAAATCCAAGGGTTCACATACTTTTTCCACCCTACAGTGTAAATGTTTACACAGTGTGTTCAATAAAGACATGAAAACGTATAATTGTTTGTGTTATTAGTTCAAGAAGAGTGTTTTTGTCTATTGTTGTGACTTAGATGAAGATCAGATCATATTATGTGACCAATTTATGCAGAAATCCAGGTAATTCCAAAGGGTTCACATGCTTTTTTTGCCGCTGTATTTTCAGGTCTCTCCAGAGATGTTAGATCAGGTTCAAGTCCCGGCTCTGGCTGGGCCATTCAAGGACATTCAGAGACTTTTCCTGAAGCCACTCTTATATTGTCTTGGCTGTGTGCTTAGGGCTGTTGTCCTGTTGGAAGGTGAACCTTCGCCCCAGTCTGAGGTCCTGAGCGCTCTGGAGCAGGTTTTCATCAAAGATCTCTCTCTACTTTGCTCCGATCTTTCCCTCAATCCTGACTAGTTTCCCAGTCACTGCTGCTGAAAAACATCCCCACAGCATGATGCCACCAGGCTTCACCGTAGGGATGGTGGCAGGTTTCTTCCAGATGTTACACTTGGAATTCAGGCCAAAGAGTTCAATCTTGGTTTCATCAGACCAGACAATGGTCTGAGAGTCCTTTAGGTGCCTTTTGGCAAATTCCAAGAGTCATGGTCCTTTTACTGAGGAGTGGCTTCGGTCTGGCTCTTCTACCATAAAGGCCTGATTGGTGGAGTGCTGCAGAGATGGTTGTCCTTCTGGAAGGTTCTCCCATCTCCACAGAGGGTCCTTGGAGCTCTGCCAGAGTGACCATCGGGTTCTTGGTCACCTCCCTGCCAAGGCCCATCTCTCCCCTTTGCTCTGTTTGGCCGGGTGGCCAGCTCTAGGAAGAGTCTTGGTGGTTCCAAACTTCTTCCATTTAAGAATGATGAACGCGTGTTCTTGGGGACCTTCAATGCTGCAGACATTGTTTTGGTACCCTTCCCCAGATCTGTGCCTCAACACAATCCTGTCTCTGAGCTTTACTGACAATTCCTTCAAACTTCATTGTTTGGTTTTTGCTCCGACATACATTGTCAAATGTGGGACCTTATATATATATATATATATACAGGTGTGTGCCTTTCCAATCATGTCCAATCAATGGATTTTACAACCGGTGGACTCCAATCAAATTGCAGAAACGATCAATGGGAACAGGATGCACAGAAGCTCAATTTCGAGTCTCATAGCAAAGGTTCTGAAACCCTGTTTTTTGCTTTGTCATTATGGGGGATTGTGTGTAGGAAAATGAGGAAATGAGGAAAATGGTATTTAATACCTTTAAGAATAGAACTGTAATGTAACAATATGTGGAAAAAGTCAAGGGGTCTGAATACTTTCCAAATGCACTGTATGTTAACCCATGTTTTGCCCATGCCCCACACATGGCTGTCCTCTCATCACCTCCCCACTGGGCACAGTGTAACAGTTGTTGGTGGAAGAAGGTGAGGACCAAGATGCAGCGTGGTAAGTGTTCTTCATTATTTTAATAAACTGAACACTAAATACAACAAGGAACAAAAGCAACAACAGAAACAGCTCCGTCAGGTGCAAAACACACTAAAACAGAAAATAACTACCCATAAACACAGGTGGGAACAGGCTACCTAAGAATGGTTCTCAATCAGAGACAACGATTGACAGCTGACTCTGATTGGGAACCATACCAGGCCAAACACATAGAAATACAAAACATAGAACAAAACAGAATGCCCACCCCAACTCACGCCCTGACCAAATCAAAATAGAGACATAAAAAGGAACTAAGGTCCAGACTTGACACACAGACACCATTTTAACTTCTAGTTTTGATTTAGTTTAGTCAGGTTGAGTTATCAACTATGGTGAATTAAATGTGAAATCATCAAAAAATATCACCGTCATTGGATTTAGGTTTAAAGCTACAGTTCGGCATTCAACACCATAGTACCCTCCAAGCTCGTCATCAAGCTCGAGACCCTGGGTCTCGACCCCTCCCTGTGCAACTGGGTACTGGACTTCCTGACGGGCCGCCCCCAGGTGGTGAGGGTAGGCAACAACATCTCCTCCCCGCTGATCCTCAACACTGGGGCCCCACAAGGGTGCGTTCTGAGCCCTCCCCTGTACTCCCTGTTCACCCACGACTGCGTGGCCACGCACGCCTCCAACTCAATCATCAAGTTTGCGGACGACACAACAGTGGTAGGCTTGATTACCAACAACGACGAGACGGCCTACAGGGAGGAGGTGAGGGCCCTCGGAGTGTGGTGTCAGGAAAATAACCTCACACTCAACGTCAACAAAACTAAGGAGATGATTGTGGACTTCAGGAAACAGCAGAGGGAACACCCCCCTATCCACATCGATGGAACAGTAGTGGAGAGGGTAGCAAGTTTTAAGTTCCTCGGCATACACATCACAGACAAACTGAATTGGTCCACTCACACAGACAGCATCGTGAAGAAGGCGCAGCAGCGCCTCTTCAACCTCAGGAGGTTGAAGAAATTCGGCTTGTCACCAAAAGCACTCACAAACTTCTACAGATGCACAATCGAGAGCATCCTGGCGGGCTGTATCACCGCCTGGTAGGGCAACTGCACCGCCCTCAACCGTAAGGCTCTCCAGAGGGTAGTGAGGTCTGCACAACGCATCACCGGGGGCAAACTACCTGCCCTCCAGGACACCTACACCACCCGATGTCACAGGAAGGCCATAAAGATCATCAAGGACATCAACCACCCGAGCCACTGCCTGTTCACCCCGCTATCATCCAGAAGGCGAGGTCAGTACAGGTGCATCAAAGCTGGGACCGAGAGACTGAAAAACAGCTTCTATCTCAAGGCCATCAGACTGTTAAACAGCCACCACTAACACTGAGTGGCTGCTGCTAACACACTGACACTGACTCAACTCCAGCCACTTTAATAATGGGAATTGATGGGAAATGATGTAAATATATCACTAGCCACTTTAAACAATGCTACCTTATATAATGTTACTTACCCTACATTATTCATCTCATATGCATACGTATATACTGTACTCTATATCATCGACTGTATCCTTATGTAATACATGTATCACTAGCCACTTTAAACTATGCCACTTTGTTTACATACTCATCTCATTTGTACATACTGTACTCTATACCATCTACTGTATCTTGCCTATGCTGCTCTGTACCATCACTCATTCATATATCCTTATGTACATATTCTTTATCCCCTTACACTGTGTACAAGACAGTAGTTTTGGAATTGTTAGTTAGATTACTTGTTATTACTGCATTGTCGGAACTAGAAGCACAAGCATTTCGCTACACTCGCATTAACATCTGCTAACCATGTGTATGTGACAAATAAAATTTGATTTGATTTGATTTAAAGTTTGGTGAAAAAAATATGAATTTCCCTGGCATTTGCAAATCCAATCAGTATTCCACTTTGAGTTAACGTCATCACATTTAATTTTGTTGTTGAAAGGATGTAGAAACAACATTGAATCAACCCGTTTTTGCTCAGTGGGTCACTTCTCTTTCACTTCTACCTCCTCTCTTTCTCCTGCAATCTCTCTTCCATTCTTTCCTGCGGATTTAGGGAGAGAACCAGCTAAAACGAGAACAAGCTGTAAGTGAGATTTATACCTCGGTCTCACCTTCTCTTCCCTCATCACAGGATGAGCAGGCAGAGCTCCGCTCCCCTCAGCATGCTAACAGCTTACAGTACCTGAGCAGAGCTTTCTGTAATTAGTATCTTTTTGAAGCCTGTCTGGGAGGGATTGCTGCTGTGCTGAGTAGGAGAACAAGAGGACTTAGAGGGCATACAGCAGATCCTTACCCTAACGAGCACGCTCCACAGCACTGACTCCAGTAGAGAAACCTGCTACCCGCAAAATGTGTGTTAGGTGTTTGAAGAATGTGTTTCCTTTGAAAAGAGAGATTATGGTTCAGCCACTCTGTGCTAATTATTACTTGTCGGTTTGACACAAGAAACATGCATTCAGTCTTCTTCTTCCGTCCCAAAAGAGCTTTTAGATCTTAGGAAAAATGTGAAAAAATTAGACTGTTGAGGGGAGGGGGGGGGGGGGGGGGGTGTTGAGGGGGTAATTGATGAGGAAAACATTTTATTTAATACATTTTAGAATAGGGCTGTAATGTAACAAAATGTGGAAAAAGTCAAGGGGTCTGAATACTTTCCGAATGCAATGTATGTTTACTTATGGTTTGACCACGCCCCTCACATGGCTGTCCTCTCATCACCTCCCCACTGGGCACAGACATCATTATAATGTCTAGTTTTGATTTACGTCTGGTTTTGATTTACATTACGGTGCGGCAGGTAGCCTAGTGGTTAGAGCATTGGGCCTGTAACCGAAAGGTTGGTTGATCAAATCCCTGAGCTGACAAAGTAAAAATCTGTTGTTCTGTCCTTGAACAAGGCAGTTAACCCACTGTTCCTAGGCCGTCATTGTAAATAAGAATTTGTTCTTATCCGACTTGCCTAGTTAAATAAACATAACATAAGAGCATTTCCTCATGATTTTCCAAGCCATTGCCTTGGACATGCTGCTAAAGCAAAAATGGCTTATTGTGTGTGTGTGTGTGTGTGTGTGGTCAATGGCCATTGACTTGCCCCCTTGTCTGACACTAACCTTCTGGTTCATTAATCATAACAGGTCTTCAGTCATTTAAGTGGAGATTTAGTGGACCCCATTTAGATCGATACACATTGAATGTGATCTGACATTACTATTAGAGATTTGGTTGACTTATAACAACTAACATTAGCCTAAATGTATGAAAAAGAGGAACTGAGCATCTAACCGTTGGAATGAAGAGCTTACCGTCTCTATATGAGTAGAACGGAAGGTGTTCAGTGGTGGTTATAATTTGCATGGATAACAGCTATCACAAATCACACTTAAAACTGCTAGACTGTGTGTCAATTTTGATATTTGATATTTTATAGATGATTGAGCACTGTGTGTGTGTGCCGCAGTTTACGTGCAGTTTTAGAAATTATACAGGTTATATCTATACTCAGCACTGGGTGGCGCTCCAACCCCACATTTGACTAACATTCTGATAACTGCTCAGAAAAACTGAAAACACTCTTGCATTATCAAGTGCCACACCAGAAAAGGGTGTTTCCTACATAACTATACCATGTGGTATGCTTTTTGTCAAATGACAAAGTAGACCTAAAGTCTTGATATGTGTAGTTTGAATTGACAGGTACATGAACACCCACCTGATATGTACTTCCAGGACTGAAGCTGTGTCTGTGGCACAATGGTCATTTATATCTATCTCTCTCTCCCTCTCCCTCTCCCTCTCTCTCTCTCTCTCCCTCCCTCCTCTGTTGGACTTTCTATAATTCCCTGTATTACTACCCCATCGCTCTGAAGACGTCTGAGATCCAGAGAGAGATCAGACATCTGTTCATCACACACAGGCATAGATATGGAATAAACTCAATTCAATATGAACATAGAAACAGTAATAAAAGTGATGCCCTGAAGCAGCTCTCCTAACAGACACAGATAGCTAAGGCATACGTACAGACAGACACAGGATTGTACTGTGAGACTATCGATTATTTTTCTCTCCGCTGTTAGACATTGCCTGCATTGATTAATTCTCCCTGTGCAGCGGAGGTGTTGGCTGAGTGAGGATGTTGCCTGAGGGAGTGGAGAAGAAAAGATTCAAAAACAGAAAGCAGCCATGGGTGCCTACTCCTATCTCCTGTTGAGATGTGGTGTGGCCTGACGAGACTAGAGTGGGCTGCCAAGGTCGCAGGGGGACACTTTGTAACCTTTCCACACTGAGAGATGGATAGTTTCTGAATTCAAGAAAGCTTTTTGGAAGACAGATGCACTCTCGGCTCCTGCTATCGCCTCTCTCTGCCTCTCTCGCCTCTACATTTGAACGTGTCTCTTCTCCTGCCGTTCTTCTCTGGTGGAGAAGTTCTTAACCCAGAGGCGCCTGAAAGGAAGATGACGTGTTGTGTTGTAGCTCAAGGCTGGAGGCTACAGAGGCTCCTTCCAGGACAGACTCAGCTCCTCGTACATACACTCACAACCAACAGTTTTTTGATGAGTTTGACGTCTTTCCGCTTGACATCTAAATCAAAAGGGTTGAGCGCTCTAAAAGCCCAGGCAGAATCCACAGGGGATAACTTTGATCTTTTTGTGTCTTTCCACCTCCTCTCTCTTTTTCTCTTGTTTCCTTTTTTCTCTCCCCCTCCCTCTCTGTGATTGATTGATTTTTCACGGTAGTGTGTGCAGGTGCTAACACGACCCAACCCATCAACCCTTCATCCTGCCCTGCTCCCCCCCCCCCCTCTCTCTCTCTTTCTCCCTCCCCCTTTCTCTTTCCCTCTTAACATGGTCCCTGTTCTCCTCATCTGATGCAGAGAGCTGAGAGGACAGGAGGAACAAACAGGAAAAAAATCAATGCTGGAGTAGATTAGCTATGAACAGTGTATGTTTCAAGACGTGTTTGTTTTTGGTGTGTGCGTGCGTGCAGTGGAGGTGAGTGGTGAACAGGTGTGAGGGACAGCTCAATGAGTGTATTAAAAGGGGAGAATGAATATGTCATAGTATATGTATGTGCGTGTATTTGTGTGAAAGGTGAAGGAACAGCCTGGTCATCAGAAACACATGCCGATTCCGGATGTTTAAACCCAGTAACCATGCGAAATGAACCCTGTAACCACACAGAATTAATTAGACGTTCATCCACATTATGTCAAACCTTAAGCTATGAGATCAGGTTGCAGCGAAATTAACAGAAGAAAATGAGTGCTATTTAACTTTGACCTCTGATGCTCTCTGTGCTCTGTGCTTTGGCCTTCAGATGCTGGTAAGGAAGAGGATTGTCAAAGAGGAGAATACACATTAGCAAGTCATTTATTTCCCAAAGTAGGTGACGCTCTGAGGCATTGACACTTGTACAATTTCACACACACACACACACACACACACACACACACACACACACACACACACACACACACACACACACACACACACACACACACACACAACCAAACCTACATATTCATATTATCGCAGACCAGGATCCCAGCCCATATTTCCTCCTTCTCTCCCTCATCTATCTCCTTGTAAGGTATTATGAGCCAGTGTCCTGTGGGCTCTGGCTGCCCTCTGTTTTGTATTCAGGGTTGTTGTAAATTAACCAGTAGAGTATGTTTTTTATATAACAGCCTCCATGGGCTAATGAGAGAGGACCGAGGACCGATGCACACACATGACACATACATGCATGCCAGAGTAAGCTGGTGGGAGGAGCTATAGGAAGACAGGCTCATTTGAATGGCTGTAATGGAATTAATGGAACAGAGTAAAACATGTGCTTTGACACCGTTCTATTTATTCCATTCCAGCCATTACAATGAGCCCGTCCTCCTATAGCTCCCCCCACCAGCCTCCTCTGATGCATCCTTACACACACTTTGATTTAGCAATAACATTTTCTCTCAGTTTTACCTGCAGCCTGAGTAGGCTATTTATCAATTAATATTATAACTGAATTTTGTTCCCCAAGAATAGATAATCTTCTAGGTTTACAGGAAGAGTAGCAGATACGCCATTGCTCCAGGCTGCTTATATATTACGGTAAACTAACCACTACTCGTCTTGCAATCTTCTCAAACTCACTTTTATCCTCAAGCCTTTCTTTCTAGAGTACCCTCCCTCTCTCCGTTCCTCTCCTCTTCCCTGCCTCTCTCTGTATCCTCTCTCTCTTATCCTCCTTTACCTCTCTCTGCATCTTTTCTCTCCGTTCAGGGAAAGGAAATAGCACATAAACACATTCAGTGTTATGAATTAAATATGTAAAATAAATAATGTATTCTTCTGTTATTGGGTTTGCTTGTCATCCTTTTATGCAAACTGTGTTGTGAGGCGACTATTGAGTTGTGTTGCAGGCCCATTAAATTTGATTGTTGCCGCGGTTACATGACGTTTATTAAAATGTCCCTGGCTGGCTCTGCTCTGGCATGTGTTAAGTTGGTTATTTTTAGAGGGTGTTAATGGCTTACAAATTGTAGCGGGTTGTGGAACAGACGGCAGAACTTTGTAATAAGACTTAATGGAAGATGAACCTTTCAGATTTGCTCTGGTTTCAGAAGTGCTGTGTGATCCTCTCTCTCTCTCTCTCTCTCTCTCTGTGTGTGTTTGTCTATGTGAGTGTGACTAGGTGTGCCATTCTCTTTGATCCTGCTCTCTCCCTTTTCTCCTCTTTCGTCTAGATAAGTAGCTGTTTATCAAACCAACCGGATGGAGAAAAAGAATGATACTAGCATAGAAATGACTGTTAGCGATTCGGGAAAGAGGGGAAAGTTTTATTCCTCAGACCGCTGCTCCCATAGGGCGGCGCACAATTGGCCCGGCATCGTCCGGGTTTGGCTGGGGTAGGCCGTCATTGTAAATAAGAATTTGTTCTTAACTGACTTGCCTAGTTAAATAAAGGTTAAATAAAAATACAATAAAAATAAAATGAATGTTTGCAGGAAAACATAAAGACGGCACGATGCTAGATTCTCATTTGAAAGCGTCACTCAGAGATGTGGATGTTTGTCTGGCACACGTATGCCAGACAAACGAAGAAGAAGGATTTTTAGGACAGGGACTCTGAAGAGGTTGTGGCCTTTCCCAGTCTATTGGTGACAACTATTGGTCAAACGTAAGGGACAATATCCTTTTGATAAGAGATGCCATTGAATGTTTTCAGTACATCCTGTAGCATAACACAGCCCAACGCATTGCCTCACAAATATGAAAGCTGACACAGTAACAGATTTCCATTTATTTGAAGTTTCCTCTTCTCTCTATGAGCTTGCCCAGCCAGCCAACTGCCCTTGACTCCAACACCTTCATTCTGTGACTGTTCGGGCTGCTTTCCTTCTTTGTGAAACATTGAAATGTACTTGTGCTACAGAAGATTGTTATAAGTGTGAATTCAAAGATTTGTTTGAGTGATTCGGCCTCTCCCATTCCTCTCTTTCTCTCTCCCGTCATATCCATCCCTCTCTCCCTCTCTCTCACACCTTGCTATTTGTCTCTCTCCTGCATCCTCCGTCTCTCCTCCTCTCCATCCATCTCTCTCTCAGCAGGGTGCAGCCAGGCTGGTGGGGTAATATCTGCTGTGGAGTTGGCTGGCGGATCCTGGTGTGAGGTAGAATGAATGCGGACACAGAGAGAGCACAGTGTGTTTGTCTCTGGCTGCACTCTCATCTACGTCAGCCTCTGTAGCATTACAACAATAACACACCTCTCCTGCATTCATCAATAACACTAAAGACAACATGGCACAGATGTCAAACCATAATATTTATGATGAGACCGTGTTGAGATAGACTTAGGGGCCCTGCAAATGGAAGTTCAAAGATTTAATTTTAATTTGACAAGAATACATTGTTTTGAAACGTGAACCTTGACTTTTATAATCAGATGGCGTGTCTTTGTATTGGTGAGTGTTCTGTGTGCGCACACACACACACACACACACACACACACACACACACATACACACGCTCCCCTCCCCCCACCACACACACACAGACAATCAACTCCTCTCTGTTTCAGGTGTCTGTTGTTTTTCCCTCTGAGTTTCCAACTCATTTAACTTGATCAGTTCATTAAGGCCCCCTAATGAGTGCTTAATTCTGAGAGAGAGCAGATTGCCTCGACTGGCTCACAATCTAATTGGGAGGGGAGAGAGGGCAAACCAAAAAAGAAGAGAGAGAAAAAGAGAATGGGAGAAAGGGGAAGTGAGTGATGTGAAAAACAACTTTCAGAGATTCTCAGAGACATGCTGATTGAAAACCAAGCAGACTGTGTTTTCGTATGTGTGTTTGTGTGTTTTTTTTGTGTGAGAAAGAGAGAGAAAGAGAGATATGAGCTCATGCTGTGTGTGTGTGTGGTGTGGGAGGGTGTTTTTAGGAACATATTGGTTCCCGTGAAACGAAAACATTCAATGAGACCATTTTGTGGATGGTTTCTATTCAGCGGTAATTGACCCTTGAACTAACTTTCAGAGAACCCTGCCTGTTTCTCAGATACCAAGGTCACCAACGTCACACAAACACATTCAACTCTGGACCCCCGTAAGGTCAGAGTTCCACCCCCCCCCCCTAAAATAAAAATAAAAATAGAATGCATCAGCCAGACAGCCACTCACAAAGAATAGACTAGTGATTGTTGTCCATGGTGCTGAAATTGCTACATGTCTATGCGGCTGCCTTTCGAATCAATGAAAGGCTTTCTGTGGTGCCAGGGCATGTAGCCTATCGCTTTGGTTTTGCTAATGGATAAATATTTATTGGTAGAACTATTTGAACATAATTTTCATTTTCATGTTATGCCTAACATTTCACGAAGCTTTAAATAATATTGCCAGGCTGCCATTTAGACTGCTGTCTGGCAGCAATAATGTCATTAATGTTTCAGTAATTCAAGTTGGAAATTCAAACATTGCAGATTGTAAAATGTATTTTTGATGCAACAGCATATTAATCAGCTATGGATAGATAAAAAATAAAAAATCATATTCAACTGTCCTGTACAGAACCTGCATTTTGTGAGCCTTCCTTCCACTCTCTCCCAGCTTGGATAAAATGGTTTTATGCACAAAAACAATCTATTAAAACTCGATGTCTGTGGTCTCATGGAAATCAAATTAGCATATTTTAAAAATCTGTAAATTTAAGCTAGAGATATATAGATATTTGTTTGCATTGGGTGCGTCTCAATCTCAAAATGCGTCTCAATCCACAACATCCGCCTATGTATCACTTCCGGATCTGCTGTAAAAGGTGACAGAGCTAGAGCGGTGTTTGTCAGACCATGAGACATCCAGAAAATCGGTCTTCTCACAAAATCGTCTATAGTGTACGAACGGTTCGGCTGCCTTGGAGGATCACATCGCTCACGTCCGAGTAGTCCTGGAATGCCTCCAAGCTAACCAACTGTTTGGCAAGGCTGAGAAGGTCCAGTTTCATCAGGAGACAGAAATCCTGTCATTTCATTCCTCTCTCTGGTCTCCCTACTGCTCTCCAGATCACTGAGGCACTATTCCAGCAGGTCTTCCCGGCATTATGGCCTTCCGGGGGACATCATCTCAGACCGTGGGCCCCAATTCACATCATGGGTAAGGAGAGCCTTTATGGAGATGCTTGGGATCAAGGTCATTCTCATTTCTGGGTATAGGCCTCAGTCCAACTGGCAGGTGGAGAGGATGAACCCGGAGCTGGGGAGGTTCCTGAGGAGTCACTGCCAGGACCGGCAGGGAAGGTGGGCCCGATTCCTTCCCTGGCGGAGTACGCCCAGAATTTGTTACGTCACTCCTGCACCAGGCTGACTCCCTTCCAGTGTGTTCTGGGTTTTCAGCCAGCTCTGGCTCCCTGGACCTCGGGCCAGACCGAAGCTCCTGCGGTTGATGAGTGGTCAGGCACGCAGAGGAAGTGTGGAGCGAGGCTCGCGTGAGACTCCAGCGCACCGTTCACCATCAGAAGGAGCAGGCAGACTGCAACCGCAGTGAGGCGCCCGTGTTACATCTTGGGGATAATGTCTGGCTCTCTACCAGGAATCTCCCACTCCGCCTGCCCTGCAAGAACCTGAGCCCCCAGTTTGTTGGGCCATTCGAAGTTCTCCGGAGGGTTAACGAGGTGATGTATAGGCTACAACGTCCCAGTGACTACCGTATCTCACCTTCTTTTCATGTCTCAGGCCGGTGGTTCCTGGTCCCTTGGCCGATGCTGTCCCCCACGACACCTCTTCTCTCCCTCAGATCCCTACTGGACTCCCGACATCGTGGGGGTCGGGTCTAGTACCCAGAGGAGTGGTATTGGATTCCAGTGGAGAACATTCTGCATCCCAACATCATCCATGATTTCCATCTTCGCCTGGACCGGCCCGCTCCTTGTCCTCGGGCCGTCCCCCTGGTTGGCGTCATCCTGCGGCTGGAGCCGCGCGCCAAGGGGGTACTGTCATGACTACTTCCGCTCCTCCCCTTCATTGTTTGACTTCGCTGATTTACTAACCACCAGTCCTGGGAACCATCATTATGCACACCTGGCTTTCATCATTACACCCACCTGCGCTTCATCTTTAAGCACACCTGGACTCCATTACCTCACTCATTACCTCCCCTTTATCTGGAACTCCCTTAGGTTCCTTCCCCAGGAAGTATTGTTTCTGTTGTTCATGTCTAGGCGCTACTCCTACGTTGTATCGTTCCATGTTATTTGTTATATTAAACTTACCACTTGCACCTAACCTACGTTACACTATATGTGACTCACCACCTGGATTCGGTCTTATGTAGCAACATTAGAATTTCTGTTTTTTTACATTGGATAAAAGTAGAGACTCAGAGCTACAAAATGGTATATCATTCACTGCATTTGAGGAAGCAATGGGAAAGTAATTCTGCTTTGAAAGTTGATCAACTTGTGACCTCACTTTTGAGAAAACTGTCTGTAAATGGTTTGGTATTTCTAATGGAGAGCAATTCTTTGTCTACACCCATTCAGCAATGTTTACACCTTCTTAAGCCTTAGCCCCACCCATCTCTTTAAGGGTTGATCTAACCGTTAGGTACTAACTTGCCAGCTACTTACAGACATCTAAGAGAGAGAGAGAACAGCTCACTGAACATTACTCGCCCTATCGCTCTATCTGTGGTTTCGCGTTCAGAGCGCACACTGGATGCTCTGGGCAATAAGTAGGGTTGTTTCGAAAGCTCTGACCTCACAACTACAGTCAAACACCCATGCTAAATGGCTAACATTGGCTAGCTACCTCCAGACACATAATGAAAGAACACCCCAGAACACCCCTAGCAGAGCTGGTTAGGCTTTTTTCATGTTATCCAGAGCGTTGGTGACTGTAACATTTACTGACACCGGACATATTCAATGGGTGTTGAGCGTGAAAAAATGCATCAGTTATTCTGTGCTCTGGCACACTAAGACGAGAGTATTTTGTTAAGAAATGTAGCTAGATAGCTAGCTAGGTAAAAAATGAATCCCAACGCATGATGTAACATTAGTTAGCGAGCCAGCCAGCTAACATTAGCTAGCTTGCTAACAGTACACTTGAACTTGAAATTAAGATACTTGGGTGGAGTCTTTTGTTAAGACATGTTGCTAGCTAGCTAAACAATGGACCATAATCACAACTCATGACATTACTACCCTGCATGAATCTGCAGGTAGCTAACCAACCAGGTTCTATGGCTATAACTAGTCAAGCAAATGTGTCTGCGATACGAAGAATAAGATAATATGCATAACGTTAGCTAGCGACCCAGCTAGCTAACGTTAGCTAGCTAACAGTACATTTGAAATGAAACCACTTTCTGTCAACATTAGAAACGTGTAATATCTGAAAATCTTACCAGTATACATCATGGTTGGACACGTCTTCTGTCTGATGTCATGCATGGTTTCCTTAGTTTGAAGATGTAATCCAGACTGGTGCTTTCTCCATCTCCTCAGCTATTATACTTGAATTCCACTGATTTCAAAACTCCGTCCTCCAGAAAGTGGAGAGCATACACATGACGTTAGCTAGCGAACCAGCCAGCTAACGTTAGCTAGCTAACAGTACACTTTAACTTGACATTAGGTTTATGCAGTTTTACTACACAATACATAAAAAAAGCCACCTTTGACACGATTACCTAAACATACTGACCAGCTCCAATAGACAGACGTGTGCTATATGGTAGACCAATCCAAACTCATCTCTCGGCATGTCCAGCCCACTCATTATCTCAGCCAATCATGGCTAGCGGGAAGTTTACTCACTTTGTCTGTGGCTAAACCAACTAGGCTCGAAATGTAACAATTTTATTTGTATTTACAGACAAGTTTGACATTAAGGCACATGAAAGTTCACATGTTCGAGAAGGCATTTCTGCCAAAAAACGCATTTTGCAAAAAACATTTTTTACGTTCAAACAGCTCTCCTGTGAATATGTGACTTGTGACATACGTCTAGTTTCCTGAATTGGGTCACCTATATAGCATTTAGTTGCTGTTTACATGCTTTTAATTTTTTTATATAAAAAGTGACACATCAAATAGCCTAACAATGAAGAAGAAAGTAGTCAGCTTGAGGATGAATTCAGCCACTATTTATTGTTGGGTTTTGTCTGGCTAATAGCCTACAGAAATGGGATGCGATCAAGGTAAATTAAATGTAATCAAATTAAATTAAATCCAACTTGAGATACTCCCCTGGTCTCCTGAAGAGCTCCTTGCTTATTCTATCTCTCTCCCTTTTCTATTTCTTTCTCTTACATCTCTTTGTGTCTGTGCTTATCTCTCTCTTTTTTTCTATGTAGAGGCTTATTACCTACAGTATGCTACTGTGTCACTTGCATTTGTGAGCAAATGTTTCCACCACAGCCTGTCGGTCCAGGTTGCTGGCCCAACTTCTATAGGCCTGCTGAGTATTGTCAACCCAGACAGTCTTTCCCGATACATTGTGCATTGTATGTCCCTTGCGCTGCACACAATTGAAACTTTGTCTTGAATGATCCCTGCCAAGATGTACCAGAGATAAGGGACTGTTGATATTGCAACCACACAACTCAACTCGGGGGCTGCGCGGGCGTCCAGTACGCCAGTGCATCCTTTTAGAAACACAGATAGGATTATCATCATGACTCATACGTCTGTGTTGATTCTCTCTCTCCATGGCTGTGCCCACACTACTCCTCTCCCAGACTGAAAAAGAGCACAGAGCAAAAAAAAACACATCAATGTGATAGGGTCCATTGAATAGAGAAGAGAAGGTAATCAGTTGATAGTGTATATATATTTTTTTAATTTTACCTTTATTTAACTAGGCAAGTCAATTAAGAACAAATTCTTAATTTCAATGACGGCCTAGGAACAGTGAGTTAACTGCCTGTTCAGGGGCAGAACGACAGATTTGAACCTTGTCAGCTTGGGGATTTGAAATTGCAGACTTTCGATTACTAGTCCAACGCTCTAACCACTAGGCTACCCTGCCGCCCAGGTGTTGTATACAATATATTGTAGTTGATACTGTGATTAAAATTCCAAGGAATTTAAGTTATTTATCTGACAGAAATACAGTCAACTAAAAATCTTGAGGAATAAATATTGATTTCTAAGTTGGTTGGAAAGGTATTCAAAGGCATTCAATGGCAAGTTCCATCACAATTAATTATCCTAACTATAGAAGTATTTCATGAGAGTGTCACGACTTCCACCGAAGTTCCTCTCCTTATTCGGGCGGTGTTCGGCGGTCGACGTCACCGGCCTTCTAGCCATCGCTGATCCATTTTTCATTTTCCGTTGGTTTTGTCTTGTCTTACTTCACACCTGGTTTGAATCCCATCAGTTACATGTTCTGTATTTAACACTATGTTTCCCCCCATGTCTTTGTTGGTGATTGTTTGTTGTATGTTTTGTGCAAGTCATGTTCTGGTGTGCGATGGGTTTTGTACCCTTTTATATTATTTTTGTATATATTGGTTATTGGAGTTTTTTAGCATTTATACTCCGTTTATACCAAGTTCACTCTCTTGCGCCTGACTTCCCTGCCACCAGCATGCACCCATTACAGAGAGACATTTATATTTTCTAAGTTACTGTTGAGTAGCTCTAATAAGTTGAGTCAGTTGTTTGCAATTAAAGGGGTAATTGATGATCTACCCAGCAACTACTTGATCTATTCTGATTGGTCAGATGTTCGTTAACTTCTTATGGTATAGGGGACGCTTGCGTCCCACTTGGCCAAAAGCCAGGGAAAATGCAGCGCGGCAAATTCTAATAAAATGATATAAAAATCAAAATTTCATTAAATCACACATGTAAGATACTAAATTAAAGCTACACTTGTTGTGAATCCAGCCAACATGACAAATTTTAAAAAGGCTTTTCAGCGAAAGCATAAGAAGCTATTATCTGATGATGGCACAACAGTAAACAAAGAGGGTAGCATATTTCAATCCTGCAGGCACTACACAAAACGCAGAAATAAAATATAAAACATGCCTTACCTTTGACGAGCTTCTTTTGTTGGCACTCCAATATGTCCCATAAACATCAGAATTGGTCCTTTTGTTTGATTAATTCCGTCCATATATATCCAAAATGTCAATTTCTTTGGCGCGTTTGATCCAGAAAAAAACAGCTTCCAAATTGCGCAACGTCACTACAAAATATTTCAAAAGTTGCCTGTAAACTTTGCCAAAACATTTCAAGCTACTTTTGTTTGGCCCTGTCCTGGGGTGTCCTCGGATGGGGCCACAGTGTCTCCTGACCCCACCTGTCTCAGCCTCCAGTATTTATGCTGCAGTAGTTTATGTGTCGGGGGGCTAGGGTCAGTTTGTTATATCTGGAGTACTTCTCCTGTCCTATTCGGTGTCCTGTGTGAATGTAAGTGTGCTCTCTCTAATTCTCTCTTTCTCTCTTTCTTTTTCTCTCTCGGAGGACCTGAGCCCTAGGACCATGCCTCAGGACTACCTGACATGATGACTCCTTGCTGTCCCCAGTCCACCTGGCCGTGCTGCTGCTCCAGTTTCAACTGTTCTGCCTTATTATTATTTGACCATGCTGGTCATTTATGAACATTTGAACATCTTGGCCATGTTCTGTTATAATCTCCACCCGGCCCAGCCAGAAGAGGACTGGCCACCCCACATAGCCTGGTTCCTCTCTAGGCTTCTTCCTAGGTTTCGACCTTTCTAGGGAGTTTTTCCTAGCCACCGTGCTTCTACACCTGCATTGCTTGCTGTTTGGGGTTTTATGCTGGGTTTCTGTACAGCACTTTGAGATATCAGCTGATGTACGAAGGGCTATATAAATACATTTGATTTGATTTGATTTTGTAATACAACTTTAGGTATTTTAAACGTTAATAATCGATCAAATTGAAGACTGGTCTACCTGTGTTCAATACAGGAAGACAACAAGCCAAGCTACTTTTCAAGTCTTGCACAACTCTCAACAGTGTTGCGCAGTCCCTAGATGGCCATACTTCTTCATTGCACAAAGGAATAACCTCAACCAAATTCCAAAGACTGGTGACATCCAGTGGAAGCGGTAGGAACTGAAAGTTACTAAAAAATATTGTTTCCCAATGAGAACCCAATGAACAGACAGAGACCTCAAAAAAAATATTTCTGAACGGTTGGTCCTCTGGGTTTTGCATGCTACACAAGTTCTGTTATACTCACATACATGATTCAAACAGTTTTAGAAACTTCAGAGTGTTTTCTATCCAAATCTACTAATGATATGCATATCTTATATTCTTGGCATGAGTAGCAGGAAGTTGAAATTGGGCACGCTATTTATCCAAAAGTGTAAATGCTGCCCCCTATACCTTTAGAAGTTAATGTGGAAGAGAATAGAAAGTAGTTGCCCCCAATGCATGGCTGTGAATTACTGGTGTATATAAACTGGAGCAGAGAGGGAGAGGTGAAGCGAGAGGGTCCACTCCCATCAAAATATGTCCACAGGGAAATACAGCGATAAGCAGACTGATAACTAAACCGATAAGCAGACCGCCTTTTGGACATTGATTCCCATTGTTAGGGTGGAGACAAGACCATCTTGTCATTATATACGGTCTCTTTGACTGGAGACAGCAGCCAAGATGGACAAACATTGTTTTCAAAATAATCTACTCACGTTCGCATACACCGTTTCATGGTGGTTGCCATCTGCTTTACAGAGCGCACAGGAAGCAGCGACGACCTCATCACATCATCCAGAAACATGACAGACATTGGATTACTATAAAACGTAAACATCTTCTGCTGTGAGTAATGACATTTTTTTTTGCCTCAAAGACAATTACTTCAATAATTCAATGGATACTTTTGCCACAAAGCTGATAACGAAAGTGCATTTTAAAATGTGACTTCTCTGTGGGTCTGTCTATGGGAATTGTCCTTTTGGGCTCAACTTCAGCTAAACTACAGTACTGAAAGTGCCATTTGACCACAGTGGAAAGTGTGCTTCCAGAACGGATTCTTGGCGTCCTGTGAATGTGGTCAGTTCATCATTAATTACTGTCCATCCAGTGTTAATCTACATAGATAGTCATCAATCTACCTTCTAAAGAACCTTCAAAGTACACAAATAAAGAATTGAAGTTGAAGACATCAGATGGGTCTATTTCCTGCTGAAAAGCTCTGGTATGTGTCTGGCCAATGGTGAATGCATTGTGATATTCAATACTTACTCATCTTGTAAGGTCATTTCATCCACATAGAGAATAGAGACACCTGTGACCTCCCTTTACCCGATCACATCTTCAAAAAAATATCTTCAGAGAGAAAGAGAGAGAGAAAGGGAGTTTGTTCAATAGGTAAAGGAGGGAAATTACTGGTAGAGAGAGTACAGGTGCCACACAGCAAATGGCGGTCCCTTTGAATCTCTGAAATTGGAATCTGAATGTCTCTCCTTTGCCCCAAGGGAAATAAACACTGCAGCTAACTCACTCTCCAACCAAGGTGCATGAATTGAGGAGCAAACTAAAGTGAAGAGGAAATCCTTGGGCCCAAGGCAGAGGAAGGTAATTCAAGTCATGGTACAATCGTGTTGGATTGAAAGGAAGAATAAAAATATGAATAATCACAGAGAAACTTCCATTTCATGTTGTACCAGGAACTGCAGCTAATTGCTCCGTGTGTGGGTGGAGGAAAGAGACAAACTAACTCAAGCTCAAGCCTATTATGTTTTGTGTTTTTATATTACTTTTTATTTCTATTTTTTTTTTATTTTTTTATTCAGTTTAGTTTCAGTTAGTTTTCCGACTTGATTTACTAGTTTTTATTCAGTTTGATAGAAACATTCCTATTTCGTTTTTAGAATATTTCAGTTTTAGTTTTAGGTTAGTGTTAGGGACAGGAAGTAGCCTATGCATGCGAGGCTAGCAGCCATTTATGTGTTCTCGGTTGTATTTCTTACATTAGCTAGTGATAGCTAGTAGTCTCCTGTAAGCTAGTGATAGCTATTGGTTTCCTATTAGCTAGTTGTATCTAGTAGTCTCCTGTTAGCTAGTGATAGCTAGTAATTTCGGAAAATTCCAGACATAGAGCAACAGCACTAGCTCTGGGGAGGCTGTCGGATTCTCTTGAACATTTCAGATTATTTTAGACTGACAACTCTCCCAACAAATCACGAGTTTGGGAAGGCGGGCCAAGCTTGAAAAATAAAACTTTTTCTGTAGCCTGTAGACAGACATCTCAGAACATTGCGATTTGAAACCAAAGTTTGCAGGCAAAACCTTGCAGTGGTTTTAGTGAAGGTAGATGATGCAAACTAGCCACTTATGAAAGGCACTCATTAAAAATAACCTCTGCGTTCTCCATCTTGCGAGCTAGCTACTACTTTGTGTACAGTGGAGATGTTGATGGTAGGACAAAAAGCGGTTAAGGCAGTTTTGTAACTGTCTAAGGCAGTGATGCACTTCTCTGTTCCATAGAGATGTATAGAGATCATTACATTGCAATAACCCAATTTTGCAAGGACATTGCCATTGAGGGTTTCTACCATTTTGAAGTAGCCAACTGGGTGGGGAACCTATGGATTGGGAGCTATCAGCCAACGATCAGAGCATTGTCTTCTTCAAATTGGTTTTCCTAGTTTGTAGATGGCTTTAAGCAATACACCACCATCTATTGGCCACAATAAATTAATTACACACAAGGTTTGATTCAAGCCTACAGCACTGCAGGTGGTGGTAAGGCACCATTATTAGCATTACACTTTTTTCAAACATCAAAAGAATAAGAAAATTGATTAATTTAAACTGGAGCAAAAACTTACAAGCAAAAATGAAAGCAGGAAGCACCAGTGACTCGGTCTATAAAACAGTGGTCAGATGAAGCAGATGCTAAACTACAGGACCGTTTTGCTAGCACAGACTGGAATATGTTCCTGGATTCTTCTGATGGCATTGAGGAGTACACCGCCATGGATTAAAGGCAACATTCACACTGAGCTAAAGGGTAGAGCTGCCGCTTTCAAGGAGCGGGACTCTAACCCGGAAGCTTATAAGAAATTCCGCTATGCCCTCCGTCGAACCATCAAACAGGCAAAGCTTCAATGCATGACTGAGATCGAATCGTACTACATTGGCTCCGACACTCGTCGGATGTGGCAGGGCTTGCAAACTATTACAGACTATGAAGGGAAGCATAGCCGAGAGCTGCCCAGTGACATGAGTCTACCAGACGAGTTAAATAACTTTTTAACTCGCTTCGAGGCAAGTAACACTGAAACATGCATGAGAGCACCAGCTGTTCCGGACGACTGTGTGATCACTCTCTCCACAGCCGATGTGAGTAAGACCTTTAAACAGGTCAACATTCACAAGGCCACTGGGCCAGACGGATTACCAGGATGTGTACTCCGAGCATTCGCTGACCAACTGTCTTCACTGACATTTTCAACCTCTCCCTGTCTGAGTCTGTAATACCAACATGTTTCAAGCAGACCACGAATGTCCCTGTGCCCAAGAACACTAAGGTAACCTGCCTAAATGACTACCGACCTGTAGGACTCAAGTCTGTAGTCATGAAATGCTTTGAAAGGCTGGTCATGGCTCACATCAACACCATTATCCCAGAAACCCTAGACCCACTCCCATTTGCATACTGTACCAACAGATCCACAGATGATGCACTCTATTGCTCTCCACACTGTCCTTTCCCAAAAGGAACACCTATGTGAGAATGATATTTATTGAGTACAGCTCAGCGTTCAACACCATAGTGCCCTCAAAGCTAATCACTAAGCTAAGGACCCTGGGACTGAACACCTCCCTCTGCAACTGGATCCTGGACTTCCTGACGGGCCTCTCCCAGGTGGTAAGGGTAGGTAACAATACATCCGCCACGCTGATCCTCAACACACGGGCCCCTCAGTGGTGCATGCTCAGTCCCCTCCTGTACTCCTTGTTCACTCATGACTGCACGGCCAGGCTCGACTCCAACACCATCATTAAGTTTGCCGATGACACAACAGTGATCACCAACAATGATGAAACAGCCTATAGGGAGGAGGTCAGAGACCTGACCGTGTGGTGCAACAACCTCTCCTTCAACATGATCAAGACAAAGAAGATGATTGTGGACTACAGGAAAAGGAGGACCGAGCACGCCCCCATTCTCATCGATGGGTCTGTAGTGGAGCAGGTTGAGAGCTTCAAGTTCCTTAGCGTCCACATCACCAACAAACTAACATGGTCCAAGCACACCAAGACAGTAGTGAAGAGGGCACAACAAAACATACTCCCCCCCAGGAGACTGAAAATATTTGGCATTGGTCCTCAGATCCTCAAAAGGTTTTACAGCTGCACCATTGAGAGCATCCTGACCGGTTGCATCACTGCCTGGTATGGCAACTGCTCAGCCTCCGACCGCAAGGCACTACAGAGGGTAGTGCGTATGTCCTAGTACATCACTGGGGCCATGTTTCCTGCCATCCAGGACCTCGATACCAGGCGGTGTCAGAAGACGGCCCTAAAAAATGTCAAAGACTCCAGCCACCCTAGTTTTAGACTGTTCTCTCTGCTACCGCACGGCAAGCGGTACCTTAGCGTCAAGTCTAGGTCCAAGTGTCTTCTTAACAGCTTCTACCCCCAAGCCATAAGACTCCTGAACAGCTATTCAAATGGCTACATAGACTATTTTCATTGACCCCCCCCCCCCCCCCCATGCTGTTGCTACTCTCTGTTATTATCTATGAGTAGCCACTTTAATAACTCTACCTAGATGTACATAATTACCTCAATTACCTCGACACCGGTGCCCCTCGCACAATGACACTGTACCGGTACTCCCTGTATATAGCACCGCTATTGTTATTTACTGCTGCTCTTTAATTATTTGTTGTTCTTAGCACTTACTTTTTGGGGGATTTTCTTAAAACTGCATTATTGTTAATGGCTTGTAAGTAAGTATTTCACTGTAAGGTCTACACTTGTTGTATTCGGCGCATGTGACAAATAACATTTGATTTGATTTGAGTGGACAAAACACCCACCGGTTTTAATTGGCTGATCTCTCAGTCCGTCACCATCCAGTTTAAGCCATAGAACCTACCCCTGTGCGCTGCATCCGGGGGCCAGTACTGTTTTTTTGTTTGTGTGCAACAAAGAGAATTTATGCAATATGGATATTCTCTTTCTCTAAATAAACTGCCGTTTCTCGCTGATTCACAGCAGCTTTTATAGTATTTTCTAAGAAGAGTTCTAAGAAGTGCAACCCTTTTTGCAAGCTGCCAGTGGCACGCCATCTCCCACAGAGATGGGTCCAACAATCTCCAGTGCTTTACAGTAGTCGTAGCCTTCTGCATCATTGCCATTGGTATGGAAAAGACTGTGCTTGTACTTTTTACTGCAATAGCGTTCTGCACAACCACGACATCATTCTGCCTTTTATGGCGTCTTTACTTTTTCTATTTGAATACATTAGTGTTCACTGTACATCACGTTACAGGATGGCTAGCAGAGCTACGCTGGCTAGCCATTAGCATCAACGGTGATGTCAAAGTTGGTTTAGTAGTTTAAGAACTCTGTGGCGACATGTTCCTACTACCTCGGGTTCTGGGGAATTATTTCCATGGTGCACCATAACAAACACTTTTCCGCCTTGACTTGAAGCCAAGCCTCATAGTCGTGTGAGTTACTCAGAATTTGATTTGATTATCATGCCACTCAGTAAATCCACACCCCCTAAGTCCTAAAACAGTTGCACACTGTAACCAGGATCTATGTGCTAACCATACATCTGCGTCTACTTCTGCATTGCTTGCTCGTTGGGGTTTTAGGCTGGGTATCTGTATAGCACTTTGTGACTGCTGATATTTAAAAAGTGATTGATTGGTTACAGACACCATAATGGGACAGATACAACCCTGTGCTCTCTATACATCTCTATGGTTGGAACATTGTCACATTGCGTGAGGCAACCCGTCTGTCTAGAGACTAGGTAACTAGTGATAGTGAAGCTAGACTTATTTGAAACATCACCATCTCCTGTCAGCATTTATCTGCCAGATTCAGAAGCTTGAAAACCCCATTAGAATAGAAATGATTGAAAACCTCATTAGATTTTTCTTCAAAGTTTTGAAAAAAATTAAATAAAACTGAACATAATTTATGATGTTTTTTTAAAAGATTTTTGGAGTCAAAAATGATAGTTTCAGTATAGTTTTAGTTTTTCAAATGGGTTTCTTAATTATTTTATTTAAGTTACTAAATCATTTTTTCATGATTAGCTTTAGTTAAAATTTTAGTTTACTATAATACCCTTAAGGTTACCTGAAGTTGAAGTTACCTCAAGCCTGAGACAGTTTTTGAAGCGCAACACATACTAACAAGAAAACGAAATTACCACGTTTATCATAGCCAGGAAGGACTCAGCAGGAAGGCTAGGATACAGCTCCACACCTGTAGGATTGGCTGTCGTCAGCAGGAGACACCAACAAAGAGAAGCCTGAAGAGAGTTTCAGTTCTAACAAACCTTTGGTATTTGGTATTTTATTAGGATCCCCATTAGCTATTGCAAAAGCAGCAACTACTCTTCCTGTGGTCCACACAACACATGAAACATAATACAGAATGACATAATACAGAACATCATTAGACAAGAACAGCTCAAGGACAGAACTGTGAGTTGTGCCACAAGGTGTTGCTTTATCTGTTATTTGAAACCAGGTTTGCTGTTTATTTGAGAAATATGAGATGGAAAGAAGTTCCATGCAATAAGGGCTCTATATAATACTGTACGTTTTCTTGAATTTGTTCTGGATTTGGGGACTATGAAAGACCCCTGGTGGCATGTCTGGTGGGATAAGTGTGTGTGTGAGAGCTGTGTGTAAATTGTCACTGCAAACCATTTGGGATTTTCAACACATTAATGTTTCTTATAAAAAGAAGAAGTGATGCAGTCAGTCTCTCCTAAATTCTTAGCCAAGAGAGACTGGCATGCATAGTATTTATATCAGCCCTCTGATTACAATTAAGAGCAAAATGTGTCACTCTGTTCTGGGCCAGCTGCAGCACTGGACCACACGACTGGACAATAATCAAGATTAGACAAAACTAGAGCCTGCAGAACTTGCTTTTTGGAGTGTGGTGTCAAAAAACCTTAGATTGTAACCATTAAATCTATATGTTTTGACCATGACAGTTTACAATCTAAGGTAACGCCAAGTAATTTAGTCTCCTCAACTTGTTCAACAGCCACACCATTCATTACCAGATTCAGCTGAGGTCTAGCACTTGAGGAATGATTTGTATCAAATACAATGCTCTTAGTTCTAGAGATGTTCAGGACCAGTTTATTCCTGGCCACCCATTTCAAAACAGACTGCAACTCTTTGTTAAGGGTTTCAGTGACTTCATTGGCTGTGGTTAATGATGCGTATATGGTTGAATCATCAGCATACATGGACACACATGCTTTGTTTATTGCCAGTGGTAGGTCATTGGTAAAAATAGAAAAGAGTAGAGGGCCTAGAGAGCTGCCCTGCGGTACACCACACGTTACATTTTTGACATTAGAGACGCTTCCATTAATGAAAACCCTTTGAGTTCTATTAGATAGACCACGATATGGCAGAGGTTGAAAAGCCATAGCACTTACATTTTTTCAACAACAGATTATGGTCAATAATATCAAAGGCTGCACTGAAATCTAACATACAGCTCCCACAATCTTCTTATTATCAATTTATTTCAACCAATCACCAGTAATTTGTGTCAGTGCAGCACATGTTGAGTGCCCTTCTCTATAAGCATGCTGAAAGTCTGTTGGTAATTTGTTTACAGAGAAATAGCGTTGTATTTGGTCAAACACAAATTTTCCAACAGTTTGCTAAGAGCTGGCAGCAAGCTTATAGGTCTGCTGTTAAAACCAGTAAAGGCCGCTTAACCACTCTTGGGTAGCAGAATTACATTGGCTTCCCTCCAGACCTGAGGACAAAGTCTTTCCTCTAGGCTCAGATAAAAAATATGACAGATAGGAGTGGCTATGGAGTCAGCCACCATTCTTCAGTAGCTTTCCATCTAAGTTGTCAATGCCAGGAGGTTTGTCTTTATTGATCGTTAACAATCATTTTTCCACCTCTCCAACAATGTGCTGTAAGTGTTACTATAAGGGCACAAGGCTAGACCCAAATACAGACACAGGAGGCAGATGGTTGAGCTCCGATATTTATTGTAACAAAGGGGGTAGGCAAAAGGCAGGTCGGGGACAGGCGAGAGTTCATAAACCAGGTCAGAGTCCAAACAGTACCAGGCGTTAGGTAGACTCGAGGCAAGGACAGGCAGGGGTTTAGTGAACAGGTTCGAGTCCAAACAGTACAAGGGGATAGGCAGGCTCAAGGTCAGAACAGGCAGAATAGTCAGGCAGGCAGATACGGCATCAGGACACGCAAGGGTCAAAACCAGGAGGGCTAGGAAAAAACAGAGACTGGGAAAAATAGGAGCTAGGAGAAATGCTGGTTGACTTGGCAAAATAAGACGAATTGGCACAGAGAGACAGGAAACAGCGATAAATACACGGGGGACTAATGGGGAAAACAGGAGACACCTGGAGGTGAGTGGAGACAATCAAAAAGGTTAAACAGAGCAGGGCGTGACAGTTACTGTACAATATCTTCAGAAAGTATTCATACATTTTGTTGTTACAAAGTCGGATTCAAATTGATTTAATTGTAGTTTTTTGTCAACGATCTACACTAAAACCTCAGTGAAAGTGGGAGTTAAATTCTAACATTTGAAAAATTTATAAAAAAGAAAACACTAATATACAGTATCTTGATTAGATAAGTATTCAACCCCCTGATTCAATACTGTACATCTTAGGTTCACCTTTGGCAGTGATTGCAGCTGTGGGTCTTTCTGGGCATGTCTCTAAGAGCTTTGCACACCTGGATTGTACAATATTTGCAGATTATTCTTTGTAAAATTCTTCAAGCTCTATCAAGTTGGTTGTTCATCGTTGGACAGCCATGTTCATGTCTTGCCATAGATTTTCATGCTGATTTACATTAAGTCAAAACTGTTACTAGGCCACTCAGGAACATTCAATGTCGTCATTGTAAGCAACTCCAGTGTTTATTTGACCTTGTGCTTTAGGTTATTGTCCTGCTGAAATGTGAATTTCTCTCCCAGTGTCTGTCTGTTGGAAAGCAGACTGAACCAGGTTTTCCTCTAGGATTTTGCCTGTGCTTAGCTCTATTTTGTTTATTTTTCTTATAAGAAAAACTCCCTAGTCTTTGCGGTTGAATCGGTTGAAATTCACTGCTCGACTGAGGGTCCTTACAGATAATTGTATATGTGGGGTACAGAGATGTGGAAGTCATTCACAAATCCTGTTAAACACTATTATTGCACACAGAGTGAGTCCATCCAACTTATTTAGTGACTTGTTAACCACATTTCTACTCCTGAACTTGCCATAACAAATGAGTTGAATACTTATTGACTCAATACATTTCAGCTTTTCGTTTGTAAACATTTTAAAAAACAGAATTCCACTTTGACATTATGGGGTATTGTGTGTAGGCCAGGGACACCCCCCCACCCCCCCCAAAAAAATCACAATTTAATGTGTTTTAAATTCAGGCTGTAACACAACAAAATGTGGAAAAAGTCAAGGGGTGTGAATACTTTCTGAAGGCACTAACATACCTGTCCAATTCAGGGGGGTATTCCCTTACAGTACAAACAGATGTTCACGGTTTCACTCATACAGAATCATTAAGCTTGAAAATTGTATTTAAAACAAAACACTTAAACTACCAGTGAACCGATCTTTGAAATCATATCCCAATAGGATATATAAGTAAATACGGTAGTAGATATGTCTTTCATCTTCTTGACTAGATTATAAATTGTTGGCAAAACATTTCCATACAGACTTGGTGAGCTGAACACTTTCCGAGAGATAAAACTAAAAACTCAACATCCCAAACTGTAGATAAGCATTTCTTAGTAAACTTTATCCATTAAGGTTTTTCATTTTCTCCACTTTTTAAGAGACAATCTGACATCTGACAATCGACCTTGATATGTCCTCTAGTTTCTAACTGTTCTTCAGACCGTCATAAATAGTCAGTCCCAATCCCCTTCAGATAGCAGGGGTTTAGTTCCCAGATTAGTTTATAATTCTCCCTGTGCACTGCCATTTGATCCAGCATGTTGGATGGCATTCTAGGGTAATGGGCTATAAGCTGTTAAAACTCAAAGAGTCTTTCTTCTTAAATGAGAAGCTCAGGGGCTACAGCCTCATCTAGCTTTTCCTCCTCCTCTCCTCCTCTCCCCCTCCTCTCCTCCTCCTCTCCCTGGGTTTGGGAGCACTCTAGCACTCGATTAAAGGGCTCAGGTTGCTGTCCACATGGAGCATTCGCCTCGCCTCGCCCGCCTCTCACCTGTTTAGACACCAGCGTTTTCAGGGAATTAAAATCTCAGATGTGACGGCCCACTCTCCCCTCCACTGGTGGGCGATGATGATTCTTCTTCTTTCTCCCTTTCCCTACATCTCTCGTTGTCTTGTCTGTCCTTTTGTTCTCTCTCTCTTTTCTCAATATCGTCTTTATTTTTTGCCTCTCTACCTCTCTATGTTATTTCTCCTCCTCTTCTTTTTGAGCGGCAGCCATTCAAGTGGTTGTGTCCTTGAGCTGAAAGCTGCTTGGCAGCGATAGAAACAGGAGAAAGCCAGCAGGTCAGAGTGGGACATGACTATCACTATCATTACCTTCCCACAGCTGACACTTTCAACAATGCCCAAAAACTAACGACACAACACAGAAAATCAGTAGATTTTAAAGAGAGGATACACAATCTTTGTATATCACTATCTGTCTTTTTCTGTCTCTCTCTCTATCTCTTGCTCCGTCTCTTTACGGCCATTCTCTTTCCATCTGTCTTTTTCTGTCTCTCTCCCCCTCTCTCTGAAGTTTCTTTCCAAGTCAAGTTGGGAAAGATTTTCTCAAAGGCATACATTATTGAACAGGAATGCATTCTAAGTTCTTTGAGTGATCACCAGTTTTTGCCAGAGTACTTTTTCCCAAACGGGTCTTTTTCCCTTTGACAGCACACTGAGTTGCGAGTTAGTTCTCCGACAGCCAAATCACAGCAGTAAGGCTGAAGGGAGGTCAACTTCTCCAACGTGAATAGGAACGACGGGAAAAGTTGAAGATCACCGAGTGATTATAGAGCAATCCAACCTGTCAAAGCTCAGGGATCAACTCTGAACGCTTTTTTAGAAAGACCAGGACGGACTGTGCAAAATATGACACATTAAACTAAAGCCTGTAGGAGCTTGCCTGTTTCAAACTTGAGCTATTATGGTGTAATAGTTGTTTTTTGTGCACGGCACCCATGAGGTGAACAGTGACAGTATTACAGTAAACAACCCGAGGCAGTGTGATTGATGTGTGAACAGGTGTCGTATTAGCAGGGGGGAGAACATTGTGTCAGGTCGCTAATTTAAACACGACAACATAAACCACATATATGAATGCTCGGAGGGAAGAATCATGTCAGTCTCAGCGCCATGCCAAACGCTAACAAAGACAACCCTAATTGGGACATCAGACTTTGTCTCATGTCAAGATAATTCTTTGTCTTATTTGACACATGCAGTAAGTAAATGTAAGATCATGTGACAGTATTGAGTTGAACTTAATGGTGATAAAATGTCACCCTAAAGGGGCTTGTGTATCCATTTAATTCCTGTGTGTTGTGTTGATCCAGGTGTCTGAATGGTAACAGTCTCCAGTTTTATCCAGAACAGCTTTTCCTTGGAACGCTGAGGCTCTACAGTCTGTAAGTCTAGTGTTTTAATGTCTTGTTGAAGATGTGAATGATCACTCTTTAATCATTCAGACCAGGGCCCGGTTTCCCAAAAGCATCTTAAGGTTGAGTTAATCGTTAGAACCATAGGATCCTATGGCGCTAACGATGAACTTAGCCTTAAGATGGTTTTGAGAAACTGGGTCCAGTTCAGTTCATGAGCGCAGTAACTTAAGGGAACAAGGTAAAGGGGCTCTGGCAGACCTGTTGAGCACAAAGCAGAATCCATCAACCAGAATCTATCGCTAGCAGAACCTCTACAGTCTGGGACTGCAGCTGCTCCTCCACTGACAGACTGAGTGTGATGATGAACAAACTCAGATGTGTGAAGTTGATGTGTTGTGTGTATATGATGGTAATGGCGGTGATTATAAACATTTGAAACTATTTCTTGCATTTCTACACCGTTTCTTTAGAGGGGGAATCCCTATTTATTAACAGAAACCTCCTAAAATTCGTAGGTTCTGACACAATAAATTATATTGAACTCGAGTACTCAAAAAAATAAAAATAAAACGTGGTGATTTATCTAGGCCTATATGCCAACAGTGCGCAACGAGGCCTAATTTGACATAACCATTACAGATAACAAATCCTAATTGATAAATTTCCCCATATATATTCAGTCGATAAAAAAACAAGTGCCATTTTTAAGATTGGTTTATTGAAACTGCAATATCAACTAGTTAAATTATATTGTGGAACACAAGTTTCTAAAAGGCAGTAACCTCAGCAGTGGAGCTTGCTCATAGAAGCCTATGGCTGTGCAAGGGCCTTACAATTTACATTTGAATCATTTAGCAGAAGCTCTTATGCAGAACGACTTACTGACTTACTGCATTCATCGTTAGATACACTACCGTTCAAAAGTTTGGGGTCACTTAGAAATGTCCTTGTTTTTTTTAAAGAAAAGCTTCTTTTTTTTTGTCAATTAAAATGACATCAAATTGATCAGAAATACAGTGTAGACATTGTTAATGCTGTTAATGACTGGAAACTGCAATTTAACAAAAAGAAGATTCTAAATAGGCGTACAGAGGCCCATTATCAGCAACCATCACTCCTGTGTTCCAATGGCACGTTGTGTAAGATAATCCAAGTTTATCATTTTAAAAGGCTAATTTATCATTAAAAAATCATTTTGCAATTATGTTAGCACAGCTGGAAACTGTTGTCTGATTAAAGAAGCAATAAAACTGGCCTTTAGACTAGTTGAGTATCTGGAGCATCATCATTTGTGGGTTCGATTACAGGCTCAAAATGGCTAGAAACAAAGAACTTTCTTCTGAAACTCGTCAGTCTATTCTTGTTCTGAGAAATGAAGGCTATTCCAAGCGAGAAATTGCCAAGAAACTGAAGATCTCGTACAACGATGTGTACTACTCCCTTTACAGAACAGCGCAAACTGGCCTAACCAGAATAGAAAGAGGAGTGGGAGGCCCCGGTGCACAACTGAGCAAGAAGACAAGTACATTAGAGTGTCTAGTTTGAGAAACAGTCCTCAACTGGCAGCTTAATTAATTAATACCTGCAAAACACCAGTCTCAACGTCAACAGTGAAGAGGCGACTCCGGGTTGAAGGCCTTCTAGGCAGAGTTCCTCTGTCCAGTGCCTGTGTTCCTTTGCCCATCTTAATTATTTTATTTTTATTGGCCAGTCTGAGATATGGCTTTTTCTTTGCAACTCTGCCTAGAAGGCCAGCATCCCGGAGTCGCCTCTTCACTGTTGACGTTGAGACGGGTGTTTTGTGTCTGTTTCATCATGGTTCTTACAGTTAAAGTGAAAGGACAACATTTGCTCGTGGTGCACAACACCCTGAGTGCATCGGACATGAAACAACGATGCAAATGTAACAGCACAACAAAATAGATCAAACTCGTGCTTTCTAACTGCACTGAACCAAAAGAGTGGCGAGCGGGAGGAGAGCAAAGCTTTCTAGTGGGCAAAACCATTCATCTTGGGGTGAGGAGGTGCAAAATACAATCTGTTAATTATTATATAATATATACATGGACATATCTATTTTAATACAGACTAGCTCAAAACATGACTAATCATTGAAAATGACAAATTACCCAATGGGTCATGATACTTTTCTGCAAAAAGTATAACTTGCACCCTTAATCTGAAAGTGGGGAGGCAGCGGCTCCGTTTGCTCCATTGCTCAGGCACCTATGGTGGTGATGATGGTGTGAGGATGATGAATAATCAGCATATGACACTGAGAGATGTGTTGATATTCTGGGTGTATCCACAGAGGATTGTGGAGATGGATGGAGGGATGAATAGGAGATGATGAAGTCTGTCTTAAGGGAAAGAGAGAGAGTGAGTGATGAGTGTGCCAGTAGAGTAGAATGATAATAGAAAAGTCAAGATTGATTTTCTACGCTTTGCTGTTTTGAGTGTTGAGACTCTGAAACTGAAAGAACTTCTGGACAAACATAATTGTATGAATAGAAGTGCATACAAACAACACATTCTCAGGACACACTGAGAGAAGTAGAAAATAACTTGCACGGTTATAATCGGGTTTGTACAGGAAGAACAAAGACCAAACAAATAAACAAACAAATAAACAAACAAAGACACAACACCACAAAGCGCTGTGTGCTGTGTACAGAGCAAGACGTGTGTGTGTGTGTGTGTGTGTGTGTGTGTGTGTGTGTGTGTGTGTGTGTGTGTGTGTGTGTGGGCAGCCTAGGAAGCTATCTATATTTGTGAGACTTCACTCACGTTGACTGTTTGAAACATTCCGTTTGAAAAATCACTAGGCGTTTGAGACTTCAGTTCCTCCACTATTTCCAGTTCCACCCACAACACAAACACAATAAAAACATGAATAAGGGACACCTGGACAGTGCTTCATAGGTACTCCCTCCTCAACCCTGCCCCACACCCCCATTTTTACACCCACTGCTCAGTGTCGTCCCCCTGTTTACCTCAGAAGGTCTCCCCTCTAGTCCCCCTCTCCCCCTGAAATATAGTCCCTCTTTCTAAGAGCTGTTTGTTCCTTTCAACCTCAAAAACGTTGTTGTTTTTCACACTGTTCTTTCATCTGCCCATCTCTCTATTTACCCAAGCTTCTATGGTAGTGAGATCTATCGATGCAGTTCAAATGCTGTCCTTTTCTCTTTCTGTGTTCTGTCTATCGCTATCTCTCCTCTACCCCCATCTCTTCCTCCCCTTCGGTGTGGAAAAAGGACAAATGACATTTCCCTAGATGCCACGTTTATAATTATTTAAGTAGGACTTTCGCTGATGAGGGGGGTAGTGGGTATCGAAGCCTGGCTCCATAGAGAACTATATATTACACTTATCTGTTCTCTCCCAAATTACAGTCCATTGGGCTCTATTTCGGCTAGCGTTAATGTGGCGCTAGTGTCAAACGCATGTTAGTTTGCAATTTCGTCATGTAAAAACTGGCTAACTGGCATTTTTCAGCCCTAACGCCAAGGTTGATCATTTACTTGCCTTAAAACAGCTTGCTTGCACTGAGGTGGTAAGGGTGGCAATATTTTAAGTGTGTCAATTTCAGTCAGTGCTACTGGTGATATTAAAGACTCACTAAAAGCTGGTCTTCCAACACACCGACAGTGTTGTTGCGCAAAATAGTACGCAGCATCATCTGGATGTGTAATAACATTTACCAAAGCTACCATTTCTGCCAAGCCTTCTAGGCATACAGTTTGATGCATATGTTCCATAAATCACACCGAACGCACTGCAACTGCCTCTGCAATGCAATGCTGCAAGGCAAACACAGTGTTTCATTGGAAATAAATGTAATTCTGGTGTACCAAAATGCAACGACGCTGTCAGTGTGTTTGAAGCGTTAGTGGTAACATAATTGGTTATGGCACTGACTGCCAGCAGATGAGCACAGTAGCCTAATCACTAGGTTATAACCAATGCTCTATTAAAATATCACGAGCAGCAAAACAGTCAACAGATAGTGAAGTTCTTTCTTCATTTTGGACATTATTTTCATCCATGCAGCTTGTGTGGACACCTTGGTCTTATGTGTGATGCCCATTGAATGAAAGGTATCAGTGACTGTAGCTTTAACGTGGAAAAGTCACTGACAGGGGATACATTATGATATCATGCTCTGATCCGATCCTATTTAGAAATATTGTTGCCTAGACACACCCACAACTTGTTTATGCATCAAAACCCAACCCTTTAGCGCCACCGCCAGCTACTGCGCACAATTCTGGTTGTGAAAATAGCAAAAATATTTCTGACATGTTTCAAGTTTTGTTAGTTGTATGTATGCACGGGATAAACATGGTATACACCGTCCACGAAATGCTAACTTGCAGGTTCCTTCTCAACAATGCAACAATACATGGCTTAGTAGAATAGAATACATTTCTGAGCATAAGTGTGTTGGGTCCTTAATGATGCTGCGTGCCTTCCCCATTTTGAGTAGATGTCCTGGATAGGTGGGAGCACGATCCCAGTGACATACTGGGCCATCTTCACTACCCGCTGGAGGATCTTGCGGTTGTGGTTGGAGCAATTCCTGTACCACGTTGTGAACCGGTCAGGACGCTCTCGATGGTACAGTGGTAGTATCTGGAGAGCACCCAGGGTGGCATGCCGAATTACTTCAGCCACCTTAGGAAGTATAGACGCTGTTGCGCCCTCTTGACAAGAGTGGTGGTGTTGTTGGTCCATGTCAAGTCCTCTGTGATGTTGACGCAGAGGAACTTTAAACTGCTGACTCTCTTTACTGTAGTCCCGTTGATGTGGATCGGGGCATTTTCCATCCTCTGCTTCCTGAAGTCAACAATCAACTCCTTTGTTTTGCTGACATTGCAGTAGGGGTTGTTGTCCTGTCACCACAATGCCAGTTCACTTACATCCTCCCTATGGGCTGACTTGTCGTAGTTGGTTATCAGGCCTACAACTGTGGTGTTGTCAGCAAACCTGATGTGTTGGTGTTGTGCAAAGCCCACAGTCGTGGGTTAACAGGGAGTACAGAAGAGGGCTGAGAACACACCCCTGGTGGGCCCTTGTGTTAATAAGAATCAGTGTGGAGGAGGTGTTGTTGCCAATCCTCACAGCCTTTGGTCTGCCCGTCACGAAGTCCAGGACCCAGTTGCAGAGGGTGGTGTCATGACCAAGGGCTCTGAGCTTGGTGTCGAGCTTGGAGGGAACAATAGTGTTGAATGCTGAACTGTAGTCAATGAAGACCCCCAAACCCATAACACTATGGCCAGCGCTAAGATTTACCATTGTGTTAAATTTGTTAAAATAGAGCCCATTAAATCATTGATCTTAGATAGACATCTATCAACTAGGAAGGGAGAGAGGGATGTTGACAGAGTAAGACAGTCTGATAAAAAATACGTTAGCTATAGAGAAAAAGAGAGAGTGTCATGGTACGTATTTCGCTGGCAAAAAAGTATTGTGTGCCATCAATATGTCTAGTTCTCACAAACACTCAGACAGACACAGTGAGTCTAGAGCAGAGGCTTCTCACATCTCAACAGACAACCTACTGTTCCAGTGGTATGAGAGGACGACTGGCATCATGCCCTGCTCAACTCGGACAGCAGGGGGCACTGATGGTCTATCACACACTGACTAGGAGGGGGTCTGCTGAGTTCATAGGGCTGTGCCTTACGCATACACTTACACAAATAGCATATAGTATACACCCACACACACACTAACGCAGGCACACGCAAGAAACCACCTAAACCCAGACACAGGCAGAGACACAGACAGAAACAGACAAACGTACATACATAGACAAAGTGAGCCAATACCATGTAATAAGGCATAGTATGTCTTGGGTATATTGGTGGTTTTGGATGTTTTAGGTAAAATGTATGTTTTGGATGTTTTAGGTATATTGTATGTTTTGGGAATATTGGATGTTTTGGATGTCTTCGTGCCCCTTGAAACATCAATACACACAATCTCAGACTGCGCATGTGCAGGCTGTCATATCAAAGGCACTTCCTCGATATCATGTTGTTTTTGACGAAATGAAAACATGTAAGTTTGTCACTTTCACAAGGTTTTAGTCGTGACAGTTTCAGCTACTGAAGACATTGGCTCCAATCTAGGTTTTGCCTTTAGACTTTGAGAGAATGAACAGCTAAGGATAACTTTTTCACTTCTCCCATTGACCTGCCAAACACCAAACCCTGTTCTGTTGAGTATTCTTCGTGAGGCATTCCCGGAAGTATTAGCCTGTTGGGCCTCTGGGTTTGAAAACTCTGCGGAAATGCGATCCAAGCAAAGGTTTCAAACTTCAACGTGAATAAAATAAACACTTCTCTCTTTCTCAACCTGGTAAGACCTTTTCTCCTCTAAGCTACAAACAAACAACCAAACAAACAAACTCAGAATAATTCAAATGCCAGGATGTAGATAATAAACAGATGATAAACAGAGGCTGTGTTAAAAATAATGATATGGATGTATCTAATTGGCTGCTCTGTCCATTACATCATTCTGCCCTCACTCCCTCAGAAAGTGATAAGGAAAGCCTATTAAAAGGAGGCGCGGCGTGGAAGAAGGCAGCTGACAATTTGCCGTGCCAAAAAGGGAGAAATTATGTGAAAAATAAACTAATTGGGTTCCCATCAATTGTGCTGACAGCCTGTGCCTTGCAGCAGGAAATTATTCTGATTTTTGATGCACACAAACACACACAGACCGAGACACATGTACAGACACACACAGACAGATTACTTGGAGCTCAGTGTGATAACGCTAGAAAGTCACGCTACACTACCACTGACCCACATGCATTAGCTCACCAAGACCTGTATCTGTGTGTGTGATCTTGTGATGACACAGACCTCTGTCTCATCCCCTGCCTGTCCACACAGCTCCCAGAGTCGTGGTGACCAAACTCTCCTAATCAAAGATGGCACTTGTGACCTTCAAGGCAATAGACATGAGACTTCTCCCACAACCTCGCTATACTCGAAACCCTTAACATGCTACACACACATCCTGCCACTCTCTCCTATACAACCTCTGTCGCCCCCTTGTCCCCTCGTATATTCTCTATACACCCTACCTAAACGGACTTCCTAATGCAACCTTTAATGTCATAACCTTTCGGTGTTAGTGTAAAAACATACCTCTCCTGGATCCATTGCAATGAGAAAGCAGCAGGGGAAGTGCGTGCCTGTCTATTGACAGCGGCTGCAGTGAATCACAGTGGCTGTATTTCTGGATCTCTGGATCTCAGCTGTGAATGAAAGCGGTCTCCTCAGCTCGACCGCAGGCGGAGAAGGATAGGAGCGTAACAAACCCACACTTTCTCATTAAGACATACTGTGTGTGTATGTGTACTGTATGTGTGTGTGCATTTATGTGTCAGCCCTGCCTGGGACTAAATAAGCGTGACAGACAGAGACAGCAAAAGGAAAGGAAAAGAGAAGGAAAGGAGAGAGGAGGAGAGGAAAGGAGAGATCGAGTGGCACTATATATGAAGACAGATAATCATTGTCTCGCTCAAACGATAATGAACTTGGAGCTCTTTTTTCATTGCTTTCATTGCTATGGCCTAACCATACGGTGGGGCTGTGAGTGACATATTGGGGAATGGCTTTTTAATGAGACCCAAATGGACATGGAGGTAATTTGAGGGAAAGGGGAGAGAATATGACCTCATCATCATTTCAACTTCCCAAGTACTTATCATCAACATTAACTACCATAGAAAGAGAGCCTCACACCAACACACACAGACTCATAAGGCAGGTTTCCATTGACCCAGGTTTATTAGACAAAAGCGATGTCACAGAAAAAAAATCATAGCAACGTGTTGGAAATGGCAGATATTGGAGAAATGTTCGTAAGAGCAACAATATTTTTATCGGTTCGGGAGGGGTCAAATAATTTTGGAGTTATAAGGGGCACGTGATGCCAACACTTTTAAAACAAATTTTTAGGGGGTGTAATTGTCTGCATCATATCCAATTGTGCAAATATATAATATATATATATATATATACACACACAAACACACACACACACACACACACACACACACACACACACACATACACACACACACACACACACAAATACATACATACAGTTGAGGTCGGAAGTTTACATACACTTAGGTTGGAGTCATTAAAACTTGTTTTTCAACTACTCTAACAATTTCTTGTTAACAAACTACAGTTTTGGCAAGTCGGTTAGGACATCTACTTTATGCATGACACAAGCACATTTTCCAATAATTGCTTACAGACAGATTATTTCACTTGTAATGTACTGTATCACAATTCCTGTGGGTCAGTAGTTTACATACACTAAGTTGACTGTGCCTTTAAACAGCTTGGAAAATTCCCGAAAATGATATAATGGATTTAGAAGCTTCTGATAGGATAATTGACATCATTTGAGTCAATTGGAGGTGTACCTGTGGATGTATTTCAAGGCCTACCTTCAAACTCAGTGCCTCTTTGCTTGACATCATGAGAAAATCAAAATAAATCAGCCAAGACCTCAGAAAAATAATTGGAGACCTCCACAAGTCTGGCTCATCCTTGGGAGCAATTTCCAAATGCCTGAAGATACCACGTTCATCTGTACAAACAATAGTACGCAAGCGTAAACACCATGAGACCACGCAGCCGTCATACTGTTCAGGAAGGAGACGCGTTCTGTCTCCTAGAGATGAACGTACTTTGGTGCGAAAAGTGCAAATCAATCCCAGAACAACAGTAAAGGACCGTGTGAAGATGCTGGAGGAAACAGGTACAAAAGTATCTATATCAACGGTAAAACAAGTCCTATATCGACACAATCTGAAAGACCACTCAGCAAGGAAGAAGCCACTGCTTCAAAACCGCCATAAAAAAGCCAGTCTACAGTTTGAAACTGTACATGGGGACAAAGATCGTTCTTTTTGGAGAAATGTCCTCTGGTCTGATGAAAAAAAAAGAGAACTGTTTGGCCATAATGACCATCGTTATGTTTGGTGAAAAAGGGGAAGGCTTGTATACCGAAGAACAACATCCCAACCGTGACGCTTGGGGGTGGCAGGATCATGTTGTGGTGGTGCTTTGCTGCAGGAGGGACTGGTGCACTTCACAAAATAGATGGCATCATGAGGCAAGAACATTTTGTGGATATATTGAAGCAACGTCTCAAGACATCAGTCAGGGAAAGTTAAGACTTGGTCGGAAATGGATCTTCCAAATGGACAATGACCCCAAGCATAATTCCAAAGTTGTGGCAAAATGGCTTAAGGACAACAAAGTCAAGGTATTGGAGTGTCCACAAAGCCCTGTCCTCATCCTATCGAAAATGTGTGGGCAGAACAGAAAAAGCATGTGCGAGCAAGGTCTACAAACCTGACTCAGTTACACCAGCTCTGTCAGGAGGAATGGGACAAAATTCACCCAACTTATTGTGGGAAGCTTGTGGAAGGCTACCTCAAATATTTGACCCAAGTTAAACAATTTAAAGGCAATGCTACCAAATACTAATTGAGTGTATGTAAACTTCTGACCCACTGGGAATGTAATGAAATAAGTAAAAGCTGAAATAAATAATTCTCTACTATTTTTCTGACATTTCACATTCTTAAAATAAAGTGGTGATCCTAACTGACCGAAGACAGGAAATTGTTAATAGGATTAAATGTCAGGAAATGTGAAATACTGAGTTTAAATGTATTTGGCTAAGGTGTATGTAAACTTCCGACTTCAACTGTACATATACACATACATACATATATAATACAGTGCCTTGCGAAAGTATTCGGCCCCCTTGAACTTTGCGACCTTTTGCCACATTTCAGGCTTCAAACATAAAGATATAAAACTGTATTTTTTTGTGAAGAATCAACATCAAGTGGGACACAATCATGAAGTGGAACGACATTTATTGGATATTTCAAACTTTTTTAACAAATCAAAAACTGAAAAATTGGGCGTGCAAAATTATTCAGCCCCTTTACTTTCAGTGCAGCAAACTCTCTCCAGAAGTTCAGTGAGGATCTCTGAAGGATCCAATGTTGACCTAAATGACTAATGATGATAAATACAATCCACCTGTGTGTAATCAAGTCTCCGTATAAATGCACCTGCACTGTGATAGTCTCAGAGGTCCGTTAAAAGCGCAGAGAGCATCATGAAGAACAAGGAACACACCAGGCAGGTCCGAGATACTGTTGTGAAGAGGTTTAAAGCCGGATTTGGATACAAAAAGATTTCCCAAGCTTTAAACATCCCAAGGAGCACTGTGCAAGCGATAATATTGAAATGAAAGGAGTATCAGACCACTGCAAATCTACCAAGACCTGGCCGTCCCTCTAAACTTTCAGCTCATACAAGGAGAAGACTGATCAGAGATGCAGCCAAGAGGCCCATGATCACTCTGGATGAACTGCAGAGATCTACAGCTGAGGTGGGAGACTTTGTCCATAGGACAACAATCAGTCGTATATTGCACAAATCTGGCCTTTATGGAAGAGTGGCAAGAAGAAAGCCATTTCATAAAGATATCCATAAAAAGTGTTGTTTAAAGTTTGCCACAAGCCACCTGGGAGACACACCAAACATGTGGAAGAAGGTGCTCTGGTCAGATGAAACCAAAATGGAACTTTTTGGCAACAATGCAAAACGTTATGTTTGGCGTAAAAGCAACACAGCTGAACACACCATCCCCACTGTCAAACATGGTGGTGGCAGCATCATGGTTTGGGCCTGCTTTTCTTCAGCAGGGACAGGGAAGATGGTTAAAATTGATGGGAAGATGGATGGAGCCAAATACAGGACCATTCTGGAAGAAAACCTGATGGAGTCTGCAAAAGACCTGAGACTGGGACAGAGATTTGTCTTCCAACAAGACAATGATCCAAAACATAAAGCAAAATCTACAATGGAATGGTTCAAAAATAAAGATATCCAGGTGTTAGAATGGCCAAGTCAAAGTCCAGACCTGAATCCAATCGAGAATCTGTGGAAAGAACTGAAAACTGCTGTTCACAAATGCTCTCCATCCAACCTCACTGAGCTCGAGCTGTTTTGCAAGGAGGAATGGGAAAAAATGTCAGTCTCTCGATGTGCAAAACTGATAGAGACATACCCCAAGCGACTTACAGCTGTAATCGCAGCAAAAGGTGGCGCTACAAAGTATTAACTTAAGGGGGCTGAATAATTTTAAAAAAGTTTGAAATATCCAATAAATGTCGTTCCACTTCATGATTGTGTCCCACTTGTTGTTGATTCTTCACAAAAAAATACAGTTTTATATCTTTATGTTTGAAGCCTGAAATGTGGCAAAAGGTCGCAAAGTTCAAGGGGGCCGAATACTTTCGCAAGGCACTGTATGTTTAAATATAAATATATACACATATTTTTTAAAATATTTTATTTTCCTTGAACCCTACCACCTCTCCCCTAATTGGAGTAAAGTAGTGAACACCACCCCTTAGGCTTCTACTTCCAGCTTATACATACTATATACATTTTACGGGCACAGTCTATTTTACAATTGTTATATTTGATTTGTTTTTACTCCTGTCCTGCCTCTAACCTCAACCTCTCCCATCTATTTATTTCACAAAAGTTCTGAACCCATATACGTTTTACAGACACAGTATGTTTTACATTAGTTATCTTGTTGTTATTAGTTATTATTCACAACCTTCGGCTCCATCCAACCCCTCCCGTCTATCTCTTAACACCATCCAAATTGGATTTCTATTTGCCATATATTTTTCAACTGTGCTGTGAGGTTTCACAAAAGCAGAACCTTTCTATAGATTGTAAATGAAAAATAAATATTTGATGCCATCACTTCACCCTAACTATGAAACTTCACTCCACATGTAGTTCTAAATGCCTGCTAAATAAAATGTTCAACTATAAAAACAATGTTTCTTTGCGGGATCTTTGTCCTGACTTTCAAGAATGGCTGAATTGCTTTGACTTGCTTTTCTGGTTGGCTGGATGGAAGTTTCACTATGGCACGGGCCCTGGCGATACGTTGTCACATAAGATTTATTACAATATGGCAAATATGAGTCAATTATTGCATTCTATCCTTTAGCGGGCATCCTGAGACATGAAACAGTTAGGTGGGAAGGCATACAGTGTAACGGTTTTCTTCCTCTTCTGACGAGTAGTATGAAGGATCGGACCAATGCAAACTTTCTAAATGCTCAAATAGTATTTGAAATCCTAAATCTTTTAAGTGCTTTCGTTGTGCTTGATTGAGCTTGCCTTGCGCAATGGAACCAATGCAATAGTGCCAAACGTGCAAATCCTGCTCATCTGCCACTCCATGCAGACTCAATCAAACCCTCCAGGTATTTGATAGATTTTTCTAACTATTTTCTAACTATTTGAACCTAGTAGGTCGGTTTGATAATGCTCTATGTAATCTATGTTAGCAGAGTTTTATTCTCACTCTGAAATATTAAATAAGGTCTTGGAAGCATTAATAAACTCACCTTTGATGCCCCGGCCTATGCTCATTAGTAGAGTTCCAATGTGTGTGGTGCTATGTGTGTGTGTGTGTGTGTGTGTGTGTGTGTGTGTGTGTGTGGCCCTTGGGTGACGGTTGTGCCAGAATCAGGGAAATGTATAATTAAAGTCCTAACTATCTTTGACCTCTGACCCCTGCCTGTGTCACTTCTGGTTAGTGACTGGGCTTCTAATTGCTGACCCTCTCCCTCGCTTTCCTCAGGTTGGGGCCAGTCATACCTCCTCTAGTCTTTCATCCCACACAGACAGGCTGACAGACGGGTCATCAATTAACCTCAAACCTGCATGTGAGTGGCGTGAGTGTGTGTGTGTGTGTATGTTGAATATCAGTTAATTTACCACTGTGTGTGCCTCAGTAATAAACACATCAGTGGTGGAAAAAGTACTCAATTGTCATACTTGAGGAAATGACTCAAGTGAAAGTTACCCAGTAAAACATTACTTGAGTAAAAAAGTCTAAAAGTATTTGATTTGAAATATTCTTAAGTAGCAAAAGTACATTTTATTTAAAAAATATATACATAAGTATCAAAAGTAAAAGTAAAGGCATAAATCATTTCAAATTCCTTCTGGCACAATTTTCTTGTTTTTTAAATTTACGAATAGTCAGGGGCACACATAATTGACAAATTAAGCATTTGTGTTGAGTGAGTCCGCCAAATCAGAGGCATTAGGGAGAAGCAGGGATGTTCTCTTGATAAGTGCGTGAATTGGCCCATTTTCCTGTCCTGCTAAGCATTCAAAATGTACCGAGTACTTTTTGGGTGTCAGGGAGTAAAAATGTAAGGAGTAAAAAGTACATTATTTTCTTGAGGAATGTAGTGAAGTAAAAGTAATTAAAAATATAAAGAGTAAAGTACAGATACCCCCAAAAACGACTTAAGTAGTATAAAATATTTTTACTTAAGTACTTTACAACACTGAAAATAGTGTTGTGTGCATGAACAATACCAATAAATGTTGTTCCATCTTGTTATTTAGCAAAATAACAATTTGACTGTGACGACAACCCTAATAAGTATATTTGAATTCTAATGAATACACGGCAGGTTTTATCACGTCCCTCCTAGTGCTTTTATTAGGCTTTTCTAGGTGTGTTATCCTCGTTCTTCCTCACATAGTATTTGTTCTATTGTTTGTCTAGGTGTTTATCAGGGTGCATTGTGGGAGAGTGACAGAAGGACAGAGATAAACGTTGCATTGTTTTGATCCCTGTTTGTGGTACTAATGTATTGGTCTCCATGGAGACAGAATTAATGAGCACTCCTGTGTATACTCAGGGATTAAAGTTATTATATTTATTATATTCTGTGAAACAAAAAAACACATTGTTTTGGGTAAAACACACTTAAAACATTCTCCGTTCTCTCCCCCTGGGTATTTAGTGTGTCAGCTTCTCCCTAGTTAGTTCCTTTGTGTTGTTTTGTTGTTCATGGCAGAAATCCACCACGAAAACAAGGGTAAAATCTGAACATAGCTGCCAGCACCAGTTATGAGTTTCACCTTCTAGAAGATGGAGACTTTAATGGAAGTGTAAAAACTCTAAATAGCGGTAAATGTAAATTGGTTTGCAGGACATGTTGTGAACATTTGTATTTTTGGTATTTTATTAGGATCCCCATTAGTTGTTGCAAAAGCAGCAGCTAGTCTTCCTGGGGTCCACACAACACATGCCATAATACAGAACACTAATAGACAAGAACAGCTCAAACCTAAGCTGCAAGTGTTGAGCTACAGTTCAACTAGACTGCATTAAACTACACCGCAAGAAGTTCAAGAAGAAAAGTAGCCTAATCAAAGTATTATCTTATATTCTTTACTTCTATGAAATAGAAAACAATTGATGTTCTGCCAATCCATGAACTTATCCTCACATTGTTTTATGTTTTAGACCTTCAGCAGGACTTTCGGTTTTTACTGAAAGTCCTATTTTGGTACTATTTTGGTACTATTTTCACAAGCATGTGGTACATTTTTCACAACTCTTAGTACAAAACTCCATACTGGTCACACCTGTAACATAGCCAGTCTTTCATTCAAAACCTGCCATTGTGCATTCATTTGGATTGTAAAAATCACTCCCAACACAACCATTGAGTCAAAAATAAGTTTATTGTGAAATGTAATGAGAACATTGGTTTAATCACCAAAACACAACATAATGATATCTTTTCAATGTAGTCCTTTTAACTACCAGTTAACCCAATAGCAAACAATACAAGATACGTGTTTCAAATCATCCTTAGAAGTGCTGAAAGTGATATGCTCCAGTCCTGTAAATGACAGTAGATTACGCAGTTCACATTAGGCAACAGACTTACGTTACCCAACAAAACTGACAGAAAATCTGCAATTGACATAATATCTATCCAATGTGTAATCAAAAGGTGGGATCAATGAAGACATCCTCGACAATCATTCATGCAATTTTTTTCTCTCCCAGATATAATTGCAACATAGGTGTACTGTCTGTAATCAAATGTAAGAAATTAAATAAAACAAATTAAATAAATGAAAATAAAACATAACGTTTGGCACACGTTCATTTGCTTCAAGCCTGTCTTATCATCCACAACACGGTGAATGTCCTCATTGTTCACGCACCGCAGGAAAACACTTTTGGAATGGCGAATCCACTGTTCAAATAAACCTACCATTAAAGTTATAGACGGATCATTTCTTTGTCATTGGGCAAACGTACAAAATCAGCAGGGGATCAAATACTTTTCCCCCTCACTGTACATACTAGTACCAGAGCCATTAAACAAACTATAATGAGGTCTGAAATGTGGGCTAATAGGCTCATCGTAACAGGTTGTCTCTGAGTTTGACTATTCATGCCTGGGCCTGTGCTCAAGGATTCTGTGGTAGCCAGGCATAATACAAACTAAAAATGATTACCTGATTTGACTGATTGGGTGATCAATCGAGCGACGAGCGATCATCTGACTGCAGCCTTTTAACGAGGCGGATCAATTCTGCCAGTCAGAGCGCTGCCTGGGTCTGAATGTAAAACATCAGAATGAGGATCAGCTCTGCCACTTACAGCAACAGGTGACACACAGGGCTTTAAATTAATGAGCTGTTTGATTTCCTGTGAAGCCCCCCTCATATACCCACTCCCTTCCCCTTTACCTGCGGTCTGCTAAGCAGTCCATGCCATCTCTCTGCTCTAATTGGCTGTTTGCCTCATCATAACAATAGGCGTACAAGAGCTCAGGAGTTCACCCAAAGTTACTCTAAATGTTTCCTTTGCAGTCTTGTCTTTTGAATATTCAGATATGCATAGTCACTGCAGCTATCTCTCCACTACTCTGCATCCTCGGATTGCTCTTTTCAAGCTAGGCAGTATTTTAAAACGAGATATTCGACCCTTCTGACCCTGAAAGTATGTGGGTGCCCTGAAAGTATGTGTGTGTGTGGCAGTTGGTGATAGCCAGAATGTGAATCATTGTTCTATTCCAACAGCTGCAGGAGATGGAGTTGGGTTGATCCATTTAGGGTTTCTGCCCATTTGTCAAGACAGTGCTACAATGACTCACCTATACCTAAATGTCCGTATTATTCTGGAGCCCATTCATTGGTGAAAGCTTTAGTGTTCTGTGCTGTGGAGAAATTCAGAGAAAGGAGTGCTTTCTGTGGTCAAAAAAATCCCTCTAAATCTTCAAAATTGACTGTATTTGCAATCCAAAAGATAGATTTATGTCAGTAAGTGTTGGTTTATTCCTGTGATGGGAAAATCACAGCACTCAATCACAATGCTGGCGGCTATAAGCCCTGGGGCCGGCACAGTGAGGGAAGTCATGTTCAGCTGATGAGTCAGCTCTTAAATAGACCTGTTTCATCCTACTGCCCCCTCCCCGCCTTCTACCTCCGCCTTCACTCTACACAATCATAGGCCTATATAAGCTATGTGATTGAAAACACAGGGGGAAGGAGAAAGGTGGTGGGATGCAAAAAGGAAGTGTGTTTGGTTGTGAAAACGTGTGTGTGTGTGTGTGTGTGTGTGTGTGTGTGTGTGTGTGTGTGTGTGTGTGTGTGTGTGTGCGTGCGTGCGTGCGTGTCTGTGTGGGATGTCTAAGACAAAGAACGACATAAAGAGAGAAACATTTACAGAAATGAAATCACTATCTTTGGGCCCGGCTCCAGAAAAAGAAGAGGAGAGGGGAGGTCTCTTGGGGCTGTCATTTGATTTGGTCGAGATGGTGTAGCGCTTTAAGCTGATCATACTGGAGCCCTGTCTTCACATTTCCCTATGAACACCTTGTCTTATCTCCCTCCTTTTCTCATTGCATTCAATGGAAAAGCAGGGTGTGCGAAATAGAAAAGGCTGTATGAGACTGTATGAGGTGAGGTTAAAAAAGGCGAGAGCAAGAAGCAAGAGCAAAATGTTTGGCATTGTATTCCGTGTGAATGTTAATGTACTGTACTTGGCTAAGGGGATTTGTGGGGTGTGGTTGTGTGTCCGTTTTTGTGTTTGCTCACTCTGCTCCTTTCCTTGCTGTGCTCCAACAGGGTTATTGGTATTCGACGGGCAGCAGCAGCTTTGCTGATTTAGACTATCCCATTCCTTCCTCTCTCTGCCTGGGACAGATCACAGCTATTTGTTAGCCTTTAGAGCCTCTGTGTGTAAGAGAGCATGTGTGTGTGTGTGTGTGTGTGTGTGTGTGTGTGTGTTTCAACGTATGTTCTTTCATGTTCGTGTCTTCCTTTGCGTCTATCAAGCCTGAAGATATTGTACAACATGTCACCAAAGATCATCTCTTTTTACTGTGCACTTACCTCACCCTTCCACATATGAATTGAAAATACCTTCCATGTTTCTGAGAACCCAGCAAGGGAGAATGCAGGAGAGTGAGAGAGAGGTTGAAAAAACGGGAAAGAGAAAATTAGAGAAAGGGGACAGAATTAAATGAGGGGGCAGAGAGGGAGAGAGAGAGGAAGCAGAGCGAGAGAGAGAAAGAAAGAGGGAGAAAGAAAGAGACAGGGAGAGCGAGAGAGCAGAGAGAGAGAGTGGCTGGGAGAGAGAAAGCGGAGAGAGTGAGTTGTGTGAGAGAGGTAGAGAGAGACAAAGAAAGCTTAGTGTTGGCGTTGGCCCCTGAGTTTGAGGGAAGGCAGTTATTTCAGAGGAAATGAGCTGTCACCCAGATGAAACTGGCAGCACATAATGAGGCTGAGCTGAGCTGGTCGCCTCACAGTGAAGTAGTGCTGATCATTCTCTCTCACTGAGCAGAGCTTGGGCTAAACGCAGGTATTATCATGTTAGGGTGGTCTTTCTACCTCTTACCAATGATTCCATTTCTCTGTCTCTCTACTTCTCTCTCAATTCAATTCAATTTCAATTTAGGGGCTTTGTTGGCATGGGAAACATATGTTTATATTGCCAAAGCAAGTGAAATAGATGAACAAAGGTGAACTAAACAATAAAAATTAACAGTAAACATTACACTAACAAAAGTTCCAAAATAATACAGACGTTTCAAATGTCGTATTATGTCAATATACAGTGTTGTAATGATGTGCAAATAGTTACTAAAGTACAGGAGAGAAAATAAATAAACATAAACATGGGTTGTATTTACAATGGTGTTTGTTCTTTACTGGTTTCCCTTTTCTTGTGGCAACAGGTCACAAATCTTGCTGCTGTGATTGAACACTGTGGTATTTCACCCAATAGATATGGGAGTTTATCAAAATTGGATTTGTTTTTGATTTCTTTGTGGGTCTGTGTGATCTGAGGGAAATATGTGTCTCTAATATGGTCATACATTTGGCAGGTTAGGAAGTGCAGCTCAGTTCCCACCTCATTTTGTTGGCAGTGTGCACATAGCCTGTCTTCTCTTGAGAACCAGGTCTGCCTTTGGCGGCCTTTCTCAATAGCAAGGCTATGCTCACTTAGCCTGCACATAGTCAAAGATTTCCTTAAGTTTGGATCAGTCACAGTGGTCAGGTATTCTGCCCCTGTGTACTCTCTGTTTAGGGCCAAGTAGCATTCTATTTTGCTCATTTTTTTAAACATTTTTTCCTGTGTCAAGTAATTATTTTTCTGTCTTCTCATTAGGCTACCCTGGGGTGGCAGGGTAGCCTCGTGGTTAGACTGAAATCTGGCGTTCTGTCCCTGAACAAGGCAGTTAACCCACTGTTCCTAGGCTGTTATTAAAAATAAGAATTTGTTCTTAACTGACTTGCCTAGTTAAATAAAAATAATTTGGTTGGGTCTAATTGTGTTGCTGTCGTGGGGTCTGTTTGTGTTTGTGAACAAATCCCCAGGACTAGCTTGCTTAGGGTTCTCCAGGTGGATTTCGCTGTAGGTGATGGCTTTGTTATGAAAGGTTTGAGAATCGCTTCCTTTTAGATGATTGTAGAATTTAACGGCTTTTTTCTGGATTTTGATAATTAGTGACCTAATTCTGCTCCGCATGCATTATTTGGTGTTTTACACTGTACACTGAGGATATCTTTGCAGAATTCTGCATGCAGAGTCTCAATTTGGTGTTTGCCCCATTTTGTGAATTATTGATTGGTGAGAGGACCCCAGAAACCATAAAGGGCAATGGATTCAATAAATGATTCAAGTATTTCTAGCCAGATCCTATGTCAAATGTTATATTCCTTTTGATGGCATAGAAGGCCCTTCTTGCCTTGTCTCTCAGGTTGTTCACAGCTTTCTGCAAGTTACCTGTGAAGCTGATGTTTAGGCCAAGGTATGTATAGTTTTTGTGTGCTGTAGGGCAACGGTGTCTAGATGGAATTTGTATTTGTGGTCCTGGCGACTGGACCTTTTTGGGAACACCATTATTTTGGTCTTCCTGAGATTTACTGTCAGGGCCTAGGTCTGTGCAGAAGATCTAGGTGCTGCTGTAGGCCCTCCTTGGTTGGGGACAGAAGCACCAGATCATTAGCAAACAGTAGACATTTGACTTCAGATTCTAGTAGGGTGAGGTCGGGTGCAGACTGTTCATTGATATATATGTTGAAGAGGGTGGGGCTTAAGAGCTCTCTCTTTCTCTCTACATGTCTCTATGTAGACTACATGACCAAAGGCATGTGGACACCTGCTTGTTGAACATTGAACATCATTCCAAAATCATGGGCATTAATATGGAGTTGGTCCCCCCTTTCTCTGCTATAACAGCCTCCACTCTTCTGGGAAGGTTTTCCACTAGATGTTGGAACATTGCTGCGGGGACAATTTCTATGCGCTACGCGCTTCAGCACTCTGTGGTCCCGTTCTGTGAGCTTGTGTGGCTTACCACTTCACAATAACAGCACTTACAGTGGACCAGGGCAGCTTTAGCAGGGCAGAAATTTGATGAACTGACTTGTTGGAAAGGTAGCATCCTATGATGGTGCCACGTTGAAAGTCACTGAGCTCTTCCGTAAGGCCATTCTACTGCCAATGTTTGTCTATGGAGATTGCATGGCCGTGTGCTCGATGTTATACACCTGTCAGCAACGGGTGTGACGGAAATAGCCAAATCCACAAATTTGAAGCGGTGTCCACATACTTCTGTATATATAGTGCATGTCTCTCTTATCTCTCGCTCCTTTTCCCTCTCTCTTTCTCCCTCTCTCTCCCTGTAGAGCATTGTGAGGTGTGCTATTACTCCTGTGAGGTCCTGGTGGGTTGTACAGGTGTTGAAGGACACAGGGTCTAATTCTTTTCCTGAAGGTACACCGTGTTCATATCCCTCTATCATGTAATCATAATGGAGTCTACCGGTGGTTCAGCCACAGGGCCTAATTTCGCACTCTGTACCCTCTCTCTCCTTTCCCCCCTCTCTCTGTATGTCACTTTCTTTACATACTCTGACCAGTAGTGCACTCAGCTCTGGTTCTCAGTACTTCTGAAATCTCCATCTCTGCTAAAGGAGAGTCATTATCTACTGTTCAGAACAGAGACTGGGAGGTGGAGGCTGGGGGAGTAGGGGGAGGGCTGGGTGAGTAGGGGAAGTAGGGGGAGGTAGGGGAAGTAGGGGGAGGTATGGGAAGTAGGGGGAGGTAGGGGAAGTATGGGGAGTAGGGGGAGGTATGGGGAGTAGGGGGAGGTAGGGGGAGGTAGGGGGAGTATGGGGAGTAGGGGGAGGTAGGGGAAGTAGGGGGAGGTAGGGGAAGTATGGGGAGTAGGGGGAGGTATGGGGAGTAGGGGAAGTATGGGGAGTAGGGGGAGGTATGGGGAGTAGGGGAAGTATGGGGAGTAGGGGGAGGTATGGGGAGTAGGGGGAACTAGGGGGAGGTAGGGGGAGTATGGGGAGTAGGGGGAGGTAGGGGAAGTAGGGGGAGGTAAGGGAAGTATGGGGAGTAGGGGGAGGTATGGGGAGTAGGGGGAGGTATGGGAAGTAGGGGGAGGTATGGGAAGTAGGGGGAGGTAGGGGAAGTATGGGGAGTAGGGGGAGGTAGGGGGAGGTATGGGAAGTAGGGGGAGGTAGGGGAAGGTATGGGGAGTAGGGGGAGGTATGGGAAGTAGGGGGAGGTATGGGGAGTAGGGGGAGGTATGGGGAGTAGGGGGAGGTAGGGGAAGTAGGGGGAGGTATGGGGAGTAGGGGGAGGTATGGGGAGTAGGGGGAGGTATGGGAAGTAGGGGGAGGTAGGGGAGTAGGGGGAGGTATGGGGAGTAGGGGGAGGTAGGGGGAGTAGGGGGAGGTATGGGGAGTAGGGGGAGGTAGGGGAAGTAGGGGGAGGTATGGGAAGTAGGGGGAGGTAGGGGAAGTAAGGGGAGGTATGGGAAGTATGGGGAGTAGGGGGAGGTATGGGGAGTAGGGGGAGGTATGGGGAGTAGGGGGAGGTATGGGGAGTAGGGGGAGGTATGGGGAGTAGGGGGAGGTAGGGGAAGTAGGGGGAGGTATGGGGAGTAGGGGGAGGTAGGGGAAGTAGGGGGAGGTATGGGGAGTAGGGGGAGGTATGGGGAGTAGGGGGAGGTATGGGGAGTAGGGGGAGGTATGGGGAGTAGGGGGAGGTAGGGGAAGTAGGGGGAGGTAGGGGAAGTATGGGGAGTAGGGGGAGGTAGGGGAAGTAGGGGAAGGTATGGGGAGTAGGGGGAGGTATGGGGAGTAGGGGGAGGTATGGGGAGTAGGGGGAGGTAGGGGAAGTAGGGGGAGGTATGGGAAGTAGGGGGAGGTAGGGGAAGTATGGGGAGTAGGGGGAGGTATGGGGAGTAGGGGGAGGTAGGGGGAGGTAGGGGGAGGTATGGGGAGTAGGGGGAGGTATGGGGAGGTAGGGGGAGGTAGGGGGAGTATGGGGAGTATGGGGAGTATGGGGAGGTAGGGGGAGGTATGAGAAGTAGGGGGAGGTAGGGGAAGTAGGGGGAGGTATGGAAAGTAGGGGGAGGTAGGGGGAGTAGGGGGAGGTAGGGGGAGGTATGGGAAGTGGGGGGAGTAGGGGGAGGTGGGGGGAGTAGGGGGAGGTAAGGTAAGTTCGGGGGAGGTAGGGGAAGTAGGGTGAGTAGGGGGAAGTAGGGGGAGGTAGGGGAAGTAGGGGGAGGTAGGGGGAGGTAGCGGGATAGGGGGAAGTAGCGGAGGTAGGGGAAGTAGGGGAAGGTAGGGGGAGTAGGGGGGAGTAGGGGGAGGTAGGGGAGGTAGGGGGAGGTAGCGGGATAGGGGGAAGTAGGGGGAGGTAGGGGGAGGTAGCGGGATAGGGGGAAGTAGCGGAGGTAGGGGAAGTAGGGGAAGGTAGGGGGAGTAGGGGGGAGTAGGGGGAGGTAGGGGAGGTAGGGGGAGGTAGCGGGATAGGGGGAAGTAGCGGAGGTAGGGGAAGTAGGGGAAGGTAGGGGGAGTAGGGGGGAGTAGGGGGAGGTAGGGGAGGTAGGGGGAGGTAGCGGGATAGGGGGAAGTAGGGGGAGGTAGGGGGAGGTAGCGGGATAGGGGGAAGTGGGGGAGGTAGGGGAAGTAGGGGGAGTAGGGGGAGTAGGGGGAGGTATGGGAAGTAGGGGGAGGTAGGGGGAGGTAGGGGGAGTAGGGGGAGGTAGAGGGAGTAGGGGGAGTAGGGGGAGGTATGGGAAGTAGGGGGAGTAGGGGGAGTAGGGGGAGGTAGAGGGTGAATAATAGCCTTTGAAATCAGTTTTAAGCCAGGAAGAGATGAGAAAAGAGGACAGGTGCTGCCGCTTTCCAGATTTCTTTGAGGTTGGGGGGGGGGGGGGAGAGAGTGTAAGAGAGGGAGTGCGAATGAAAGACAGAGAGACAGACAGAGAGAGAAAGAGAGAGAGTGTAAGAGAGGGAGAGAGAGTGAAAGAGAGACAGACAGAGAGAGAAAGAAAAGAGGAGTAGGTAGGAGACACATTACATTGACTTTTAAGCATTGATGGGTAATCGTGTTTTATTTTGGGTTTGTTTCTTTGTTGTCCCATGCTCGAGACAACATGAGAAGTGATTGAGTTTGATAGTGTGCGTTATTTTGTGAGTTATTGGGAGTGTACTGTGCATTTTATTCCCAATGATTAACTTTGTTTATGCCTCTCTGTGCTTCAAACATGTTTAGTTGGAGACTTCTTTGTTAGAAGATGCTGACAATGCATCCACTCCAATATGCCTTACAGACCACTTCAATATCAACCAATTACACTATATACTCCAATTGTCAGCTGTTAAAAAAGAGAATTAAAAACGGTGATCTATTCCTCCCTCTCCAGTTGTTCATAGTTTTTTTTATGAGGCGACATTGCGTGTAGTCGACTCTGCAGTCCATCTCTCTTGCTGTGTGCGTATCCCACTCTCTCTCTCTCTCAGCCTCTCTCTTATTTCTCCATCTCTATCTGTACTAGAAGATAGGGCTCCCTGTCTGAATAGTAATGACACACAACTCTCTCACAGGGAAGAAAGAAAGAAAAGAAACCATCTGTTGTATATGGAGGGAGAGAGAAAGAGAGGGAATGTGAGATAAAATATCATATGTGGTCTCAAATAACCTGCAGTATAGGAGAGAGAGAGATGGTGAGAGAGAGAGAGAGAGATGGTGAGAGAGAGAGAGAGAGAGAGAGAGAGAGAGAGAGAGAGATGGTGAGAGAGAGAGAGAGAGAGAGAGAGAGATGGTGAGAGAGAGAGAGAGAGAGAGATGGTGAGAGAGAGAGAGAGAGAGATGGTGAAAGAGAGAGAGAGAGAGAGAGAGAGATGGTGAGAGAGAGAGAGAGAGAGAGAGAGAGAGAGAGAGAGAGAGATGGTGAGAGAGAGACGGTGAGAGAGAGAGAGAGAGAGATGGTGAGAGAGAGAGAGAGATGGTGAGAGAGAGAGAGAGAGATGGTGAGAGAGAGAGACGGTGAGAGAGAGGGAGAGAGACGGTGAGAGAGAGACGGTGAGAGAGAGACGGTGAGAGAGAGAGAAGAAGAAGAAGGTGGACAAGTCTGTATCAAGCCTGGCCATAATGTCCTCAGGAGTCTATTATCTAATTGGTAGGATTAGTCAACTCCTGGGCAGCAAACATCAAATCCAAGGGTCAAAAAGAAATATGACCGTAGGAAGAGTCATGCTAAGAATCTGGTCTGTTATGCCTGGAGGTTATGCCATGACTTAATGGCATCTATTCAAAGGTGAGTCTAATGATGTACAAGACTGGATTATATCACAGCCAAACTCTTGTAGCTACCGGGGCTAAGCTAAAGTGCATGACACACCATCGCCATGGCAACCCCAGGACCTTATCAGTCTGTAACACCTCTAATTTGATCTACTACTCCACAACAATGACCTCAGTTAGCATGACTGCTGCCTTCCTGAGACTTGAAGTACTGTCACCCGGGAACCACATATGCCTTGGCTGCTCTGGGTCAGTGATATTGACTGTGCTGTGTCGTTCGTTGTGGCATTGGTTCAAATACCGGGTCGGCTGTGGCACGGATATAGAGCACTCATACCTCCAGGTTATTCAGGGATTTCAATTGGAAGGCAGGAGTATTATTTCATCAAAATAAATACATATAAGGTGTGTGGAACACGGCGGAGTACTGCTGCGGAACGTTCTGCCTCTCTCTGCTGATGACATCCGCTAATGTGGTGTGTGGACATCTTCCACAGCTCTCCCGGTATGAGAACAGCAGGACACGGATGTGTCATCAGTGTGTGTGTGTTTTTATTTGCACTTTGTTTGTCTGTCTCTATACTTGTTAAGCAGAACAGGCTCACACTTTTCTTCTACTGGCCCAGTAGGGAGCCCTATAAGGAAACTCTGCTATTAAATCCTTGGTAACACTGTTCGCCAGTCCTGTAGGCACAGACCCACTACTGTATTCTAGGGTAAATGTAAATACAAACAGGTGAAAAGAGTTTAAAACAGAAGTGATTATCAGCAGTCCTATTGGACAATTTCAGGTAGTAAGTAGCCTGCTGTCAAATGTTTTCTCACCTTCCTGTGCCAACTGAATGTGAGGTATGATGCCAGGTGTAGACAGTTGGGAGGTGTCTAGGAGACAAAACACTTTCCATTATGAAGACAGATCTAGAGGTCCTACTACACCACTGGTTCCCAAACTTTTTCCCTCAGGTCCCCTTTCCAGCATTGGGGAACACCCCCCCACCCCGTCTATTTCTATGGGCACAGGCACTGTTCATGACACAAACTGTCCACACCCCTCTTGTTGACGGAGAGAAAAATGCCTTTTGCCATGGGATGGAGACTTACAACAAAATCAGTGAGCTAGAAAACCTAGCTAGAAAACCTAGCTAGAAAACCTAGCAAACACACACACACACACACACACACACACACACACGAGAAGTGACAACAGCTTGATTTGCATATGGACAAAACCTAGCTAAAAAACGTGTTTGGGAAACCCTGGTGTAGGAGATCATACACGTTTTAAATACAGATCTAATGGGATTATTAGAGTGGGGAAAATCCCACTTAGCTGGCTACTGCTGCTGCTCTGACACCCATGTATGTTCACACAATGAGTTGTTACACTGAACCAACCATCCTCACTCCTCTGTGAATCAATGTTGTCCAGGGTCTCCATGCCACCTGTGCAGGTATTACGCACTATAGTACTCACTGTGCTGGTGATTATTGTGCTATAGGCTTTGCAGTCAGGTGTTTGGAATAGGGTGAGCAAGAGGGGACAGGTTTTACTTCTCGCTCTAATGATCTGTGTTTGTATGACTGGGAGAGCCAAAGAAAAAAGAGATCCTCCTGCAGGACATATTCAGCTAAATTGTCTCCTTATTTGTTTGTTTGATCTTGTTCATGACTAAATGAGAGGCGTAGAGTTTGGACCTCACGGAGGGGTTGGAGGATGAATCCTATCACACAGAGAGAAACATGCCTGTAAGCACCGACTCAGGTACAGAAGTGTGTGCTAGCTCATTATAGTGAAGGACAGGATTAAGTTAGAGAAATCTGATCTCAGACCAGGGCTTTGAGCACTATGCTGTGGTGTAATCTGTGAGTGTGCGTGTATTTGTGTGTGTGTGTTACATTCGTGTGACTGTGTGTGTGTGTTACGTTTGTGAGAATAAAAATGAAAAGAACTGTAAAGGGAATGAGAGCCTTAACCTGGCAACCTACGCACACCACTTTCCACCCTCCACGCCGTGGAGCCGGAAGCGGTGCTCGCTACGACATCATCAATCAGGGACAGGCGATTGCATCGGTGCACAGAGTAATGACGGGGTTTGTAATTACATAGCCAGGCAGAAAAAAAAACAAAACACAAACCTTAGACAGAGAATGGTAACGGATAATGAGGGGGAGGGGGGAGGGGGGTAGTACGGAGTGCTCAGGTACACACACAGACGCTTACACGTACACAAGAGCATACACTCGTAAGCGCACACACATGTGCAATTGTGTAACATCCATTAAGAAAGAGTATGTCGCTCCTGTTTATCTGGTCTGTTTTTCCCCAGCCCTCATCCCTCCCTCCACTCCCTTCTCCAGTGAGAGCTGCTCTCTTTCCTGCACTCATCCTTTTCCATTACTCACACCATTCACACCCACCGCCACTTAGGATGGAGACCGAGAGATAAGGGGTCAATGAGAGAAGCGCGTTGAGAAAAAGAACGAGTGAGTCTCCTCCCCACTTTGTGTATGTGTTTGTGTGTATGCATACGTGTGTATGTGAGAATGTGTTTGTGTGTAGGACAGCGTTTGTGTGTGTTCTCACAGAATCCTTACAAAAGGGGACGAACTCACTGCTGATGTAGAGACTTTCTCTCCACAATCAGATGTCCTTAAATCAAAATAAATGATTTCTCCTGAAGGTGGCAGTGTTGCCACGCAGGTAACATGCTCATGCATTACACTCATCAGATTTATCGCCTGCTGGGGGTTGTAAGTGAAAAGGCCTCCACTATGAAGGACTCACATGAACACACATAATGAGATAAACACACACACACACACACACACACACATAGATGCATGCGCGCACGCTCACACACACGCGCGCTCACACACACACGCGCGCTCACACACACACACGCGCTCACACACACACACACACACACACGCACTCACACACACACACACACACACACGCACGCTCTTTCTCTCTCTCACACACACACACACACACACACACACACACACACACACACACACACACAGACACAAGAAGTGACAACAGCATTATTTGCATATGGACAAAGAGCTTTCACCAATCATTTACCAGTGGAATCAAATAAACAAACAAACAGACAAACAAATAGCCTCCTTATGCACGCTCCATTGGCTGTCTGGAAGTGGCAATCTAATAACATCAACAGTGTAACTCTGTGATGTTTATGCTTGGCCGAGCAGCAGCAGCATCAGAGCAGTTATGACTCCTGGAGGAGGTGAGTGGGCCTCGTACAACAGCGCTCTGGACTAATGGCTTTCACATCTCACTGACTGACATCACGGGCGCCTGAAGATGACATGCTCTGGCAATGTGGTATCAGTGAGTCACCGCAACAACAGTGATTCATTAACCCCCCAAAACAGGGCAACGCCATCCGATTGGTCTGTAAGGCAGATGTGTGTGAGTGCATTAACATATACTGTATACTGAACAAAAATATAAAAGCAACATGTAACGTGTTGGTACCATGTTTCATGAGCTGAAATAAAATATCCCCAAAATTTTCCAAACAAACAAAAAATCTTATTTCTCTCAAATTTTGTGCATACATGTTTACATTCATGTTATTGAGCTTTTTTCCTTTGCCAAGATAATCCATCCACCTGACAGCTGTAGCATATCAAGAATCGGATTAAACAGCATGATCATTACACAGGTGAATCTTGTGCTGGGGACAATAATATGCAGTTTTGTCACACAACACAATGCCACAGATGTCTCAAGTTTTGAGGGAGAATGCTATTGGCATGCTGACTGCAGGAATGTCCACCAGAGCTGTTGCCAGAGAAATTAACGTTAATTTCTCTACCATAAACTGCCCCCTCCAACATCGTTTTAGAGAATTTGGCAGTACGTCCAACCGGCCTCACAACCGCAGGCCGTGTGTAACCAGCCAGCCCAGCACCTCCACATCTGGCTTCTTCACCTGCGGGATCGTCTGAGACCAGTCACCCGGACAGCGGATGAAACTGAGGAGTATTTCTGTCTGTAATAAAGCCCTTTTGTAAGGGAAAACTCATTCTGATTGGCTGGGCCTGGCTCCACAGTGGGTTGGCCTATGATTTTGTTTTGTTCTTCACCCAGATTCTCCTCTCTTCTTCACCCCAACATTGTAAATATGTTAATCCCTTTCTACCCACCTCTCTCACACACACACACACACACACACACACACACAATGTGTTACCTGTGTCTGTGACATTAGATACCACTCTGTATGTAGTCTGTACTCTGTGACGGAGAAGATACCTGTAACGATTGTCGTCGGGAGAAGGAGAAGAGGACCAAAGTGCAGCTTGGTACGTAGTCATAATCATTTTAATTCAGATGAATACAGAACAAAAACAACAAACCGACACATGAACAGTTCTGTAAGGTGCAACAAAACCACTAAACAGAAAATAACCACCCACAAACAAAAGTGGGAAAACAGGCTACCTAAGTATGGTTCTCAATCAGAGACAACAATTGACAGCTGCCTCTGATTGGGAACCATACCAGGCCAAATACATAGAAATAGAAAACATAGAACACAAAACATAGAATTCCCACCCTAACTCACCCTCTGACCAAACTAAAATAGAGACATAAAAAAGGAACTAAGGTCAGGACGTGACAATACCACTCTGTCTGTAGTCTGTAGTCTTTGACAGAGTAGATACCACTCTGTCTGTAGTCTGTGACAGAGTAGATACCAATCTGTCTGTAGTCTGTGACAGAGTAGATACCACTCTGTCTGTAGTCTGTGACAGAGTAGATACCACTGTGTCTGTAGTCTGTGACAGAGTAGATACCACTCTGTCTGTAGTCGGTGACAGAGTAGATACCACTCTGTCTGTAGTCTGTGACAGAGTAGATACCACTGTCTGTAGTCGGTGACAGAGTAGATACCACTCTGTCTGTAGTCGGTGACAGAGTAGATACCACTCTGTCTGTAGTCTGTGACAGAGTAGATACCACTGTCTGTAGTCGGTGACAGAGTAGATACCACTCTGTCTGTAGTCGGTGACAGAGTAGATACCACTCTGTCTGTAGTCGGTGACAGAGTAGATACCACTCTGTCTGTAGTCGGTGACAGAGTAGATACCACTCTGTCTGTAGTCGGTGACAGAGTAGATACCACTCTGTCTGTAGTCGGTGACAGAGTAGATACCACTCTGTCTGTAGTCGGTGACAGAGTAGATACCACTCTGTCTGTAGTTGGTGACAGAGTAGATACCACTCTGTCTGTAGTCGGTGACAGAGTAGATACCACTCTGTCTGTAGTCGGTGACAGAGTAGATACCACTCTGTCTGTAGTGTGTTGTTTGTGTATTAAAATAACACATTTCTAACATGGTACCCTCAGCTCCTGCCCGTTTGGAGTCTAAAAGCAAGCCGAGCACACTGTCACATCCTGGCTTTGTAAAGAGATCTCTTTTAAACGGCAGAAAAGTGTAGAAAAGGATAAAGAGAGAGTAAGGGAGGGAAAGGGAAAGAGAGGGAGGGAGGGAGAGAGGGAGGGTAAAAATAAAGATGATATTTATTCTTGGGGAGCTGCAGTGAGAGAAGAAAAGAGACCCAGCCCATGCATTATGTATCTGTGAGAATCCTGCTCCGTGCCTCTCGCTCAACGACTAGGCGTTTATTAAAAGTGAGAGCCCCCCCCCCCCCTTCCCTTCAGGTCAATAGGGGGAGATCAAAGAGAGGGAGGGATGCCCCCATCCCCCCCTCCCCATCTTCACATAACACTCATCAGGTAGGAGAAATTAACAGCGACCCATCCCCTTATCACCTCTCGTACCCCCCCCCCCCCACCCACTCAAACTAGCCACCTCAGCATCCCGACATCCTAACCCCTCCACTCTTCCCTGCAACGCCCCTCAGTCCCTCCACCCCCCATGTTTATCAGGCTGTGGAATATGCCTGCTGTGGAATAGGCACTTCAAACAGCTCTGTGCTTGGAGCCCTGTCTTCCTTCTCTTCCTCTCTTCCTCTGAGTGAGGGATGGGTGACAGCCTTTGTACTGTAATTAATGTGGGGCTGCTGCACGCGTGCATGCACACACACACACACACACACACACACACACACACACAGGAGAGAAACTAATCCTCTAACACACACACAACCTCGTTCATGCTGCATCATGACGTCTTCACCATTGTTGTTTTTGAACCTGTGCAGCGCCAGATTCCATGTACATCCTTGCAGGCACATGTATTCACATATTCTCCTTAAAAACCATCAGGTCCTATATAAGCATGTTGCATGTCAAGAGATGCAGTTTGGCTTTAATACATGACACTGATTGTCAGTGTATTGAGACGGTTGAGCAGCTAGTATCTCTGCAGCAGACTATCAAAAGAAATATCAGCCCAAAGTCACCTGTCAGAAGTGTTTCGATGCTTGGGAGGTGGCTACCTGGCTAGTCTCAGCAGAATTGAATGTTAGAATGTTCTGGAATGCTTGTAAAGTAGAACTGTATAGTGAAATCTAATTCCTGATGTCTATCAAAAACTCACCATAGAATGAGCGGGGAGAATTCTTCTTCCACGGTTTAATATTAGTGCAGATGACATAGACTGACCAGGTGAATCCAGATGAAAGCCATGATCTCTTGATGTCACTTGTTAAATCCATTTCAATCCGTGTAGACGAAGGGGAAGAGACAGGTTAAATAAGGATTTTTAAAACCTCTTCTGGATAGGACCCTTCATCTCAATTTCAACCTAAAATGACATACCCAAATCTAACTGCCTGTAGCTCAGGACCTGAAGCAAGGATATGCATATTCTTGATATTATTTGAAAGGAAACACGTTGACATGAATGTGGGAGAACATAACGCAATAGAAGATAAAAGATAAAACAAACAAAAAAGCGTGCGTTTTCTATTTGTATTTTGTTGCATCATCTTTGAAATGCAATAGAAAGGCCATGCACTGAGATAGGAAGCTGGGGATCATTGAGATGTTGTCCACAACAGGGCAACAGTTTGTCATTCAAGAATGAGAGAGCTACATAATATTTAGTGTGAAGTCTCCCAGTCTCTCACGAGTTTTCCCAAAACTACCCAAGTGGCCTCCAAGTGGCTGAATTGGTCATTTTCAAGTACATGACTATGGAAAACATACAAAAATGCTATGGTAATAAAAAATGTATGTCCCAGGAATGTCATGCATGAAAAGGTACTAAAAGGAGACTCAACGAGAAGATGTTCCTAATGTTCGGTCTACTCAGTGTGCATACACAGTGGGAGTGTATAGGACATGGAATAGAGGAGAAGAGGGGGAGCGGAGGAGAGGAGAGAGGGATGGATGGAGAAGGAGGGAAATGTCAGAGGGAGAGATTTATGCTTTCCATCAGCTTAACTTGTAAGCCACTCCATCCATCCCTTCTCTCTCCGCTGTGTGCTAGCCTGCCGCGGGACACACACACTCCCACGGGAGTTTACACTCATCTTCTCAAATGTCAACGCTGGGTATGTGTGAGAGGTTGTGTTTGTGTCTGTGTCCACTTCTCATGTTTTTTTTTTTTAATGTTTCTTATTTAACTCTGCACAGTTGGGAAAGAGCTTGTGAGGAATCATTTCACCATAAGGTCTTCTACACCTGTTGTATGACAAATACAATTTGATTTGATCTCCTGCACATGTAGCTACCAATAATGTACAAGCCGGATTAGCTCCCAAGAAATGTTTTGAAACTATTTATTTGTGAAATCATCTTCTTAAAAGCACACTTTCCAATAGCTACCCAATCAAAAGTCACAAAGTGCAAAACAATGGCCCGTTTCCCTACAGAACAGACTGAAAGGAATATTCCAGACAGTGTTCAAGGCATCTGCAGAGACACCTAAAAACTCACACCCTAGGATTGTAGGGGAGAAGAGGAGTGTGAATCCGCCATGTATTCCACTCAGAAGCAACTTGTGTCTCTTCTGTAAGATGCTGATGCTGATGGCAGAGCTGTGTGTGGTATCTTCTGGAAGAAGCCTGGAGCTTTGTTTCGTTCCATGCTTTGAACGTGCATATCAGTCTCTAGCGAATCCTGCAAAGTGCACACACGCGCACACACACACGAACACACATGGGCCGTGCTTCTATTTGATCTCTGTAAGATCCTTTCAGAACAGACAAATGGAACAGTGATTGAAAACCCCTGACATCTCAAGGCAACGCTTCTCACCCTCCTTCGTAAACGGAGTTGAAGTCAAAAGGGAGTCATCGTCAGCGTACGATAAACATCTCGCTGTTCCCTCTGTCTTCTGCCAGCGCTCGCTATCACATTCCCATTTAGTTTGGTCCCTTCCCAAAGCTCTCAAAGCTCTACACCATGCAATTGTTCATCTCCCATTTATTTTACTGCATTCAATTTGAGTAAACATCTCTGCCGAGGATGCCAGACAGTCCTGAATGAGTTTTAACAACCTCCTACACCACATCCAGTTATGAAGTGGTCTATCTATGTTATGAGAAGTTAAATGTCAAGGCAAAGTACACAAGCTCCTACAGTGGGGAGACCAGAGGCACATGGACAGAGTATGTGAATACCTTATCAACGAAGCTGTGGAAACACCTCCCCAAGCTCAGGGCCAAATCATTATGTAGCCCAATGAAATTATTGACAGTACGACCTTCCTCTCAATGGACTCTATGAATCAACAGGCTCCTCCAGTGGGAGGCGGGTGTGAGAGAAAGGTGCAACCTCCAAGTTAGGTTGAAATATATGTATCTACTGAAGTGGCTAACCATGGACATTGCAGCTACTACCTTGGCCTCTAATACTGTATGTGTGTTTCAATCGGTGAAGGAGTAGTGAACGTTCAGTCTGTAGACCTGTGAGAGTATAGAAGGTAGATAGACTACAAGGTAAGCCCACAGGGCAGGGTAAGTAAACAGTTTAGCATGTGTGCAAACACAGAAGGGACCCAAACCACACACACGCATTCACGCACCCACACTCACATAGACACACATACACACGCATGCACGCCAGCACACATACACACACACACACACGCACACACCTTAAATCTCTTGAAATGATGTATTCTTGCCTGCAGGGTCTACTGGGCTGAGCAGCTCTACATTTACACAGAACTCCCACAGAGCCTCTCTCTCTCTCTCCTCCCTTCTCTGGCATAGATCCAGGTGAAATTGCTGCTTTCCCCTGATAGCCCGGCAGGCTGCTGTTTGCTGGTCAATGCTGGGCTGCTGGAACAACAGACGATAAGTTGATACGAGAACAGCGCTTCATCAAAAAGCTACCTGAGACCTTGGGTTTCATGCTGAATGGCCAGTGTGTTGGGGTTCAGGTAGTGGGAAGGAGAGCATTGAGGTAAAGACAGACATTAGGGTGAGGTGTAATGTCGAGGTCAACCATAGAGGTCTGGTAAGGACAAGAGCAGGCCTATACCGTACTGAGAGTAAAATAAATGTTGTAGTTTGTAGGTTAGTGGTGGTTGAGAGACAAAAAGAGACAAAAAGAGGGATGGAGGTAGAGGGTGAGGGGGGGGGGGGGAAAGAGAGAGAGCCATCCTAGATCTCTGTGCTTAACACCTGTCGCTCTAGGGGAGAGAGTGGTTAGGTATTCCAGGGAAAGAGGTTTCAGGGGAAAGCTCAGCTCTCCACCGGGAACAGACCAGATTGAGACGTCTGTCTTCAAAGCTCTTAGTGGAAATCCAATCTGACTCGACGCTCCCTTTTTCATTCTCTCTCTCTCTCTGTTGTTCTCTCTGTCTTTACCTCCATCCATTCTCCCACCTGCTCCATTCTGGGCCCACTGATGCTGCAGCGCCCATCAGTTCTGACTCTTTTCACTTCCATCCAAAATAAATGGAAATAACACACACGCACACACACACACACACACACACACACACACACACACACACACACACACACACGCACGCAGCAGAACAATCAAAACTCCCCTGGAGTAGCTGCATTCGGGCACCATAAATTGGGTTTTCCAACTGTAGGTGTAACGCACTCGGTGGAGGCTATTGTTTTTCTATTACTGTACCTGCATGGCTAGTGGCGGCTCTGTGACCGGAAGCGGAGATCGAGGACTAGAGCGACTTCCCGCTGTGCCACCGTTGTGTTTCAGTTGTGTTTCTCTTTTTATTTGTTTTTCTACAATATCCAGAATAGTCATAGATAATCTTTTGTCAGCCTGATGCAGGGAAGACAAAATAATCCACTGCTCTGTGGGACACAAACCACTAACAGATGACAGCATATAAACAAACACACTACCTGTGTGTTCTTCCAGCCTGGAGTAGACATAACACAGTAAATTTAAATCTATATCCCTACATTTAGTATGCTATGTTACGTTTCGTATGGTATGTATTCATTTGTGGATGTCCAGCATCCATTTTGTACAATATGCTACAAATTACAATTCATACAATATGTTACGAATTTGCAATATGTATGATATGTTACGAATTCCAATTTGTTGTGGCTAACATTAGCCAGGTGGCTAATGCTAGTTAAGCTAGGGGTTAGGGTTAGGGGTCAAGGTTAGGGTTAGGGTTAAGTTTAGGAGTTAAGTTAAAGGGTTAAGGTAAGGGTTGAGGTTAGGGGACGGGTTTGCAACTTGCTAAAGTATCCAAAAAGTAGTAAATAGTTGCAAAGTTGCTAATTAGCTAATATGCTAGATTCGAACACACAGCCTTCGGTTTGCTAGACGTTTGCCTTATCCACCCTGACCAACCAACCCCCATTCCTTTTAACTTAATATCTCATACTAATTTGAGTATCTCGGATTTACATTTACTATGTTACGTCTTTGTCCATTAGACCATGCTGGCTCTGTACTCCCTCAACTCATCACACATGACACAGTGGTGGCTGCAGGGCTACTCAAACCCGCGTCCCAAAGGGCACCCTATTGCCTATACAGTGCACTTGGTTTGCAATTACAGGAGTAGAGTGGGCCTGTGGCGGTCATAACCTTTTGTCAGCTGGCTATGCACCATGCCATAGGCTGTGGGCTTGCTTATTTAGCATACAAGAAATGCTGATGAGTCCCATGCCATTATAGTATATGATTGTATAGTAAGAAGAATATAATTAACCCATTTCGGATCAAGTGCACATATGAAGTGGCTATATTGAGCGTAAAAGTGATAATTTGAAACAGGTCCCATACACTAGATTTAGAGTTATTTGGCAATTTAGTTGTGGATAATACAAACATTAGAATGACTTAGAACTCAAAACATACAGTATATGGGCTGCTATTGATGATTTGAGAAAGATGCCAAAAAAAAGCTTTTGCTCTGTTCCTAATATTAGGAACACCTGCTAGACTGACCACGTGAATCCAGGTGAAAGCTATGATCCCTTACTGATGTCACTTAAATTCACTTCAATCAGTGTAGATGAAAGGGAGGAGACATGTTAAAGAAGGATTTTTAAGCCTGGAGACAATTGAGACATGGATTGTGTATGTGTGCCATTCAAAGGATGAATGGGAAAGACAAAAGATTTTAAGTGCCTTTGAATTGGGTATGGTGGTAGGTGTCAGGCGCACCGGTTTCAATATGTCAACAACTGCAACCCTGCTGGCTTTTTCACACTCAACAGTTTCCCGTTTGTAAGCCAACTTGACACAATTGCGGGAAGCATTGGAGTCAACATGGGCCAGCATCCCTGCTGAGCGCTTTTGACACCTTGTAGAGTCCATGCCCCGATGAATTGAAGCTGTTCTGAGGGCAAAGGGGGGTGCAACTCAATATTAGGAAGGTGTTCCAAACGTTTTGCACACTCGTTGTACTTCATTAAACTGTTGACAGGCCCTCTCTCTCTGCGCACTCGAGAAAGGAATTAAGGAGAAAGAGGAGGAGATGGAAATGCACGGTGGTGAGATATTCTGTAGCTAAAGGTAATGTGTCAGCCTATTAATTATGAAAATATAAAATAACGCCCTATTACCAGGCTATTCAAAATCAAATACAAATTCACTATAATTGTTGGTTAACTCTGTAAGCCTGTGTTACGTTACCCAGTTTCTGTGTTGTGGGGTTGTGTGTGTGTATATGTATGTGTGTATTTCAGGAAATGGCTTCCTGGATTCCCCCAAGCAGCTGATTGGTCAACCCCGTTGCAGATTGGAGCTCTGACCCCTCCCTCTCGCCAGGAGGTACAGCTGTCTGCAATTAGCAAGAGTCCTTCTGCAACTTGAAAAGCCAGTGTTCTTTTGAGGAAGTGAGAGCTTCTTGGATGTCTTGTGTTGGTTGTTGCGCAGAGACAGTTTTGTTGGAAATATTTTGTTGCTGCTACTTCTGAGGTGTGTGTGCCAATAGGACTCTGTGTTTTTCATTATTGAACTTGTTCGCTTTACGTTTGTATTATTCTGTTTCATTTGTTCCCAGGGGGGAAGAGGAAGGCACTTTGGGAGTGCTTAGGCAAGAAGCCTGCGGGCATACATATACCCGTAGTATGTACTCTGTCTATGCACACTAGGTAAGACCTGGGCGGACCACCCTCTGTATTTTGGTAAGCGTTAAGGTTAGGTGGGGAGGCAGGTAAGGTAGGAGAGAGGACTATTTAACTTTTACTTTATTTGCTTTGGTTCCATCCTGCCCCTTTTCCCCACATTACCATGTTAAGGAAATAAATTCCCAGTGAACGGTAATATTCTCTGCCTCTGTCATCCTTACCCGCACCTACAATCACATACCTCTTTCACTCCATGGGAAGTTGTGTAGCGTTCCCTCCAAGAGGTGTGTGTAACAGCTGTCCTGCACAATCAATGAACCAACAGCTTTGCTCAGGCCTGTATGTTCTCTCTCAGACTCGTGGATAGAAAGTTTGGAGCGTTGCACAAGGTAATTAGTCCATCCAGTATGCATAATAATACAGTCCACACAAGGCGATTACTATAATTTTTTTTTTTTTTTTTGGAGGATGAGTAATTATGTACCAAATCCATTTTTTTGTTTTGCCATGCATAGTATATGGTAGGCTATGTATTGTGTAACTAACTGCACAATCATAATTTTAATTCAGGTTTTTTTTGGGGCTTGGGCTCATATATAGGCCTATGCATAAGCTCTGATGCGCCTATGGGTGTTTTGAATTACTCATCACCTTAGCAAGCGCTGTCGATTTTGTTTTAGGCTTTGAAACATCAACAGTGACCATGTTTTCCACTCAGTTTCAAGCTGTTGAACTTCAAGTTGATCGATCACAGTGAGGTGGGTTTTAAAAGCATGATACTGTTTTGATAAGTGTTTGATGTGATTTTCAACTGCATTTGCAGTGATGTTACAGGGACAGTAGAGCCCTGAGTGCCAGGCCGTTAGCGACCCGATGGTTGTTAGCGAGTTAGGTACTACCAACGTATGTCCAGAGTGCATAAGAGAAGATTACCGTGACTCAATGGTCACGTGGAATTTTACTGCGGTCATGACTCGGGGCTGCCGGTGGGGCGGTAATACAGACAGTCACTGCAACAGCCCTAGTGTAGGCGGGTCATTAGACATGAAGGATGGAAGGGGGAGGAAAGACCGGAGGAGATGATGCAGAAAACCAACAACACACTGAGAAAATAACATTAATTTCCTTTCTCGCTATTCGACATACACACATACGTTCGCTGTGACATACACACACGTTCGTGTGTGTTTGTCTAAATGTGTGTGTATATGCTCCCTCACCTTTCCCTCTGTTACTTCAGGACAAAATCAATAGAGATCCTGCTACAGATGTAGAATCTTAATTTGATCACTCTTGTTGCTGAGAATTCCTGCACTGCAGGAAATGCAAACTTGTGTATTCAAGGTTTAAAAAGGCTTCTAAAGTTTGTAATTTACCCTTTTTAAAATTGTCAGACTTGATTTGACCTAACTAAATGTATCAACCATACAAAAAAATCCTTTAATTATAAGACACATAATTCACATTTCCTGATGCTGCAGGATTTTTTTTCCTGCTGTAGGATCTTAATTTGAGCCAATTTGCTACATCTGTAACACTTAAAGATGCACTCCACAATATAAGCACAAATTCATAACATATAGTACAAATGTGCAGTACCTAACATATTATACGAAATGGATGAACTAGTACGGAATTTGATGACGGAGTACACAGAAAATGGGGACCACTTTTGGCACGTGAGCACCACTTTCAAACTACTGGCTGAAATTATACAACAAGTGTGCATTTTTTCTGTGTCCATACGACCAAAGTGTCAGGGATGCTATTGGATCATACAGAACATCGGCAAGACCTCCTCTATCAATAATGGTGCCACTATCTGTAGAATCATTACAATTTGTCCAGACCCTTCTCTATTATTCTGTGAGCCCCCAGGCGGAGCAATAACTGATGTTGTACTGAGCATGTCTCTTCACATTGAATGGCTGTGTCACAAATGTCACCATAGGTGATAGGAAAAGTCATAGTCAATCTATCAATAATCTAATACTTTTAGCAAAAACATTTTATTTTAATTTACAATCTGTAGAAACTGAGAATAGAAAGGTTCAGAACATTTGTGAAACATCAGTGCAGTTTAAAAATATAGGGCAAGTAGAAAAATAGATGGGAGGGGTTGAGTGGAGCTGAAGGGTGGGCCTAAAAACAACTAACTATTGTAAAATATACTGTCTGTAAAATGTACAGTTGAAGTCAAAAGTTTACATACACCTTAGCCAAATACATTTTAACTCAGTATTTCACAATTCCTGACATTTAATCCTAGTAAAAATTCCCTGTCTTAGGTCAGTTAGGATCACCACTTTATTTTAAGAATGTGAAATGCCAGAATGATAGTGTAGAGTGATTTATTTGAGCTTGTATTTCTTTCATCACATTCCTTGTGGGTCAGAAGTTTACATACACTCAATTAGAATTTGGTAGCATTGCCTTAAACAATTTAAATTTGGGTCAAATGTTTCCGGTAGCCTTCCACAAGCTCCCCACAATAAGTTGGGTGGATTTTGGCCCATTCCTCCTGACAGAGCTGGTATACCTGAGTCAGGTTTGTATGCCTCCTTGCTCGCACACATTTTTTTTACAGTTCTGCCCACAAATATTCTATAGGATTGAGGTCAGGGCTTTGTGATGGCCACTCCAATACCTTGACTTTGTTGTCCTTAAGCCATTTTGCCACAACTTTGGAAGTATGCTTGGGGTCATTTGGAAGACCCATTCACGACCAAGCTTTAACTTCCTGACTGATGTCTTCAGATGTTGCTTCAATATATCAACAAAATATTCTTGCCTCATGATGCCATCTATTTTGTGAAGTGCACCAGTCCCTCCTGCAGCAAAGCACCCCCACAACATGATGCTGCCACCCCCATGCTTCACGGTTGAGCTGGTGTTCTTCGGCTTGCAAGCCTCCCCCTTTTTCCTCCAAACACAACGTTGGTCATTATGGCCAAACAATTCTATTGCGGTTTCGTCAGAGCAGAGGAAATTTCTCCAAAAAGTATGATCTTTGTCCCCATGTGCAGTTGCAAACCGTAGTCTGGCTTTTTTATGGTTGTTTTGGAGCGGCGGCTTCTTCCTTGCTGAGCGGCCTTTCAGGTTATGTCAATATAGGACTTGTTTTAATGTGGATATAGAAATTTTTGTACCTGTTTCCTCCAGCATCTTCACAGGGTCCTTTGTTCTTATTCTGAGATTGATTTGCACTTTTCACACCAAAGTACATTCATCTTTAGAAGACAGAACACGTCTCCTTCCTGAGCGGTATGACCGCTGTGTGGTCCCATGGTGTTTATACTTGCGTACTATTGTTTGTACAGATGAACGCGGTACCTTCAGGTGTTTGGAAATTGCTCCCAAGGATGAACCAGACTTGTGGAAGTCTACCATTTTCTTTCTGAGGTCTTGGCTGATTTCTTTTGATTTTCCCATGATGTCAAGCAAAGAGGCACTGAGTTTGAAGGTAGGCCTTGAAAAACAACTACAGGTACTCCTCCAATTGACTCAATGATGTCAATTAGCCTATCAGAAGCTTCTAAAGCCATGACATCTTCTGGAATTTTCCAAGCTGTTTAATGGCACAGTCAATTTAGTGTATGTAAACGTCTGACCCACTGGAATTGTGATACAATGAAATAATCTGTCTGTAAACAATTATTGGAAAAATGACTTGTCATGCACAAAGTTGATGTCCTAACCGACTTGCCAAAACTATAGTTTTTTTAACAAGAAATTTGTGGAGTGGTTGAAAATGACAGAAATCAAATTGGATGGTCTTCAGAGATAGATGGTAGGGCTTGAGGATATCTGAAGGATGGGATTAAAAACAGAGGATAACTATTGTAAAATACATTGTCCATAAAATGTATATAGTATGTATAAGCTGGAAGTAGAAGCCTAAGTGTTGTTGTCCATTAGTTTTCTCCAATTAGGGGAGGTGTGGTAGGGTTAGGGGAAAATAATAAAGGAAAATATATTAAAAATATATATATAGTGCCTTCGGAAAGTATTCAGACCCCTTGAATTTTCCACATGTTGTTACATTACAGCCTTACTCTAAAATGGATTAAATAAAACATTTTCCTCATCAATCTACACACAATACTCTAATGACAAAGCAAAACCAGGTTTTTAGAAATTTGGGCAAATGTTTCAAAAATAACAAAACCGAAATATCACATTTACATAAGTATTCAGACCCTTTACTCAGTACTTTGTTGAAGTACCTTTGGCAGTGATTTCAGCCTCGAGTTGATGCTACAAGCTTGGCACACCTGTTTTTGGGGAGTTTCTCCCATTTTTTTTCTGCAGATCCTCTCAAGCTCTGTCAGGTTGGATGGAGAGTGTTGCTGCACAGCTATCTCTTCAGAGATGTTCGATCGGGTTCATGTCCGGGCTCTGGCTGGGCCACTCAAGGACATTCAGAGACCTCTCCCGAAGCCACTCCTGTGTTGTCTTGGCAGTTTGCTTAGGGATGTTGTCCTGTTGGAAGGTGAACCTGTTGGAAGGTTTTCATCAAGCATCTCTCTGTACCTTTCTCTGTTCCTCTTTCCCTTGATCCTAACAAGTATCCCAGACCCTGTCGCTGAAAAATATCCCCACAGCATGATGTTGCCACCACCATACTCCACCATAGGGATGGTGCCAGGTTTCCTCCAGATGTGACGCTTGGCATTCAGGCCAAAGACTTCAATCTTGGTTTAATCAGACAAGATAATTTTGTTTCTCATGGTCTGATAGTCCATTGCTCTGACATGCACTGTCCACTGTGGGACCTTATATTTCAAAATCATGTCCAATCAATTGAATTTACCGCAGGTGGACGTCTATCAAGTTGTAGAAACATCTGAAGAATGATCAATGGAAACAGGATGCACCTGAGCAAAATGTTGAGTCTCATAGCTTTGTCTGAATACATATACAGATAAGGTATTTGTTTTTATTTGTAATACATCTCAAACATTTAAAAAAAACTGGTTTTGCTTTGTCATTATGGGGAACTGTGTGTAAATTTATGTGGGAAAAAAATAATGTTATCCATTTTAGAATAAGGCTGTAACGTAACAAAATGTGGAAAAAGTCAAGGGGTCTGAATATTTTCCGAATGCACCGTGTGTGTGTGTGTATATATGTGTGTGTGTATATATATGTGTATATGTGTGTGTGTGTATATATATGTGTATATGTGTGTGTGTATATATGTGTGTGTGTGTGTGTGTATATATGTGTGTGTGTGTGTGTGTGTGTGTATATATGTGTGTGTGTGTGTGTGTGTGTATATATATATATATATATATGTGTGTGTGTGTGTGTGTATATATATGTGTGTGTGTGTATATATATATATATATATATATGTGTGTGTGTGTGTGTGTGTGTATATATATGTGTGTGTGTGTGTGTATGTATGTGTGTGTGTGTGTATATATATATATGTATGTGTGTGTGTGTGTGTGTGTGTGTGTATATGGAGGATTGGAAATGATGCAGACAATTACATTTATGGAAGATACAATCTATCTGTCATATTAAAGCTGATCTACCCCCCCCAATATTTTAAAATTAAAATAAATTAAAATGTCACCTTTTAGTGCACTACTTTTGACTAGAGCCTTATGGGAGGTGGGGAGCATCTGGTCTGGCTGGATGGTGAGAAAGATGTTTACTCCAGACTCCAGCCCACCCATCTCCATGTGTTCACCCCCGGGACTTCCGTTCTCGCTCTCTCCCTCATCTCTCCCTCTCATGCCAATAAACAGACAAATAAACAGGGCCGGTGCCGGCTCAGGCACACATTCACACCACAGCAACTTTTTAATTATCTTTTTATGCTGATTTTTTTTACATCAAGCCTTGGGGACTCGCTAGTGAAAACAATTACAAGTGGGAGCATGTTTTCTCTGTTATCTGAGGAGAGACAGCTTCCAGGGTGATCAACCCAACCCGTTCGCTCTCTCTCTCCCTCTTCCCTCTTTTCTTCCTTGTCTGATTCCCTCTCTCAATTCAATTCAATTTAAGAGGCTTTATCTCTCTCTCTCTACAGTCCCCCCTCTTCATGTCTTATCCTCACTCTATTCCGATTCCTCTTTCCCTCCCTCCAGCCCATACCTCTTCTCTGCTGTCTCAGTGTGTGTGGCTGGTCCGTAGGGATCTTTCTGAGACAGGGTAATAGGGTCTAATGAGGCTGCAGACTGATAGACAGTGTATTGACAGAGGGCAGAGGGTTCATTACAAAACCCAGAACTGACAGGATCCTCTTTGTGATGATCAGAATTGTCATACAGCAAAAGGGGGTTACTTTGATTTGTATACGATGCATCAATCTCATACTATTAAACCACCCATTTGTGTGTGAGAGCCCAAATCATGTTTGGTTGCCTTAGATTACCCAAACAGGTGCACCTGCTTGGCTCCCCTTATAGTGAGGGATGAACGCACCTTTCTCGCTCTCTCTCCTCAGGTATACTGTACCCCTAAAGATAGGGGTCTACCTGTGCCCAGCACCTGCCCCTTTACCCTCCCGCTCGCCAGGTGTCCTTTTGTGTGCTTGTATACAGAGCCTAGCAAAATGATTCATTCCCCTTGGCGTTTTTCCTATTTTGTTGCATTACAACCTGTAATTTAAATGAATTTTTATTTGGATTTAATGTAATGGACATGCACAAAATAGTTTAAATTGATGAAGTGAAATGAAAAAGAAAAAAAATGTCAAAAAAATTAAACAACACAAAAACCCGGAGAAGTGGTGAGGGCATATGTATCCACCCCCTTTGCTATGAAGCACTTAAATTAGATCTGGTGCAACCAATTACCTTCAGAAGTCACATCATTAGTTAGATTGCACACAGTAGGACTTTATTTAAGTGTCACATGATCTGTCACATGATCTCAGTGTATATACACCTGTTCTGAAAGCCCCAGAATCTGCAACACCACTAAGCAAGCGGCACCATGAAGGGGGGCTCACCAAACAGGCCAGGGACAAAGTTGTGAAGTACAGATCAGGGTTGGATCATAAAAATATATCCCGAAACTTTGAACATCCCACTGAGCACCATTAAATTCATTATTAAAAAATGGAAAGAATATGGCACCACAACAAACCTGCCAAGAGAGGGCCACCCACCAAAACTCATGGACCAGGCAAGGAGGGCATTAACCAGAGAGGCAACAAAGAGACCAAAGATAACCCCGAAGGAGCTGCAAAGCTCCACAGTGGAGATTGGAGTATCTGTCCATAGGATCACGTTAAGCTGTACACTCCACAGAGCTAGGCTTTATATAAGAGTGGCCAGAAAAAAGCCATTGCTTAAAGAAACAAATAAGCAAACACGTTTGGTGTTCGCCAAAATGCATGTGGGAGACTCCACAAAGATATGGAAGAAGGTACTCTGATGAGACTAAAATTGAGCTTTTTGGCCATTAAGGAAAACACAGAGAACACCATCACCACATTGAAGTATGGTGGTGGCAGCATCATGCTGTGGGGATGTTTTTCATCGGCAGGGACTGGGCAACTGGTCAGAATTGAAGGAATGATGGATGGTGCTAAAAGCAGGGTACTTCTTGAGCGGAAACCTGTTTCAGTCTTCCAGAGATTTGAGACTGGGATGGAGGTTCACCTTCCAGCAGGACAATGACCCTAAGCATTCTGCTAAAGCAACACTCAAATGGTTTAAGGGGAAACATTTAAATGTCTTGGAATGGCCTAGTCAAAGCTCAGACCTCAATCAATTGAGAACCTGTGGTATGATTTAAAGATTGCTGTAAACCAGTGGAGCCTATCCAACTTGAAGGAGCTGGAGCAGTTTTTGCCTTGAAGAATGGGCAAAAATCCCAGTGGCTAGATGTGACAAGCTTATAGAGACATACCCCAAGAGACTTGCAGCTGTAATTGCTGCAAAGGGTGGCTCTACAAAGTATTGACTAGACATATGGCAGATATTTCAAGTAAGTAGTTACATTTAAATGGTAGGAAGCATGAGTTTTCACTCACCAAAGTAACAAATAGTGTTAGACTTAGTAACTTTGTTGTAGTCAGGATCTGGTTACCTATAACCAGAAACATAATATAGTTATGTTTTGGGGTTTTTACAAATTTTATCAACCTATTTCCGGATATCTTCGGAACTACTTACATTTTTTTCTCAAAGTTTCACCGGTTCTCCATAAGACGATGTAGCTCCAGCTGGCTAATATTAGCTACTAGCCATGTTAGCATGCAATTACATTCCAGACCAAGTGTCTAGTAAGCTAGTGAGCTACTATGCGCATCCACAAAGAAGTAACTATATAAATGTATACGAAAAACTGCATCTGCTCTTCTCCTGTGTATTTGTTAGTGGTAGTCGAGCGAGCTAGTGAGTTTTCCATGTCCGCAGCTAGACCCACCAGCTTTTTGGGGAAATCTCAACCCAACAGTTTTTTCAAAAACACTAAATATGCCAAGGAGGTGTGTTGCTGGGTGCAGTAATATCCACAAGGACGGGTTTATTACTCATTTGTGGCCCAAAAACGAGAATTGAGCTTTTGAAGTGGGACCGGACTGTCCGGTTGAAGTGAGCGAATTGGATTAAGGGAACCATCGGCACATCTACTGTATGCAATTCTCATTTCACCACAGAAGGTTTCAATGGCTATAACCAGTGGAAGGCAAGATCCGGAATGAGACTCCGACTGAAACCAGGTGCTGTACCAAATGTGAAGCCTGCAACCTCTGTTTCCTACCAACCTACCAGTACATTGCGAGTGTCCGCAGTGATGGAGATAAACCAGGAAAGTTCAATGTGGTAAACTTGTGATGAAACCAAAAGTGAACTCTTTGGCCTGAATTCCAAGCACCACATCTAGAGGAAACCTGGCATCATCCCTACGGTGAAGCATGGTTGTGGCAGCCTCATGCTGTGGGGATGTTTTTCAGCAGCAGGGATTGGGAGACTAGTCAGAATAGAGGGAAAGATGAACGGATCAAAATATAGAGAGATCCTTGATGAAAACCTGCTCCAGAGTGCTCAGGACTTCAGACTGGGGTGAATGTTCACCTTCCAACAAGACAAAGACCCTAAGCACACAGCCAAGATAACGCAGGAGTTGTTCGGGACAAGTCTCTGAATGTCCTTGAATGGCCCAGCCAGAGTGAAAATAGCTGTGCAGCGATGCTCCCCATCCAACCTGACAGAGCTTTAAAGGATCTGCAGAGAAGAATGGGAGAAACTCCCCAAATACAGATGTGCCAAGCCTGCAGCATCATACCCAAGAAAACTTGAGGCTGTAATCGCTGCCAAAGGTGTTTCAACAAAGAACTGAGTAAAGGATCTGAATACTTAGGTAAATGTGATATGTCATTATGGGGTATTGTGTGAAGATTGAGGGGGGGAAACAATTTAATCAATTTTGGGAGAAGGCTGTAACGTAACAAAATGTGGATAAAGTCAAGGGGTCTGAATACTTTCAGAATGCACTGTAATTTAGCTAAAGTGTCATAGCCTCTATCTCTGCTAGCTAGCAAGCTTATTCAGCTTGTCAACTTGTGAATGTGTTCCAAAACATGTCGACTCATTGCTGGGATGGAGACATGGGAGCCAGCCAGCCACCTCTCTAACATGCCTAGCTAGCTATCGTCAGATAATGTTATTTTTGCAGATGGTCAATGTCATTGCATTGCATACCAAAAGTTGAGCGCCCAAAATTGTCCACCAAAATTTGGCTGGCTAGCCAGCTAGGTCAATTGGCAAGTTAGCTAGCTAATTCACGTTTAGCAAGTTAGGTAACAACAAAAGCCATCTGGCTAATATAACATATTATTTGAGATATTAGCTATATTATATGATATTGCTTGTATGCTGTGATAAATTATAACTAGTCTTTATGAATAAATTACGTCAGGCTGATATATTAGTCTGTGAGATAAGATATACTTTTTTGATCCCCAAGGGAACAAAATGGCCTAAGCCTGAACATTCATAATCATAGAACACAAATAGTATAGTAAAATAATAAATCATAATACACCCCCCCCCCAATAATTGATTGTCATAAAACCTGAGCAGATGGAATTTGTGTGCACATACTGAAATATGTCTCAGATGTCAAACAATCAACACTATGGCGCAGTCCCAATTTGTGTAATGCACATTCAATGGAGAAGATGAAGATATGGACCTGGGTTTTGAGGAGGCGAATGAGGCCATCTATGGCGATGGAGAGGACATGGAGGATGAGGACCCCATCCCAGCTGAGGATGAGGAAGATGAAGTGATCATTGGGTGAGTAGTGGTGTGCATATTTATATGTGTATATTGTGAACACAACTTTGTTTAGCCTATAGCGTCTGAAAAAATGTCTGATGCTATAATAATGTTTGACATATTTTGGGAGCCTGAGGCCTCAGCCAGTCCAAATGAGGAAAATAAGTTAATTGTGTTCCAGTCCCAACTGATGAAGCTTTTCCAAATCTGTGTTGGGTGTGGTGCAGAGAGTCCAGTGACTATGTCAACAGCTAGAACAACAGTTCTCAACATCACACAGATCTGCATTTTGTGCAACCATGTGAGGCAATGGTCTAGCCAACCTACAGTATGTTCAGGAGGGTGCTAGCAGGCAATCTGCTCCTTTCTGCTGAAATTTTGGTGTCAGGTTGTATGCCAACCAAAGTCCTCCGAGTGCTCGACAATGAGAGTGGCCACCATTCACCGCAGCACATTCTTCCATCACCGGCATAACCACCTTGAGCCAACAGTCCTCAAGACATGGGATGTCGAGCAGGGTGGCACCATCAAAGCCCTCAAGAAAATTTGTGAAGATCTAGTCTTGACAGTAGATGGAAGGACTCCTCTCTCAACACAGCTGATTCCTGTGTGTCTGCTAGGGTAGAGATGTAACTGTTCATTCGGGTTTTGTTACAGAGTTCTTCCTTAATACACATATAATTGGATAAGTGTAAGCAGCACTTTGGGCCTCTAACAAGCCTAACTCCACACCTACACACCCGCACGCGGGTCTATGTTCATCAGACATTGGGCCCCTTGACACGCTTTAAACCAAACGCTTCACGTCTCTGCTTTTCAGAGCTCTCAACTCAATCATCCATAAAAAAAATGTCTAAACATCTAAAATAATTTATTGTATTTCTTAATTGTATTATTATTGTTATGTATATTAACTATAATTTTTATGGGGACTGTGACCATAAAATTTAACGTGACCCCCCCTCCCCCCAGAAAAGACGCATGACAAAAGTGATGTACTAGCATTGGTATAGCATATATTCTTACAATTGTCCATTATGGTTACTTGAAGCCCGTGCAGGGCATGTTCTCCTCATCTGGGAAACTATTTCTTATTCCATTGATTGCACACGCTGGAATTGGAACATGGTTTTACGTCCCCAGATAGCCCCAATTCCAGCTGATAAACTGCCTGTAGGCAACATGTCTGAACTTTTTAAAAATAAAGGGAGAAATGTTATTATTATTGGTAGTGGGAGTGGTGTAACATTATTTGATTTCCTTATTGCATTGGATTAGTGAGGATTCTATCCAGGCAGACTGTGGGAAAGCCAGAATGTTGCATTATATACAACTCACTCCTTCCTCTGTCATCGTGAACGTTGTCGGTCGGTATTCCTGACAGCACACAGACTCCATGGCTGTCGGGATCGGAATACGCCGGCTGCACAAGCACCTACAACAAGTTATTTTTACGTGGTTAAGCTGTAGTTTCGAAGGAAGTTTACCTTATAACATGTATTCTCAGTAGAAAACTAGCTAGCCATATTACCAATTATCATTCCACACACGTGGAGCTGCATCCTGCGCTACAAGTTTTTTTGGTAGCTAATTCTGCCTACTTTTCTTACCATGATGGCCCCAGTTGTCAATATGTAAGTCTCTGCTCTCACTTTTCTTTTTATCTGCTGGAGTTTTTTTTTTTAGTAATGTTCTGTAGGTTACTGCCTATGCTCGCTGGTCTTCGTTGTTGTAATGTTAGCTGGCTATGCTAGCTAGTTGGCTAAAATAGCTAACGTTAACTGGCTGGCTAGTTTTCTGGCTAAGATAACTGCACATAACATTCTTTGATAACTGGTTAGATGTGGTTATCTATGTTGGTTAACTGTAAGCTAGGTGTTGATAGCAACTGGCAGACTCATGAAGTGCAAACCTAACGTTAGCAGGCTGGTAGGGCTAATGTTATAATAATTTCATAAGGTATTTGCTCGTAAGTTGGCTGAAAATGTAATTGAAACTAATAGTCACGAGTGCAAAAGATTTGGTTTAATTTGTTGGAGTTTACATGATAGGGAATAGGCTGGCTTGCCAGATCGACCATATTACATCACACTCCAGAAAAACATTTTCCAACATGACTTCGGCGTTCTTATCGGTTTTATGTATAACTCGAAAAATAGAAAAGTGAGGTGTAACTTTGCATTGGGACTTTTGATGTGTATACCAATGCAATTCAATTTATGCTACCTACCCTTTAAGTTGGTAACAGTTATGTTCTTAGCCACATTCATCACTGTGGACCAAAGTTGGCACCATTGGCCTGTTGTAGTGTCTCACCCCTGGCCCTGTTTGAAACAATAGCTTTACATTGAACTTAAGTAAATACTGTGCAAGAATGATAGACAGTCTCATCTGGGCTACGTGAATGTTATGTTACATGCTTACATGGCTATCACATCCACATGGTGCTGTGGTGAATAAATATATGAATAAAGGGGCTCTTTTCTCCTCTGAATGTAGCTAGCTACATAGCTACATATAACGATAGTCAATGTTGTTAGCTAGCAAACCATCTAATGTAGCAAGTTAGCTAGCTAAGTAATTTGGCAAGGACAGAATCAGATAGAAAACTAGCCAAGTTAACAGCATTTGCCATCATCAATGGCCAAGTTATTGTTTCTAGCTAGTTAGCTAACGTTAGCAAGCAAGCCAGCCATCTTACATTAGCAAGCTAGCCAGACATAATGTTAGCAAGCTAGCCAAGTAACATTAGCAAAAGTTATTTACCTCGTTGACGTTAATGCTACACAAGTAAAACTACTCACAAATGAAGGAAAGCAGTAATCTGGTGCATGAAAAGACGAGAACTAAAAATGAGAAAAATGTTCAAATGTGTTTGTGTTTGGTGAAACCCCCCCCTAAAAATGTCTAGCTAACGTAAACTCGTACATCACCTTGGTCCGTGCAATTGCCCTTATTTTAGCGCCCCCAAAACGTAATAGTTCCAGATCAACTGTAATGTCAATACCATTGTAAAGCACAATTTCTCCCCTTTCCAACATAATCAATTACATGACCTAAATGCTGCCCGTTTCTGCATAATTCAAGCAGGCAATGAGCCCCGTCAGGTCTTTTTTAAAAATCTGTCCAACTTATCACCTTATCGCCTTTAAAATGTAAATAAAACACTATAAAGAGTTTATATAATGTGTCATTACATACCTATTTGAAGGTTTGTGTTGAATTTGAATCGAGTTTTTAGGGCGGTGCTAAAGTGATCTTAGAAGTAAACAGCGGCTTTGAGAATGATGATCGCATGCAATGATGACGCAAAAAATGACTAAGTATCCCCCCCTTTACCCCCGTCACTGTCCAATTCTTGGTTTTAAAGGATGAGAGTAGTGCTACATCTGGTGGAGAGAGATTGTAAGACAGAAATAGTTGCTTTATGCGTGCTGTACGTTACGACATGACACGTCCCGATGTAACGGAGGGTCAGTTTTTTTCAACTTTTCTCCAATACTATAGAGCCATTACCATGTCGATCAACGCTTGAATAGAAACCTAGTTCACACCCCTGATTTGGAAGTCAACACAGTCGCTACAGTCCCATTAGTTTTCTTTGTAGCCTCATTTGAATGTTGCGGTTGCGGCATTTGTACGGAATGGGGTGAGTTTGTTAGCTAATGAGGTCTATTGTCTCCCACAAATGACACTGGCACTCTTGACTTTCCATGCATGATTCAAAATCCAGGCTAGAGAATTGGTGCTCCATCTATCTATATCGACTGAATGGGTGCCATTTTGTTTGGTTTTTCCGTTGATAAATACAAACAATTAAACTGTGCTTTAGTTCAAACGTCTGTGGAATAGTATTTTCCAAAAAGCTACTGGTTACTGTCTGTATCGAAGACAGGTTTGAAAACTTGGTTACCATCCTCCATCGAGTTAAATTCATGTTGAGGCTTTTTAGCTTCTTCTGTGGTGTTTAAGAGGTGCTGCACCTACTGTACTTAGCGATCAACGCCTTTCCTCAGGTGGGTGAGACGGTTTCGAGAGTGGCATTTCTTGCTAGAAAGAAACCATTTGTGTTGCCTCAAATATATAGTATACTAAATCAAAGGCAAAAATGTAGGTTACTTTTGGGCATAATCAATATATCATATATTTTCTTAAACTGTAAGTTATTAGGTGTATCACTTTTCCTGTCATCCTCAATGATTGTAAATGTATTATGTCCACGTGGGGTTTCATTGTGTTTTTAAACTGACAAATAAATTGAATCAAATTAAAATCTCAACAAATGTAAGGTATTTATAGAAACAACAGAAACAGCTTGCAGCCTCTGGCTGGCTGTGGTTAGCTGTAAGGTGGCAGGCCGAATCTTAGATTAGAGAAATTCCTTGCTATTGTCTTTCAAATGAACTCATGGCTAGATGGCTTGCCTAGGGCTTATAGCTGTCCTCTGAGTGGAGGGTGAACGCCAGAGATCCAAAAGTGGCCCGCCAAAGGCTTATAGTGGTCCTATGAGAGGGGCTTCTCCTCAAACAATAACAGGGTATTACGTCACTGTAATAGCTACTGTAAATTGGACAGTGCAGTTAGATTAACAATAATTAATGCCAATATTAGATAAGTCTATGTCCTGGGAAATGTTCTTGTTACCTACAACCTCATGCTAATCGCATTAGCCTACGTTAGCTCAACCATCCCGTGGATGGGACACCGACCCCAAAGAAGATAATATTATAAAGTGTTCTGGTACATTAGAGCTCCCCAGGTCACCCCCTTCTCCTGCTAACTTTTTGTTCCAGCATTTGTTCCGACTTTCAAATTACTAAACTAAACACAGGTAGTCTATACTCTAGCGAACTACCATATTCAAAAATATACACACAAGCCACTAGCAGGCCGGCCAGCCATATGTCATGAATTAGAAGATTATGAATATTATTATTTTTTAATTTCACCTTTATTTAACCAGGTAGGCTAGATGAGAACAAGTTCTCATTTGCCACTGCGACCTGGCCAAGATAAAGCAAAGCTGTGTGACACAGACAACAACACAGAGTTACACATGGAGTAAACAATAAACAAGCCAATAACACAAACAAGTCAATGACACAGTAGAGAAAAGAAAGTCTATATACAGTGTGTGCAAAAGGCATGAGGAGGCAATAAATAGGCCATAGGAGCGAATAATTACAATTTAGCAGATTAACACTGGAGTGATAAATGAGCAGATGAACATGTGCAGGTAGAGATACTGGTGTGCAAAAGAAGAGAAAAGTAAATAAAATAAAACAGTATGGGGATGAGGTAGGTTGATTGGGTGGGCTATTTACAGATGGACTATGTACAGCTGCAGTGATCGGTTAGCTGCTCAGATAGTTGATGTTTAAAGTTGGTGAGGGAAATAAAAGTTATATTGTGTTATTGACTGTACGTTTGTTTATTCCATGTGTAACTCTGTGTTGTTGTATGTGTCAAACTGCTTTGCTTTATCTTGGCCAGGTCTCAGTTGTAAATGAGAACTTGTTCTCAACTGACCTACCTGGTTAAATAAATGTGAAATAAATAAAAAAAATGCGAGTGTGTTGCCTAGCGGAGCGAGTGTGTTGCCTAGCGGAGCGAGTGTGTTGCCTAGCGGAGCGAGTGTGTTGGCTAGCGGAGCGAGTGTGTTGCCTAGCGGAGCGAGTGAGCACTGGAGCGAGTGTGTTGCCTAGCGGAGCGAGTGAGCACTGGAGCGAGTGTGTTGCCTAGTGGAGCGAGTGTGTTGCCTAGTGGAGCGAGTGTGTTGCCTAGTGGAGCGAGTGTGTTGCCTAGCGGAGCGAGTGTGTTGCCTAGCGGAGCGAGTGTGTTGCCTAGCGGAGCGAGTGTGTTGCCTAGCGGAGCGAGTGTGTTGCCTAGCGGAGCGAGTGTGTTGCCTAGCGAAGCGAGTGTGTTGCCTAGCGGAGCGAGTGTGTTGCCTAGCGGAGCGAGTGAGCACTGGAGTGAGTGTGTTGCCTAGCGGAGCGAGTGAGCATTGGAGCGAGTGTGTTGCCTAGCGGAGCGAGTGTGTTGCCTAGCGGAGCGAGTGTGTTGCCTAGCGGAGCGAGTGTGTTGCCTAGCGGAGCGAGTGAGCACTGGAGTGAGTGTGTTGCCTAGCGGAGCGAGTGAGCATTGGAGCGAGTGTGTTGCCTAGCGGAGCGAGTGTGTTGCCTAGCGGAGCGAGTGTGTTGCCTAGTGGAGCGAGTGTGTTGCCTAGCGGAGCGAGTGTGTTGACTAGTGGAGCGAGTGTGTTGCCTAGTGGAGCGAGTGTGTTGCCTAGCGGAGCGAGTGTGTTGCCTAGCGGAGCGAGTGAGCACTGGAGCGAGTGTGTTGACTAGTGGAGCGAGTGTGTTGCCTAGTGGAGCGAGTGTGTTGCCTAGCGGAGCGAGTGTGTTGCCTAGCGGAGCGAGTGTGTTGCCCAGCGGAGCGAGTGAGCACTGGAGTGAGTGTGTTGCCTAGCGGAGCGAGTGAGCACTGGAGCGAGTGTGTTGCTTACCGGAGCGAGTGTGTTGACTAGTGGAGCGAGTGTGTTGCCTAGTGGAGCGAGTGTGTTGCCTAGTGGAGCGAGTGTGTTGCCTAGCGGAGCGAGTGTGTTGCCTAGCGGAGCGAGTGTGTTGCCTAGCGGAGCGAGTGAGCACTGGAGTGAGTGTGTTGCCTAGCGGAGCTAGTGAGCACTGGAGCGAGTGTAAGTTTTTTTAAATAGTTATTATTTGTATTGTTTATTTCCTTTGTATTGTTTATTTCCTGATAGACTGAGTTAGTCAGGATACAGACGCAGTTCTTATGGTGTTGTTGTGGGTGGCCTTGACGCGACTCCCCTAGATCTCTGAATGATCGCCATGGCCCATACTACTGTGGGATTCCATACTACTGTGGGATTCCATACTACTGTGGGAGCCCATACTACTGTGGGAGCTCATACTACTGTGGGAGCCCATACTACTGTGGGAGCCCATACTACTGTGGGAGCTCATACTACTGTGGGAGCCCATAAATCAAATCAAATCAAATGTATTTATATAGCCCTTCGTACATCAGCTGATATCTCAAAGTGCTGTACAGAAACCCAGCCTAAAACCCCAAACAGCAAGCAATGCAGGTGTAGAAGCACGGTGGCTAGGAAAAACTCCCTAGAAAGGGCAAAACCTAGGAAGAAACCTAGAGAGGAACCAGGCTATGTGGGGTGGCCAGTCCTCTTCTGGCTGTGCCGGGTGGAGATTATAACAGAACATGGCCAAGATGTTCAAATGTTCATAAATGACCAGCATGGTCCAATAATAATAAGGCAGAACAGTTGAAACTGGAGCAGCAGCACGGCCAGGTGGACTGGGGACAGCAAGGAGTCATCATGCCAGGTAGTCCTGAGGCATGGTCCTAGGGCTCAGGTCCTCCGAGAGAGAGAAATAAAGAGAGAATGAGAGAGAGCACACTTAAATTCACACAGGACACCGAATAGGACAGGAGAAGTACTCCAGATATAACAAACTGACCCTAGCCCCCCGACACAAACTACTGCAGCATAAATACTGGAGGCTGAGACAGGAGGGGTCAGGAGACACTGTGGCCCCGTCCGAGGACACCCCCGGGCAGGGCCAAACAGGAAGGATATAACCCCACCCACTTTGCCAAAGCACAGCCCCCACACCACTAGAGGGATATCTTCAACCACCAACTTACCATCCTGAGACAAGGCTGAGTATATCCCACAAAGATCTCCGCCACGGCACAACCCAAGGGGGGGGGGGGGGGACGCCAACCCAGACAGGACGACCACATCAGTGACTCAACCCACTCAGGTGACGCACCCCTCCCAGGGACGGTATGAGAGAGCCCCAGTAAGCCAGCGACTCAGCCCCTGTAATAGGGTTAGAGGCAGAGAATCCCAGTGGAAAGAGGGGAACCGGCCAGGCAGAGACAGCAAGGGCGGTTCGTTGCTCCAGAGCCTTTCCGTTCACCTTCCCACTCCTGGGCCAGACTACACTCAATCATATGACCCACTGAAGAGATGAGTCTTCAGTAAAGACTTAAAGGTTGAGACCGAGTTTGCGTCTCTGACATGGGTAGGCAGACCATTCCATAAAAATGGAGCTCTATAGGAGAAAGCCTTGCCTCCAGCTGTTTGCTTAGAAATTCTAGGGACAATTAGGAGGCCTGCGTCTTGTGACCGTAGCGTACGTGTAGGTATGTACGGCAGGACCAAATCAGAGAGATAGGTAGGAGCAAGCCCATGTAATGCTTTGTAGGTTAGCAGTAAAACCTTGAAATCAGCCCTTGCTTTGACAGGAAGCCAGTGTAGGGAGGCTAGCACTGGAGTAATATGATCAAATGTTTTGGTTCTAGTCAGGATTCTAGCAGCCGTATTTAGCACTAACTGAAGTTGTAGTGCTTTATCCGGGTAGCCGGAAAGTAGAGCATTGCAGTAGTCTAACCTAGAAGTGACAAAAGCTTGGATTAATTTTTCTGCATCATTTTTGGACAGAAAGTTTCTGATTTTTGCAATGTTACGTAGATGGAAAAAAGCTGTCCTTGAAATGGTCTTGATATGTTCTTCAAAAGAGAGATCAGGGTCCAGAGTAACGCCGTGGTCCTTCACAGTTTTATTTGAGACGACTGTACAACCATTAAGATTAATTGTCAGATTCAACAGAAGATCTCTTTGTTTCTTGGGACCTAGAACAAGCATCTCTGTTTTGTCCGAGTTTAAAAGTAGGTTCGTTTGCAGCCATCCACTTCCTTATGTCTGAAACGCATGCTTCTAGCGAGGGCAATTTTGGGGCTTCACCATGTTTCATTGAAATGTACAGCTGTGTGTCATCCGCATAGCAGTGAAAGTTAACATTATGTTTTCGAATGACATACCCAAGAGGTAAAATATATAGTGAAAACAATAGTGGTCCTAAAACGGAACCTTGAGGAAGACCAAAATTTACAGTTGATTTGTCAGAGGACAAACCATTCACAGAGACAAACTGATATCTTTCCGACAGATAAGATCTAAACCAGGCCAAAACTTGTCCGTGTAGACCAATTTGGGTTTCCAATCTCTCCAAAAGAATGTGGTGATCGATGGTATCAAAAGCAGCACTAAGGTCTAGGAGCACGAGGACAGATGCAGAGCCTCGGTCTGATGCCATTAAAAGGTAATTTACCACCTTCACAAGTGCAGTCTCAGTGCTATGATGGGGTCTAAAACCAGACTGAAGCATTTCGTATACATTGTTTGTCTTCAGGAAGGCAGTGAGTTGCTGCGCAACAGCCTTTTCTAAAATATTTGAGAGGAATGGAAGATTCGATATAGGCCGAGAGTTTTTTATATTTTCTGGGTCAAGGTTTGGCTTTTTCAAGAGAGGCTTTATTACTGCCACTTTTAGTGAGTTTGGTACACATCCGGTGGATAGAGAGCCGTTTATTATGTTCAACATAGGAAGGCCAAGCACAGGAAGCAGCTCTTTCAGTAGTTTAGTTGGAATAGGGTCCAGTATGCAGCTTGAAGGTTTAGAGGCCATGATTATTTTCATCATTGTGTCAAGAGATATAGTACTAAAACACTTGAGCGTCTCTCTTGATCCTAGGTCCTGGCAGAGTTGTGCAGACTCAGGACAACTGAGCTTTGAAGGAATACGCAGATTTAAAGAGGAGTCCGTAATTTGCTTTCTAATAATCATGATCTTTTCCTCAAAGAAGTTCATGAATTTATCACTGCTAAAGTGAAAGCCATCCTCTCTTGGGGAATGCTGCTTTTTAGTTAGCTTTGTGACAGTATCAAAAAGGAATTTCGGATTGTTCTTATTTTCCTCAATTAAGTTAGAAAAATAGGATGATCGAGCAGTAGTAAGGGCTCTTCGATACTGCACGGTACTGTCTTTCCAAGCTAGTCGGAATACTACTGTGGGAGCCCATACTACTGTGGGAGCCCATACTACTGTGGGAGCCCCAACAAGCCAAGGACTTCCCTTTTTGAATTTAGTATTTTCATTGATTTCACTTTGTTATTTTTATTTGTTAATTACCTTTACAATGTGGTACTTGTTTTTAACCAAAGAGACATTTGTCCCCAATTAATATCAGAACGTATTGCAGACTCAGCCTCTTCCCTGGATGAAATGGTGTGAGCTCCCACTGGATCTAAACAACCTGTATTGTGTATGGGTAGGCAGAGCTCCCCACACTACTATCTGTACTGCCTCACACAATCTGTGTTTAGCATCTCTCTATCTCTCTCCCTCCTTGTCTCGCTCTCTCTCTCTCTCTCCCTCCCTCCTGTCTTTATCGCTCTCTCTTCCTCCCAGTCTCTCTCTCTCTCTCTCTCTCTCTCTCTCTCTCTCTCTCTCTCTCTCTCCCTCCCTCCTGTTTTATCGCTCGCTCTTTCTCCCAGTCTCCCAGTCTCCCAGTCTCCCAGTCTCCCTCCCTCCCTCCCTCCCTCCCTCCCTCCCTCCCTCCCTCCCTCCCTCCCTCCCTCCCTCCCTCCCTCCCTCCCTCCCTCCCTCCCTCCCTCCCAGTGTCTCTCTCTCTCTCTCTCTCTCTCTCTCTCTCTCTCTCTCTCTCTCCTTCCCTCCCAGTCTCTGTCAATCTCTCTCTCTCCCTCCTGTCTCTATCACTCTCTCTCCCTCCTGTCTCTATCGCTCTCTCTTCCTCCCAGTCACTCTCTCTTCCTCCGTTTCTCTCTCTCTCTCTCTTCCTCCTGTCTCTATCGCTCTCTCTTCCTCTCAGCCTCTCTCTCTCTCTCCCTCCCTCCAAGTCTCTCTCTCTCTCATGTCTCTATTGCTCCCTCTCCCTCCTGTCTCTATCACTCTCTCTCCCTCCCAGTTTCTCTCTCTCTCTCTCTCCCTCCCAGTTTCTCTCTCTCCCTCTCTCTCTCCTGTCTCTATCGCTCTCTCTCTCTCCTGTCTCTATCGCTCTCTCTCCCCCCAGTCTCTTTCGCTCTCTCTCTCCCCCCTGTTTATATCGCTCTCTCTCCCTCCTGTCTCTATTGCTCTCTCTCCCTCCTGTCTCTATCTCTCTCCCTCCCTATCTCTCTCCCTCCCTGTCTCACTCTCTCTCCCTCCCTGCCTCGTTCTCTCTCCCTCTTTCTCCTTCTCTCCCCTCCCATCTCTCTCTCCTCCCTCTTTCCCTCTCCCTCTCTGCCCCCTGTCCGTCTCTCACTCTCATCAGAGATATATTTTTGGATTGGCATAACAATTACCCTCAATTGGTAATTTCAACAGCCCTTGACATTCTGTCAGCCATAGAGGCAGTGATTTCATTAGACGTTTCACAACATAATTGATACTCCTCTGTATCAGGACAGTCTCAGATCATGTACAACCTTCTGATTGGTCTCAAGTGCTAATTTGTGTGTGTGTGCGTGTGTGTTTTGGTGTGTTCTGTTCGTGTGTGCGAGTGTTACGTTCGTGTGTTTTCGAGTTTTACGTACGCACGCGCGTGCCCGCATGTGTGAGCACACCTGTGTCGTCTTTATAACAGCTTCATAAGAGTCGGGGGTCTTAAACCAGCCCAGTGCCTGCAGTAGTCCGCAGGCTCCAGTTTTCTTTACACACTGAGCCAAGCCGAGCCGGGGCTGCATAGTCGTACATGAATGCCCCAGAGCCCTAATGAACATGCAAAAAGACGAGAGGAAAAAACAATTACACTAGCAAACTCCTCAGCCAGCCAGTGTTGTCTGCCTCTGGCCCAATAAAACCAGTGACCTGACAGAGCGCGGATAATAATTCAGATACATATGTATGCATGCATATACCGTGTTAATAGTTCTGTATTCATAAGTACAGACATGTGCATACAGTAGGTATGGTAAACTGGCAGTCATGGTGTTTTTGCTTCCTCTGGTCTTTGACAGTAATATATAGAGAAACATAATGGAGGGTTCTTCCTGACTGTGAAACTAACAAGTCTGTCAGGTGCACAGAGTCAAGACACAGACGGAGTGTCACTACCTGTGTGTGACAATGTCTGCATATCGGTGTCCTACTGCCTGTGTTTAGTACCGATACACACATATTGTGGCAAGGTTGCTTTCATTGACAAAGACAAGACAACGTTGGCTTTGCTGGTCATTTGGTATCCATACTGTTACATGTATTCTTTAGTAGAAAAATATTTATTCATGACTATACAAAGACTCATCTTTGCATGCAGTCTTTATAAGTATGCCTGGAAGCTAAAATATGAACCCATTCCCCCTTGACATTGACAATATAGACACTGTATACATGTGCAATTAAAGGCTCACCAGACATGACTGATCTAGTCCTCATGGATCTATGCTAAGGCAAGCGGAATCAATAGAGGGTTATATTAACATAAGATAAAGCCTGTTTGTCTCTTCAGAGATAAAGTGACAAACACACTGTGCATTTCTCTCATTGACATTATGATGTATAAACAGTTGGATGGATCACAGACTTATGTGCTCACACACACAAAACTTGGCATCTGTAACATCACTCTTATTAAGCTGTGCATCGGAATGCCAGCTCTCAGAGATTACTTGTTCAATCGATTGAGACGAGGCTTCTGGACAGGAATCGAATAAAGAGAGAGAGAGGGTCATGGAATATATTGAATGTAATTTCATCATCCCCACTTCCGTTACCCTCTCTGTCTCGGTCTCTCGGTCTTTCGGTTTCTCTGTTTCTCTCTCCATGCTCTGAATTATCACTCAGTCAAAGAGCTTTGAACTGTGAAGCCAGTGTCAGCACGAACAAAACATGAGCCGATATGGTATCAACACATCAAACCGAACACATCTATCAGACATACACTGTTGTTTTGGGTGAAATAGTACAGAGAGAAACAAAGATAAAAAAAAAAAAAAATCTTCCTTGACAGATAAAATACTGTTAAAAGGTCATTATTTCAAGAGATGCATTATGACAAAGACGTGGAAGACTTTCACGATTTCTGATTGGTGAGTCCCTACAACTGTAGAATGAAAGGAATTTCTGATGATTAACTCTACCTCTCACTTACTTCTGTTTCCTTCCCCCTCTATCTTTCATTCAACAATTGTCTCTCTCTCTCCTCCTCTTCTCCTCGCCAGCTGTTAGTACCTCAGGACATGTGTCAAGGGGAACATACAGCACATTGTAGGTGCATGATCCAGCGAGGTAGACAGCAGAGACAGAGAGGCAGAGACTGTGTGTGTGTGTTCTGGTCTGGCAGGAGACTTTGATCCACACTAGAGACAGACAGGGAGAGAGCGAGAGATAAGGAGAGAGAGAGAGTAGCCGCCTCAGCCCAGTGGAGATGAACAGGCCTTCAACCCAGCTGTCGGGAACCCTGCTCCCCCTGAGAAACACACACACTTGCAGCGCTGTGAACGGATGCTGATTTAAACACCTCAGAGGGATGGGGGTATTTATTAGCTTGGCGCTAAAAGATGCTGACTCTCGCCTTGCTGCGTGGTGGCAGGTGTGTGTCTGTCGGTGTGTTAGCCTGTGCGTGAATGTGTGTATGTGTGTGAGCGCGCTATGCCATGTTGTGTGTGTCCGGGGGGTGGGATGATTACATTTCACGGCACGCCGACCCTGCTTGGCACAAACATCTGTGCACTAAATCAGACTGTCAGGGAGATTTGCCTTCCCTTCTCTTCCTCTCCTTCCTCTCTTATCTTCCTCTCCTCCTTATCTCTTCCTCTCCTCCTTCTCCTCTCTTCCACTTTTCCTTCCCTTGCTTCCTCTCCCTCACAGACACATTGCGGGGAGAATTAATCATGTCCTTTACTTTCTGTCTTCGAAGACATGCTCACACACAGGGACTGGTATGCTACTCAGCTCACTTGCACTCACAAGTGTTACCAGTCAACGCCCTAGCCCGAGTACCTGTCATGACTAGGTGTGTGTGCATATGTGTGTAGTGTGTTACAAATTGTGTTTGAAAGAGTCTCAGAGAGCTTCATCTCCTCATGAGCCCTATTGTTTCAGCTTGACTGAGCAGTGTCAATTCTCCTCTTGGCCACTTGGGGTCACTGCAGCACCATGCAGAACCCCTTAACAAACCCACCAGAGGTCTGTATCCTATTGTGGATGGATGCATAACGCTGCTGTAAGTGAAATAGAACATTAGGTATTCAGAAAAGATCGACATCCCATCAGGAGTGCAGTCATATCTAACCACGCAAACTGGGCTATCAAAAACAAAGGCTTTCCCTTCAATTCTGTTCAGCAGCGTTTAACCCTGAGTGGTTGATTCTTACTGCAGGTGATGTAAGATGCGAGTTGTGTCTTTACGTTGTAAAGCAATCAGCCTGAGCAAGACAAATGACTGACTGGGATTATTAGACTGAATAAAAGATCTTAGATGTGAGTGGCGTGAAACATCGAGATCGAGAATACTACCATTTTTCTTTGGTGGATGGATAGGTTAGCATCGCGCAGTGATATTACCTTCCTTAGACTTGAGGTACTGTAGCCCTGGACCCATGTCTTGTGTCATAGTTTGAATATGTTGTGATGAGTTCTTCTGTTTGGGTGTTGGATGATACTTCCATCAGTTGATTCCCTGGAGTCACACACTCTCTCTACCCTCTACCCTCTCGCTGGCAGCTTTTCCGCTAGAGTCCACATCACCTCTGTCCATCTTCTGTCACTCAATAACCAACAGGCAGGGGTCTGCTACTCACTCACACACACATCCAGGGTTACTCCCATATCCCGACGCCTTGACCTCTAAATGAGTTATTCTGTTCAACGAAAATGTAATGTCTTAGTGATATCAAATCACATGTGATGAATGAAGCTCTGCAGTAGCTAGAAGCAACTTATTTAGCATATTTAGCAAATATGTCCCACTGGAGACAAGCTACACAAAACAGCAAAATGAACTGTAATTTCTCTGTCTGTGTTAAGTATCTCTAAAGATGTTTCCAGTAGTTATGGTGTCAACAAACTGATTTTTTTCTCATATAATTTGTTTCCAAATCATATTAAATATTCATATCTAAATCTCAATTATATTTAAGATATGAGTGGGCCAATCAAATGTGCTGGCCCATTTTTGGTGTGGAGGCAGCCAATCAGAAGCTCGGAACCAGAATGAGAAGGTGGACTTGGCCAATGGGCTGTGTAGGAGCACAGTGAGAGGTTAAAGGGTGGTGTGTGTGTGTGTGTGGGACAGACAGACAGTGTTTGATGGGTCAGATAGAGTTTACTGTCCTACTCAGTGTGGTTCCTCAGGGCTCCTCTACCTTATTGATCGCCCTGAGGTGCTCCTGTCTACAGTGAAGAGAGCGAAAGAGGTGTGTGTGAGTGTGTTCATATGTGTGTATGAGTGTGTGTGTATTTATGTGTGTGTGAGTCAGAGAAAGGAAGAGAGAAAGAGTGTGTGAGAGAGCGGGACTCTAAGCATTGACTTCTAGGCTACTCTCCAAACACAATAAGAGTCCGCAACAGGAAAGGCTCTTTACGCCTGCTCTGCGCTTGGCTTGCTGTAGCTCCTCCGGAGCATATGGAGGATCTACATAGGGTGTGTGTCGGGGTGTTTCAGTGTGTGTGTTGTTGTGTTCTTGACCACGGTACCTCACCAGATGCTCAGTGTTTAAGCGGTGAACAAGGAGTAATCTGTGGAACCATCTCACAGCGCACGGAGACAAATAAACAGTCTTCTCTCTAAAGTGTGTGTGTGAGTATAAGTGTGTGCATGTATTGTCAGTTCCTTAGCACTGAAGGAAAATTCAAGTAAACCTGGTTATCGATTTCTTTTAAGATGGGGGTGAGAGAGTTGGTGTGATTTTGGCATAAATAAATAAAAGGGAGCCTAGAGGGTTACCCGGGACAGGATTGAGATGTAGATTTAAGCACAGCGTTTTTCAGTTCAGTTTGCACCTGGTGCTATAAATCAATAACCCCTTAGCTTAGCTGGAGAACTCCACAGGCTAACTAACTCACACACACCAGACAGGTCGCTCCAGATTCACTTTGAAATTGGACATCCATCCATGTCCAGCGGACATTAAGAGATGCTTTCAAAATCCACCACTAGGGGTAACGGTGAGCGCCATTAATATCAAGTAGGCTTGGGTTTTACTAGGGTGTTGTGGACGGGAGTCGCAAGATCCGGCTCCGAGGGTCATGTATTCAGTCCCAGAACTAACTCTATCCCAAACCTTAACCTTTAACTTAACCATTCAGAATGAATTCCTCAAATGAACTGTTAGTTGTTTTTGTTTTAACACTTTCCCAAACCTCAGCTCTCAACTGTTGAATTTGACTTTTGGAGAAACATGGAGAAAGGTCCGAATCCGAAGTTAAATTGGTAAAACTTTGAGATCTTGTTGTACGCAAACACACACACACACACAGACACACAGACACAGACACACACACACACACACACAGGCAGTGAATACGCTAAATGAGGGTAGCACACCCCTGGTCCCCACCTGTCTACATTAATCCAGCATGTCAAAGCTGAGAATCAGAGCTGCCTGCTTCCTGCTCTCCCAGACTGACTGACACTTGGCAGGGGCCTGGTCTGCATCACTTCTAATTTAGCCTATGTGTGTGCATGCGTGTGTATGTTTGTGAGTAAATGTGTATGTGTGTGTGTGTGTATGTTTGTGAGTAAATGTGTATGTGTGTGTGTGTGTCATGTGAGAGGAAGTGATGGGAAAGAGAAGATAACCATTTGAACCGCTGCATCCCTAAAGGTAGGCGTTCAAAGCACTTCAAAGCCCATCACTAAATAACCACTGATAGTTCAAAACAGCAACAAAACACTGAGCCCATCTCACCCCTAAACGGATGATATTTGTGTATGAACAGACAGGCAGTCAGGCAAACAGATAGACAGAGAGGTAGACATAAGCAGGCAGGCAGAAAGACAGGCAGGCAGGCAGGCAGGCAGGCAAAAATACAGGCATGCAGGCAGGCAGAAAGACAGGCACGCAGTCAGAAAGACAGGCACGCAGTCAGAAAGACAGGCACGTATGCACACGCACACACGCACACACACACACGCACACACACACACACACACACACACACACACACACACACACACACACACACACACACACACACACACACACACACACACACACACACACACACACACCCAGCCAGCCAGCTGACAGTGTGGACAGTGGGTCTGTTCTGGTGATGGGTATTACAGCAGGCGAGCAGCAGCAGGGGACTCCTGACACTAATATATTTTCACATGAAAAAGAGGAGATAGAAACCGTGATGGACAGAGAAAAAGAAAAACAGCAAAGGAGAGTGATACACGGAGAGGGATGAGAGAGAGAGAGAGACTGAGCAAGAAAGAGAGAAAGCGAGAGAACGAACAAGACAGTAAGGCTGAGGCGGGAGCCCAGGGGAGGAAGACGGACAGCAAAAGATAGTGGATGGGAGGTTGGAGGAAGAGACAGACAGGCGGGGAGAGATAGAGGCAGGCTAAGCTCCTTGGGGATGCTGGGAGTTTTATTATCATTCACATCCACTCTGATCCCTGTCCCTCGCCACCTGCGGCCATTTTGGAGCAATCCTGACCCGTTGGTGCGCTGGGCTCTCCATGGACCACCTGCAATTAAAAAGCCAGGGAGGAAACAGATTAAACAGGAACATCTCAAATCCATAATCCCCCTGCTGCTCCTGCTGCCGAGGCCTTTACGACTCCTGTTGTCCTCCTGAGGGAAGAGTCTGTGAAGGAGAGAGAGACAAAGAGAGAGAATTTAGTCTGCACGAGAAAGTCTAGTTTGCTATTATCGGTGACATTCACCAACCTAATGTAAAACAGACAATCTTGCATTTGTCTCTGTCCGGATACCTATGGTTTTTCACCAGTAATTCTCATTAAGGGCGATGCTGCCATCGCAAAGTGTGTCGGCATGGATTCATTTTTAAATGTTAGAGCATGTACTGTAGCATAACGAAGCAAGGCATGAATGACAAACAATGTGCAATGACATGTAGCATATTACAGTGTTGTACTGTAGCATACAGCATTGTAGCATTACGTCGTGTTTGCCTTGCTTAGTTGTCGTTTCCACCATTCACTCCCCATGCTAACTGACTGACAGGAGAGATGACACTAGTAGTGTGAAGGTCAGATCAGGGAGAGAGGAAAGTTGGTAATTATTTAGGTATACAAATGTGCTTGTCTGTTTAAGTGTGCTTTGGAAATCTGACAGGGAATTACATGGACGTGTCATAATGCAAAGTAGACAGATCTAAGACTGAGTGAGAGAGGCAGAGAGAGAGAGGCAGAGAGAGAGAGAGAGAGAGAGAGGCAGAGAGAGAGAGAGGCAGAGAGAGAGAGAAGCAGAGAGAGAGAGAGAGAAGGCGAGAGAAAGAGAGGCAGAGAGAGAGGAGAGAGGCAGAGAGAGAGAAGGCGACAGAAAGAGAGAGGCAGAGAGAGAGGAGAGAGGCAGAGAGAGAGAGAAGGCGAGAAAGGCAGAGAGAGAGGAGAGAGGCAGAGAGATAGAGAAGGTGAGAGAGGCAGAGAGAGAGGAGAGAGGCAGAGAGAGAGAGAAGGCGAGAGAGGCAGAGAGAAAGGCAGAGAGAGAGGAGAGAGGCAGAGAGAGAGAGAAGGTGAGAGAGGCAGAGAGAGAGGAGAGAGGCAGAGAGAGAGAGAAGGCGAGAGAGGCAGAGAGAGAGGAGAGAGGCAGAGAGAGAGAAGGTGAGAGAGGCAGAGAGAGAGGCAGAGAGAGAAAGAAGGTGAGAGAAAGAGAGAGGCGGAGAGAGGCAGAGAGAGGAGAGGCAGAGGGAGAGAGAGAAGGCAAGAGAAAGAGAGAGGCAGAGAGAGAGAGAGAGAAGGAGAGAGGCAGAGAGAGAGAGCCTCTGCCTGTGAATAACCATTTGGCTTACTCACTGTTGGCCTGCTGCACGTTCTCAGACCGTCAATCTGGATGGAATGTTTTATTCATGTCCTCTATCGCTCATTTCACACTCTCTCTCCCATTCACTCACTCACATACACACTATCTCCCTCTCCGTTGCTCTCTCATTATCACACTCTCTAACACACTCCCTTGCAGTGGTACTTTACAGTCAGTAGAGGAAGTGAAAGAATACTCCTCATCTGAGATGAGCTAAACATATTCATTTTGGTTCCTTGCTTTGTGTCTCTAACAGCCCAAGCAGACAACAGAAATACATCTTCCTTGATTTCCTCCTGTTTCAAACTGCTGTCTCTCTCTCCCTTCTTTCTCATATTCCCTGTCTCTTGGTATAGAGTATTCTAATATTTCTAAAGGAATTACACATCCCCTCTTTATACCTTCCCCTAAGGCTCTCTCTCTCTCTCTCTCTCTCTCTCTCTCTCTCTCTCTCTCTCGCTATGTCTGTCCCTCACTCTATCTTTCACTTTCTCAGTCTCTATCTCTATCTTTTTGTCTTTTTTGTCTTTCTTTCTCAGCGGAATTGAATATTGCTTTTGTAATCTCGCAGACGGAAGGCCTTTGGTCATGCATTGGGTTCTGATGGCTGTTCCTGGTGCTGATGCAGGTATGTGTGTGTTTCTGCTGCTCTCAGCTTCCTGTGCTGATTAAACCCAGGGTAAAACAGGGGTCAGATGAAACTAATTATGAGACTCTGACACCTGTAGTTCATTCAAATGTGAATAACAGTTCGATATCTGGGGAAGTGTTTTCTTTGCTGCAGTAGGTCTATCTTCCCTCCCAGGGGGGCTGTGTAGGCCATCTAGAACACACCGGGAATTTTATATATGTGATCCAGACATTTTGACTTCTTACTTCTCTAAACATTTATTTTTTTCAATATTCTTTCCCAACAGAGTTCTGAGATTTCTCATAGGTTTCTAATTTCTCGTAGTTACTACATGATTCCATATGTTTTATTTAATAGTTTCAATGTCTTCACTATTATTCTACAATGTAGAAACCCCCCCCCCCCCCAAAAAAAAAAACAACCCTAGAATGAGTAGGTGTGTCTAAACTTTTGACTGGTACTGTATGTGTTTTTTAGAAGTGAATGTAAGTCTAGTGGTTCTTCCTGTCTCGGTGTACTCTGGCTTTATTGACTGGTAGTAGAGAACGTGGGAGGCAGATTGCTCCCTGATGGCATTGGTATGCACATTGCACATAGCAGACTCTCTAAATCTTATTGAAATATTCAAGACTCTCCTCTTTAATTGTGAATAATAGCATCAGGAATAGAATCAGTATAACGAATCCCTACTTCACCAATTATACTGGCATCAATTTGCTACAATCTAGAGAGAAAGGGCGAGAAGATGTGTGTGCGTGTGTGCGTGCGTGCGCGTTCGTGCGTGCGTGTGTGCGTGCGTGAGAGAGATACCCAAGCCCAAGTTAGTGTGTGTATATGTGTTTTTAGGTGTGTGATAACCAAGCCCAAGGTAATAAAACACGTTTTTTTTCCCCTTCCCCTCACTTGTTTTGTAGAGAGAGCTGAGTTGCTATGCAGATTTATTCTGAATAATAACAAGATGTGAATACATCCATACCAGTCGGGGTCTGTGTTCCTTATCGAGGTGAGTCTCACACAATGACACTGTCCTGAGGGACTCTGTCTATCTGGGAGACTAATGGGGAGAGACACATAATAGAGAAACAAGTCAGCATAGAAAAGTCAGTAATGTGTTTTGACTTAATAAATCTGCTGTCACTCACTGAGACAAGTTTTGAGTACTGTTTGATGTTCCTGGCATTCGATTCATTTGAAGTATTTTACCTTTGGAAATCTATCATTCTATCAGCAGAGACGAAAGGGAGGAAAAACAGAGTTGAACTCTCAGCTAAGACCTAAAGATAGCAGGGAGTAAAGAGCAAAGAGACTTAACAGGAAGGAGTAGAAAAACATGGCGTCTCACTCACAGGTGTTCTGGAAGGGGAAATGTCAGGGCTGGTCTGATAAACACACACTGTAAACACACACAGACACAGTGAACCTCTGCCCTCAAACCCCTCCTCTTCCCTTCAATCACCCCACATCTAAATCTCTCTATTTCCTTCCCTGCTTCCCCCTTCACCCTCCGCAACCCGGAGTCGGGTAGAAATGAATACATGAACAAACTGTGGAACTTCTGTTGACATCCTAATACACTACACACAGGACTGGAGGGCAATTACAAAAATAAAAGGAACGAGAGAGAAAGAGAGAGAGGGGGGGGGGGGGTCAACAACAAATGATTGAGAGGCAGAGAACCTCTCCACATATGAGATGCGTTGGAAATTAGATTTCCAGTTTCCAATGAATTTGTAGCCAGTGCTTCCCAGCCATAGGCATAATCCATGACCTGGGTGTTAATGTGTTGTGATTCCTTTCTTTTCCCACTTCGCTTCCTCAAACAGCATATTGACTTTCTTCAGCTGTGTTTATTAGAATTTCTCATTATCTTGACATTTCGCTGAGGCTTTGCAGCTTATTGGGATCCCAGAGTGGTCTGACGTGTTGACTCGAAAGGAAGGAGGCAATGTTCCCGGTGAAATAAAACACTTTCAGAGAGTCTAACAATGCAAGACGGCTGCATGTCTTATTGTCATGTAAAAATACCACTTTGGATTGGATGCTGTCATTATGGTGTATGGTAGGGGGAGGCTTCTGAGGGGCCGGAACGGAGCAAATGGAATGGCATCAACAACCTGGAGACCACGTGTTTGATGTATTTAATAATATTCCTCCTATTCCGCTCCAGCCATTACCACAATCACATTCTCCCCAATTAAGGTGCCACCAAGTCCCTGTGGTGTACTGTCACACCCTGACAGTACACCCTAACATTTAATCACACATTTTCAGGTCAAGTTCAAGATTTCTAAATCACAACGTTGACGTGGGTTGACATATCTCCCCCCCCTCTCTCTCACACTCTCACTTGCTCTCTTTCCCTCTTTCTCCCTCTCTCTCTCCCTCCCTCTCTCTCCCTTTCTCCCTATCTCTCTCTGTTAATCCTCCCAGCCCCATGCAGCCATTCCAACAGGTGAGGGATGTTTGTAGCACAATAACTATTTATACTCTGTCTCACCCAGCCGCTATTTCAAATATTAAATAAATAAAACAAGGCCTTCAATGAATGTGGAATCAGGGCTGCGTTGTCAGTCAGCTTTTCTTCGGATTAGGTCTGGAGCCCTATCGTCGTTTCCTCTCGCCTCTGTCTCTGCCACAGAAGGTGGGGTAGCATTACGTGAGAAGCATGTTGTGTTAAAGCCCTCAGATTGGGCCTGTTTTTATGAGCTGGCTTGTCAAGGGGATCATGGCATTTACTGTGTTAAAATATCACCAGCATGTCAGATCAGACAGGCCCCAGCTTGAGATTGGATGGGCTTTACAATCACACACACACACACACACGCATGCACACACATATAGACCCACACACACACACACACTGGATCTGTTACTGTACACCATCTTGGAACAATGGGGAAGAGATCTTTACCATTTTGGAAAGGTCAGGCCAGGGTTACTTTAAGAAATGAGGAGATGGGAAACTCTATTGGATTCGTATTAACGGACATTGTGAACGATGCCCGTATGTTGTCAGTGGAGATTCTGGGACAAAAAGTGCACTCCTTCAATGAGTGAATGAGAGTCAATTGGGTGCTAGCTCAAAAAAAACATTAGCATGAATTACGTGGACAAGATGCACAACATTACACATATTTTCATAGATGTGAGATAATTAACTTGTTTATAATATCGAATAGTTGTACAAATATTTTTGAGGACAATAGTTATATTTCTCGACTCATACCCTGACTTTTAGAATAGATTGTGTGACAATTAGCTTAGCAACCGCGTGACGCAGCATGACAATTTGAACACGATTGTCTGCTGGGTGGGGTCTTATATGTTCCTCCATTCATTGGCCAGTGAGATCAAATCAAATGTTATTTGTCACATGCTTTATAAACAACAGGTGTAAACTAACAGTGAAGTGCTTACGGGCCCTTCCCCAAAGTAAAACACGTAATAATAAAAGTAATAACAAATACGCGATGAGTAACAATAACTTGGATATACAGTGCCTTGCGAAAGTATTCGGCCCCTTTGAACTTTGCGACCTTTTGCCACATTTCAGGCTTCAAACATAAAGATATAAAACTGTATTTTTTTGTGAAGAATCAACAACAAGTGGGACACAATCATGAAGTGGAACGACATTTATTGGATATTTCACTTTTTCATATTTCAACTTTTTCAACAAATCAAAAACGGAAAAATTGGGCGTGCAAAATTATTCAGCCCCCTTAAGTTAATACTTTGTAGCGCCACCTTTTGCTGTGATTACAGCTGTAAGTCGCTTGGGGTATGTCTCTATCAGTTTTGCACATCGAGAGACTGACATTTTTTCCCATTCCTCCTTGCAAAACAGCTTGAGCTCAGTGAGGTTGGATGGAGAGCATTTGTAAACAGCAGTTTTCAGTTCTTTCCACAGATTCTCGATTGGATTCAGGTCTGGACTTTGACTTGGCCATTCTAACACCTGGATATGTTTATTTTTGAACCATTCCATTGTAGATTTTGCTTTATGTTTTGGATCATTGTCTTGTTGGAAGACAAATCTCTGTCCCAGTCTCAGGTCTTTTGCAGACTCCATCAGGTTTTCTTCCAGAATGGTCCTGTATTTGGCTCCATCCATCTTCCCATCAATTTTAACCATCTTCCCTGTCCCTGCTGAAGAAAAGCAGGCCCAAACCATGATGCTGCCACCACCATGTTTGACAGTGGGGATGGTGTGTTCAGCTGTGTTGTTTTTACACCAAGCATTACGTTTTGCATTGTTGCCAAAAAGTTCAATTTTGGTTTCATCTGACCAGAGCAGCTTCTTCCACATGTTTGGTGTGTCTCCCAGGTGGCTTGTGGCAAACTTTAAACAACACTTTTTATGGATATCTTTAGGAAATGTCTTTCTTCTTGCCACTCTTCCATAAAGGCCAGATTTGTGTAATATACGACTGATTGTTGTCCTGTGGACAGAGTCTCCCACCTCAGCTGTAGATCTCTGCAGTTCATCCAGAGTGATCATGGGCCTCTTGGCTGCATCTCTGATCAGTCTTCTCCTTGTATGAGCTGAAAGTTTAGAGGGACGGCCAGGTCTTGGTAGATTTGCAGTGGTCTGATACTCCTTCCATTTCAATATTATCGCTTGCACAGTGCTCCTTGGGATGTTTAAAGCTTGGGAAATCTTTTTGTATCCAAATCCGGCTTTAAACTTCTTCCCAACAGTATCTCGGACCTGCCTGGTGTGTTCCTTGTTCTTCATGATGCTCTCTGCGCTTTTAACGGACCTCTGAGACTATCACAGTGCAGGTGCATTTATACGGAGACTTGATTACACACAGGTGGATTGTATTTATCATCATTAGTCATTTAGGTCAACATCAGATCCTCACTGAACTTCTGGAGAGAGTTTGCTGCACTGAAAGTAAAGGGGCTGAATAATTTTGCACGCCCAATTTTTCAGTTTTTGATTTGTTAAAAAAAGTTTGAAATATCCAATAAATGTCGTTCCACTTCATGATTGTGTCCCACTTGTTGTTGATTCTTCACAAAAAAAATACAGTTTTATATCTTTACGTTTGAAGCCTGAAATGTGGCAAAAGGTCGCAAAGTTCAAGGGGGGGCCGAATACTTTCGCAAGGCACTGCATACACGGGTACCATTACTGAGTCGATGTGCATAGGTACGAGGTAACTGAGGTAGGTATGTACGTACAACTCGGAATACAGTGACAGATGATAAACAGTAGCAGCAGCGTATGTGATGATGAGACAAAAAACGTTTGTGCAAAAAAAAGAGAAATGCTCAACGCAGATAGTCCAGGTAGTTATTTGGTTAAATATTTAAGGAACGATTTAGGAGTCTTATGGCTTGGGGGTAGAAGCTGTTGAGGGTCCTGTTGGTTCCAGATTTGGTGCATTGGTATAGTTTGCCATGCGGTAGCGGAGCGAACAAATGGACCTCGACCCCAGTGATGTACTGGGCTGTACGCACTGCCCTGTAGCAAGTGCCAAGCAGTTGCCATACCAAGCGGTGATGCAGTCAGTCAAGATACTCTCAATGGTGCAGCTCTATAACTTTTTCAGGATCTGAGAGCCCCCATGCAAAAAAAATGTCAGCCTCCTGAGGGGGAAGATGCGTTGTGGTGCCCTCTTCACGACTGTGTTGGTGTGTGTGGACCATGATAGATCCTTAGTGATGTGGACACCTGAAGTTCTTGACCCGCACCACTACAGTCCCGTCGATGTGAATGGGGGCGTGTTCAACCCTCCGTATCCTGTAGTCCACAATCAGCTTCTTTGTCTTGCTGACATTGGGGGAGAGGTTGTTGTCCTGGCACCACACTGCCAGGTATCTGACCTCCTCCCTATAGGATGTCTCATCGACGGATCTAACAGACCCAAAATGACGAGATCGGGTCCGGTTCCTAAATATCGGACTTTTGTCTCGGATTTGGGTCGAGTCTGGTATAATTGCCACAGGTCTCGGGTATATGCAGGTCAAATTGATTGACTGACGGGACCCAATTGGACCGTATAGCTTATGTCCAGCTCAAACTGGTTCCAGCTGCTCACCTCATGTGTGTGCCCGCTGCTGACAAAAGAAAGAACAAGTGAAAGCAGCCTTGACCTAGGCTACTGTTGACTGCAAAGCCTAAGGAAAATGAAAGTTAAAGGAGAAGGAGAATAGTGAAAAGAAGCTGGGGAGGGAAATGTCCCCGGGACATGTTTTAATGTTGTAGTGGATCAAGAGGAGAAGAACATTGGTGCAGCCAAATGGACTGTGTGCATCTCACTATTCAGGTTTGATTGCAATTTTCAAACTTTCATATATTGATTTTCATATTTATTATACATTTGTTTTATCATTACTATTATTGTATATCATTATTATTATTGTAGGCCTATTTAAGAATCTAAACCAATTATTTAAATATGAAAAATTGTTTTAGGAAAGTAAAAACTCTCTATGGTCCCACGGCACTTATTAAAGATCCCACGGCACTTATCCTAAGAGTAGTGGTGTTAACCCTGGCTGAAATGTCCAATCTGGCCTTCATCCATCATGGCCACCTAATTCATCCCCCCTCCTATCTCCTGTAACTATTGCCGGGGGTGGGTCCCAAAGACCCTCCCCATTATTGATTAAGGGGACCTTAAGATTCATATGCCAACAGTCTGTAGAAAGAGTTTCAGGCAGTTTTTTTTTAAATGACCCAGAAATTGTAGTTTTTCTAGGTGGCTCCCATTTTGGCTGTAGTGTTTCCAAGCGTGTGGAGGAAAGCACGTTCTTTCTTATTTATCTCCGGTAATGAACATACTATTCTCCGTCTTCAATTTGATTCTTTATTTGCGTATTAGGATATCTAAGGTTTGATTATAAACGTTGTTTGACTTGTTTGGAAAAGTTTATTCGTTTGGGATTCATTTCGTATGCATTTTGATGGAGGGAAACTGAGTGGATTATTGACTGAAGCGCGCCAGCTAAACTGAGTTTTTATGGATATAAAGAAGGACATTATCGAACAAAAGGACAATTTGTGATGTGGGACTGGGACCTTTTGGAGTGCCAACAGAAGAAGGCATTTTTTATATCGCTATTTCTGACTTTTGTGTCACACCTGCCTGGTTGAAATATATTTTTCATGCTTTTGTATGCGGGGCGCTGTCCTCAGATAATTGCATCGTTTGCTTTGACCGTAAAGCCTTTTTGAAATCTGACACGGCGGATGGATTAACAAGAAGTCCTGCTTTATGTTGATGTATAACAAATATATTTCAAGAATGTTAAATATTAGAATTTTGTATTTTAAAATTTCGCGCTCTGCAATTTCACTGGATGTTGGTCAGGTGGGACGCTACCGTCCCACGTACCCTAGATAGGTTTTAAGCCCTGGCTGTTGCGAGAGTGTGCTTGCAGGCTAGGTCTGAGTCAGACCGAATGTCACGCCCTGGCCTTAGTATTCTGTGTTTTCTTTATTATGTTGGTTAGGCCAGGGTGTGACATGGGTGAATTATGTGTCTTGTTTTGTCTAGGGGTTTTGTAGTCTATGGGGTTGTGTTCAGTTGAGTGTTCTAGGTAAGTCTATGGTTGCCTGGAGTGGTTCTCAATCAGAGGCAGGTGTTTATCGTTGTCTCTGATTGGGAACCATATTTAGGCAGCCATATTCTTTAGGTATCTTGTGGGTGATTGTTCCTGTCTCTGTGTTTTGCACCAGTTAGGACTGTTTCGGTTTTTCCACGTTTTCTTATTTTGTATAGTGTTCATCTTTCATTAAAGATGTTTATAAATAACCACGCTGCATTTTGGTCCGCCTCTCCTTCCCAGGAAGAAAACCGTTACAAAATCACCCACCACAACAGGACCAAGCGGCGTGGTGACAGGCAGCGGCAGCAGGAGCAGCACAAGGAGGAATGGACATGGGATGATGTGTTGGACGGCAAGGGTTGCTACACATGGGAGGAGATACTGGCGGGAAAGGATCGCCTCTCATGGGAACAGGTGAAGGCAGCTAGGAGAGCAGAGGCAGCCGGAGAGAGGAGCCGGCGATACGAGGGAACACGGCTGGCAAGGAAGCCCGAGAGTCAGCCCCAAAAATTTCTTGGGGGGGGGGGGGGGGGGGGGGGGTGGCACAGGGAGTATGGCGAAGCCAGGTAGGAGACCTGCGCCAACTTCCTGTGCTTACCGGGGGGCTAGAGAGACCGGGCAGGCACCGTGTTATGCTGTGGAGCGCACGGTGTCCCCAGTGCGGGTGCATAGCCCGGTGCGGTACATACCAACTCCTCGTATCGGCCGGGCTAGAGTGGGCATCGATCCAGGTGCCATGAAGCCGACTCTACGCATCTGGTCTCCAGTGCGTCTCCTTGGGCCGGCGTACATGGCACCAACCTTACGCATGGTGTCTCCGGTTCACCTGTACAGCCCACCTCGCCGCACTGGCAGGGCGACCGGGAGCATTCAACCAGGTAAGGTTGGGCAGGCTCGGTACTCAAGAGCTCCAGTGCGCCTGCACGGTCCGGTCTATCTAGTACCACCTCCACGCACCAGCCCTCCGGTGGCAGCTCCCTGCACCAGGCTTCCTGCGCGTGTCCTTGGCCCAGTACCACCAGTGCCGACACCATATACCAGGCCTGCAGTGTGCTTCGCCTGTCCAGCGCTGTCAGAGCCTTCCTCCTCTCCAGCGTCGCCTGAGCTGCTCGTCTGCCCAGCGCTGCCTGAGCTGCCCGTCTGTCATGAGCCGCCAGAGTCTCCCCGTCTGTCATGAGTCGCCAGAGTCTCCCGTCTGTCATGAGCCGCCAGAGTCTCCCCGTCTATCATGAGCCGCCAGAGTCTCCCGTCTGTCATGAGCCACCAGAGTCTCCCGTCTGTCATGAGCCGCCAGAGTCTCCCGTCTGTCATGAGCCGCCAGAGTCTCCCATCTGTCATGAGCCGCCAGAGTCTCCCATCTGTCATGAGCCGCCAGAGTCTCCCTTCTGTCATGAGCCGCCAGAGCCGCCAGTCAGCATGGAGCCGCCAGAGTCTGCCGGGATCCGTCAAAGCCACCAGTCTGCCGGGATCCACCAGAACCGCCAGTCTGCCGGGATCCGCCAGTCTGCCAGGATCCGCCAGAGCCGCCAGTCTGCCAGGATCCGCTAGAGCCGCCAGTCTGCCAGGATCCGCCAGAGCCGCCATTCAGCCAGGATCCGCCAGAGCCGCCATTCAGCCAGGATCCGGCAGAGCCGTCAACCTGCCTGAGCTACCCCTCAGTCTTGAGCTACCCCTCAGTCTTGAGCTACCCCTCAGTCCCGAGCTACCCCTCAGTCCCGAGCTACCTCAGTCCCGAGCTGTCCCTCAGTCCAGTGGGGCCCTTTGTTAAGGTTACTAGGCCAAGGTCAGCGGCGAGGGTCACCACTCAAGGGACGCTAAGTAACCGGAATAAGACTGTGTTGGAATGGGGTCCACGTCCCGCGCCAGAGCCGCCACCGCGGACAGACGCCCACCCAGACCCTCCCCTATGGGTTTAGGTGTGCGGCACCTTTGGGGGGGTACTGTCACGCCCTGGCCTTAGTATTCTGTGTTTTCTTTATTATGTTGGTTAGGCCAGGGTGTGACATGGGTGAATTATGTGTCTTGTTTTGTCTAGGGGTTTTGTAGTCTATGGGGTTGAGTGTTCTAGGTAAGTCTATGGTTGCCTGGAGTGGTTCTCAATCAGAGGCAGGTGTTTATCCTTGTCTCTGATTGGGAACCATATTTAGGCAGCCATATTATTTAGGTATCTTGTGGGTGATTGTTCCTGTCTCTGTGTTTTGCACCAGTTAGGACTGTTTCGGTTTTTCCACGTTTTCTTATTTTGTATAGTGTTCACATTTTCATCTTTCATTAATTAAAGATGTTTATAAATAACCACGCTGCATTTTGGTCCGCCTCTCCTTCACAGGAAGAAAACCGTTACACCGAAACTAGATAAAGGGAAGTAAGAAGTAACCACTGTCTGATTTTGATATTTTGATCTTATGTGACAGCTGACAATTCTAATAAATTCAGATAAACTACTCTACTAGGTTGCCTTATAAGGTAACCTCAGCTTATTGATACACACATACATTGACATAGGTGATCATACCACTAGGGAGTGAACACATGTAAAAAATCAGCTGTGCCCTTAGGTCGGGTGCAGAACTGACTTGGAAACATGTGTGCTATGTTCCTGATTGTCAACCTCTGTCTGCAATTGCATTAATAAAGGTTTTGATTGATTTACTTAAAGAAGATATTGTCTGACTGCTGATTTCACCAATAAGCCAAAGATTGACAAGGAACCAACCCGGACTCTATTCCCCAGGTCGTTGCTGTAAATGAGAATGTGTTCTCAGTCAACTTAATTGGTCAAATAAGGGTACAAAAATAATCAAATAAATACCAATAAAACAATAGGCTATACAGTTTTGAAAATACTACACATCGAAACACAACTGACAGTTTTTTAGTAATTTATTATAGCCAGTTTGTAACTATGTTTCATTTCCCCGTGGGAGATTTCTTTCTCTCTCTCTTTCTAATCTCAGATCCGAACCAGCACATGTCTGTTTGGGTCTGTTTTACCACAGGTCTTTTCGGAATGGGTCTGACGGTCCTCTGGTCTATTCGGAACGGGTCTCCTTAAATGCTTAATTTATGCATGCTGGGTCGGGTGGGAAAGCCACGGATCCATTTCGGAACGGGTCAAACTTTTTGGAACCGGGAAGACCTCTACTTGAGGGGTCCCAGTGTTGATGGTCAGCATGGCGGAAGTGTTGTTGCTTACCCTCACAACCTGGGGGAGGCCCGTAATGAAGTCCAGGACCCAGTTGCAGAGGAAGGTGTTCAGTCCTAGGGTCCTTAGCTAAGTGAGGAGCTTGGAGGGTACTTTGGTGTTGAATGCTGAACTGTAGTCAATGAACAGCATTCTCACATAGGTGTCCCTCTTGTCCAGCTGAGATAGGGCAGTGTGGAGTGCAATCGAGATTGCATCATCTGTTAGGGCGGTATGTGAATTGGAGTGGGTCCAGTGTGTCTGGGATGATGTTATTGATGTGAGCCACGACCAGCCTTTCAAAGCATTTCATGGCTACAGATGTGAGTGCTATGGGGCGATAGTTATTTAGACAGGTTACCTTGGTGTTTTCGGACACAGGGACTATGGTGGTCTCCTTGAAACATATACAGTGGTTCATTTTAAAGTTTCATCATGCTGCAGTTTAGTGTGCTGAGGTCTGTTAGGCCAAGGTGAGCCGCGGTGCTTGACGTTAATGCTCATTTAAAACACCAGAGGGCGGCTTTGCGCACATCTACTCCATCTAGTCTTTTTTTTTAAATCATTTTTTAATTAATGATGTAAGATGTTGATGAACAAATACAGTATATGCTTATGTCTATTAGATATACAGTAGATACATCACTAACTGGCAAAAGGTTGTTTTGATTATTATGTGGATTATAATACATTTACATATTTGTAGGGGGTTGATGTGTTTTCAACAGGGCAAATCAGGTCTGTGATAGAGTTAGATATGTAAAACTTTCGTCTTATGTCAGGTGAACTGTTGTGTCCTCATCTTTTGGTCTGATCATTTCATTCAAGCATTTTAGTTATCAAAATAAATAGCAAAGAGAGCCTTAAACAATAATTAAACAATAAATGGACTGCAACATGTTGGGTAAAGCAATTGCAATCAGGAATGCATGCCACTGTTTTTAATCTTAGCTGTACTATTATTGTATTTGTTGCGTTTTCCCAAATGGTCCACATTTAAAAAAAAATGAATTTCCTTCTCCCTGCTGCCAATCGCAGTGCTCCGAAGCACCTCTCCCTCACATTACTCTATCAGATACAATGCATTCGGAAAGTATTCAGACCCCTACCCTTTTTTACACATTTTGTTACGTTACAGCCTTATTCTAAAATTGATTAAATTCATTTTTCCGTCATTAATCTACACACAATAACCCAAAAGGACAAATTGAAAACAGGTTTTTAGAATGTTTGCAAATGTATACATATATTTTTTTTATTGAAGTACCACATTTACATAAGTATTCAGACGCTTTACTCAGTACTTTGTTGAAGCACCTTTGGCAGTGATTACAGCCTCAAGTCTTCTTGGGTATGATGCTACAAGCTTGGCAGACCTAGACAAGAAGAGCTCAAGTGTAGAACTTCAGCAGTAATAAGCACAACATTCCAAAATGCAAATAGAGGGAAAACACTGTTCTCAAAAGTGCACTGCAAATGTGAGGGGTTTCATATGACAGAGATGGAAATATCCTTCAGAAATGTAGAAAGAGGGAAGCTGTAAAGACGCATCATCAAGCATGGGTTGTTAATATGACCAGGATTTTGTCTTTGGCTGCTGGACAACAAAGGAACGTTGAAAACATTAGAGAAAAACTGGTTTCAATGGCATATCAGGAAGTGTTTAGAAAATAATCTCCTTAACATTCCTATGGTCGGAATATGGTAAAACATGCCTCATAAAATTACAAAAAAACGTCAGGGTTTAAAAAACTACCTTTGTTGACATCCTCCTCTGACATTGCAAGGTGGGTGCAGTGTGCAACAAGCACCGGCCTTTATTTATCAGAAAGATAAAGGCTGTGTGCTTTAGGGTCATTGTCCTGTTGGAAGGTGAACCTTCGACCCAGTCTGAGGTCCTGGGTGCTCTGGAGCAGGTTTTCATCAAAGATCTCTCTGTACTTCGCTCCGTTCATCTTTGCCTTGATCCTGACTAGTCTCCCAGTCCCTGCCGCTGAAAAACATCCACACAGCATGATGGTGCTAGGTTACCTCCAGACATATTTCTGTTTTTATGTTTAATAAATCAGCAACATTTTCTAAAAACATGTTTGTGCTTTGTTATTATGGGGTACTGTCTGTAGATTGCTGAGTATTTTTTACTTTTTCTTTAATCATTTTTAAAATAAGTCTAAGGGTACGTTCCAGAGGCACTGTAGGTCTGGACATGACAGGTTGTAGCCAATATGCAAAGGATACCATCTACACTTCGAACTGGCTAATTGTTTATGTACATTTACAAATACGTATGTTTTTCTTAAAAGAATAGCTACTGTTTTTCTGTTTTCAAACCCAATTTCATTTTTTATTTTGGTTAATGGCCTTGGTGCCCTAGCAGATGGCCTTGGTGCCCTAGCAGATGGCCTTGGTGCCCTAGCAGATGGCCTTGGTGCCCTAGCAGATGGCCTTGGTGCCCTAGCAGATGGCCTTGGTGCCCTGGCAGATTGGGCACCCTTTGAAGGGCAAATGGTCTTGGCCCTAAAATCATGAAATTCGTTTGTATTCCAATAATAAACTCAGCAAAAAAGAAACGTCCCTTTTTCAGGACCCTGTCTTTCAAAGATAATTTGTAAAAATCCAAATAACTTCACAGATCTTCATTGTAAAGAGTTTAAACACTGTTTCCCATGCTTATTCAATGAACCATAAACAATTAATGAACATGCACCTGCGGAACGGTCGTTAAGACACTTACAGCTTACAGATGGTAGGGAATTAAGGTCACAGTTATGAAAACTTAGGACACGAAAGAGGCCTTTCTACTGACTCTGGAAAACGCCAAAAGAAAGATTTTAAGGGTCCCTGCTCATCTGTGTGAACGTGCCTTAGACATGCTGCAAGGAGGCATGAGAACTGCAGATGTGGCCAGGGCAATAAATTGCAATGTCCGTACTGTGAAACACCTAAGACAGCACTATAGGGAGACAGGAAGGACAGCTGATTGTTCTCACAGTGGCAGATTATTTGTAAGAACACCTGCACAGGATCAGTACATCCGAACATCACACCTGCGGGACAGGTACAGGATGGCAACAAAAACGGCGTGAGTTACGCCAGGAACGCACACGCCCTCCATCAGTGCTCAGACTGTCAGCAATAGGCTGAGAGAGGCTGGACTGAGGGATTGTAGGCTTGTTGTAAGGCAGGTCCTCACTAGACATCACCGGCAACAACGTTGCCTATGATCACTAACCCACCATCTCTGGCCCAGACAGGACTGGCAAAAAGTGCTCTTCACTGACGAGTCACGGTTTTGTCTCACCAGGGGCGATGGTCTGATTCGCGTTTATCGTCGAAGGAATGAGTGTTACACCAAGGCCTGTACTCTGGAGCGGGATCGGTTTGGAGGTGGAGGGTCCGTCATGGTCTGGGGCAGTGTGTCACAGCTCATCGGACTGAGCTTGTTGTCGTTGCAGGCAATCTCAACGCTGTGCGTTATAGGGAAGACATCCTCCTCCCTCATGTGGTACCCTTCCTGCAGGCTCATCCTGACATGACTCTCCAGCATGACAATGCCACTAGCCATACTGCTCGTTCTATGCATGATTTCCTGCAAGAGAGGAATGTCAGTGTTCTGCCATGACCAGCCAAGAGCCCGGAACTCAATCCCATTGAGCACATCTGGGACCTGTTGGATCGGATGGTGATGGCTAGGGCCATTCCACCCAGAAATGTCTGGGAACTTGCAGGTGCCTTGGTGGAAGAGTGGGGTAATATCTCACAGCAAGAACTGGCAAATTTGGTGCAGTTCATGAGGAGGAGATGCACTGCAGTACTTAATGCAGCTGGTGGCCACTCCAGATACTGACTGTTACTTTTGATTTTGACCCCCCCCCTTTTGTTTAGGGACACATTATTCCATTTCTGTAAGTCACATGTCTGTGGAACTTGTTCAGTTTATGTCTCAGTTGTTGAATCTTGTTATGTTCATACAAATATTTACACATGTTAAGTTTGCTGAAAATAAACCCAGTTGACAGTGAGAAGACGTTTATTTTTTTGTTGAGTTTAGGTCAGGCTGCCGAACAATTACACCTGGCCCACAGATGAGGCATCGCAAGCTGTGAACTCTACAGCATGCTTCAGACAACCGAGGTGAATGTGACTGATGGTAAAACTATAATTTATATAATTTATACTATAAACCTGAAGTTTCGCCTGATACGATTACTTTGCCTACTTTAAGTGTTGCCTTATATGTTGTTATGCGTGGCACCAAGATGGTTGTAGAGGGTGCAACAGCTCAGCACCTCAGGAGTAAACGCCAGTTGACTTTTCAAAGCCAATCATTCAGCTGATCATTCAACTCTGAATGATCGGCTATGAAAAGCCAACTGACATTTACTCCTGAGGTGTTGACCTGTTGCACCCTCTACAACCATCTTGGCCGTGTACTGTTATAATCTCCGGCACAGCCAGAAGAGGACTGGCCACCGTCAGAGCCTGGTTCCTCTCTAGGTTTCTTCCTAAGGTTCCTACCTTTCTAGGGAGTTTTTCCTAGCCACCGTGCTTCTACATCTGCATTGCTTGCTGTTTGGGGTTTTAGACTGGGTTTCTCTATAGCACTTTGTGACATTGGCTGATGTAAAAACGGCTTGATAAATACATTTGATTGATTGATTGAGTGACAACCTTATTTAACCAATTGTTATATTTTGAATGATGTGATAGGCATTTCACTGTATCATAGGCTAATTGAAAGAGGAATTTTGATAATATTATCGTTATATCAACACACTGCACTCCCGATAAATAAAGGAAAACTTGTCACTTTAATAATGTTTACATATTTTGGTATTAGTCATCTCACATGTACAGTGGAGGTGTGGCCATATACCACACCTCCACTGTATATACTGTATTATAAACTGGGTGGTTCGAGCCCTGAATGTTGATTGGCTGACATCTGTGGTATATCAGACCACGGGTATGACGGAACATTTGTTTTTACTGTTCTAATTACATTGGTAACCCGTTTATAATAGCAAGAAGGCACCTTGGGAAGTTTGTGGTATATGGCCAATATACCACGGCTAAGGGCTGTGTCCAGGCACTCAGCGTTGTGTCGTGCATGGGAACAGCCCTTAGCCGTGTAATATTGGCCATATACCACACCTCCTTGGGCCTTCTTACTTAATTCTATCCTATTCTACTGTATCTTAGTCTATGACGCTCTGACGTTGCTTGTCCAAATATTTATATATTCTTAATTCCATTCCTTTACTTTAGATTGTGTTCATTGTTAGATATTACTTGTTAGATATTACTGCACTGTTGGCGCTAGAAACACAAGCATTTTGCTACACCCGCCATAACATCTGCTAAACATGTGTATGTGACAAATAACATTTGATTGAAACAATTCTACATCGCTTTTGCATGCTCTTCTATGGGATAACTTGAAATAACATATGACATAGGTTAATAATGAAATAATCAAAACAAAATGTGATTATTTATTAGCCAATTGGTTATAGGTATTTTAGGCATATTATGTAAATTATAACTCATGTAAAACCATTGTCAAAAGCGCAGGAGATACTGTTACATGCACAGTAGGTCTAGATTATTTATGGGTTGATCATATAGAAATATAAAAACATTACTTCAACAAATCCAAAGCCTGTCTATGGCGCAGGAACAACTGGCTAGCTGCCTTTTTCTAGAATCAAGACACCTGCTGGTAACTCTTAACTGTTAGGACAGCACATGAGGTCTCTTAAATACCTGTCAACTAGGTGGAACTATTATGACTGGAGAGGCTTCTGGCATAGCGTCACGCATATCAAGTTAAGACATTAAGACTACTTAATTAAACAAATCAGAAAATATTTTCTATTTGAGATTCTTCAAAGTAGGCACCCTTTGCCTTGATGACACTCTTGGAAATCTCTCAAGCAGCTTCACCTGGAATGCTTTTCCAACAGTCTTGAAGGAATTCCCACATATGCTGAGCACTTGTTGGCTGCTTTTCCTTCACTCTGCCGTCCAATTCATCCCAAACCATCTCAATTGGGTTGAGGTCTGGTGATTGTGGAGGCCTGGTCATCTGATGCAGCACTCCATCACTCTCCTTGTTCAAATAGCCCTTACACAGCATGAAGGTGTGTTGGGTCATTGTCCTGATAGTCCCACTGAGCGCAAACCAGATGGGATGGCGTATCGCTGCAGAATGCTGTGGCAGCCATGCTGGTTAAGTGTGCCTTGAATTCTAAATAAATCACAGACAGTGTCACCAGCAAAGCACCCCCACACCATCACACCTCCTCCTCCATGCTACACCTACTCTGTGTCTAACAAAGACACAGCGGTTGGAACCAGAAATCTTACATTTGGACTCATCAAACTAAAGGACAGATTTCCCCCAGTCTAATGTCCATTGCTCGTGATTCTTGGCCAAGCAGGTTTATTCTTATTACTGGTGTCATTAAGTAGTGGTTTCCTTTTAGAAATTATATATAAAATTCAATTAAATCAAATCAAATGTTATTAGTCACATGCGCCAAATACTACAGTGAAATGCTTACTTACAAGCCCCTAACCAACAATGCAGTTGAAAAATACGAATAAGAATACGAATAAAAGGAACAAATAATTAAAGAGCAGCAGCAGAATAACAATAGCGAGACTATATACAGGGGGTAGCGGTAGAGAGTCAATGTGCGGGGGCACCGGTTAGTCGAGGTAATAGAGGTAATATATACACTGTCTTGCAAAAGTATTCACCCCCTCTTTGCATTTTTTCTATTTTGTTGCATTACAACCTGTAATTTAAATTGATTTTTATTTGGATTTCAGGTAATGGACATACACAAAACAGTCCAAATTGGTGAAGTGAAACTAAAAACATAACTTGTTTAAAGTTGAGTCTATGGGGGCGCTATTTCATTATTGGATAAAAAACGTGCCCGTTTTAAGCGCAATATTTTGTCACGAAAAGATGCTCGACTATGCATATAATTGACAGCTTTGGAAAGAAAACAGTCTGACGTTTCCAAAACTGCAAAGATATTATCTGTGAGTGCCACAGAACTCATGCTACAGGTGAAACCAAGATGAAACTTCAAACAGGAAATGAGCAGAATTTCTGAGGCTCTGTTTTCCATTGTCTCCTTATATGGCTGTGAATGCACCAGGAACCAGCCTGCCCTTTCCGTCGTTTCTTCAAGATGTCTGCAGCATTGTGACGTATTTGTAGGCATATCATTGGAAGATTGGCCATAAGAGACTACATTTTCCAGGGGTCCGCCCGGTGTCCTTTGTCTAAATTGGTGCGTAATCTTCAGCTGCGGGCATTTTCTCCTGGGATTCAGAACAGAAAGCAAACTTCCACGAACGATATATCATCGAAGAGATATGTGAAAAACACCTTGAGGATTGGTTCTAAACAACGTTTGCCATGTTTCAGTCGATATTATGGAGTTAATTTGGAAAAAAGTTTGGCGTTTTGATGACTGGATTTTCGGGTTTTTTTGGTAGTCAAACGTGACGCACCAAACGGAGCGATTTCTCCTAAACAAATAATCTTTCAGGAAAAACTGAACATTTGCTATCTAACAGAGTCTCCTCATTTAAAACATCTGAAGTTCTTCAAAGGTAAATTATTTTATTTGAATGCTTTTCTGGTTTTTGTGAAAATGTTGCCTGCTGAATGCTAACGCTAACGCTAAATGCTACGCTAGCTAGCTACTGTTACACAAATGATTGTTTTCCTATGGTTGAGAAGCGTATTTTGAAAATCTGAGATGACAGTGTTGTTAACAAAAGGCTAAGCTTGAGAGCTAGCATATTTATTTCATTTAATTTGCGATTTTCATGAATAGTTAACGTTGCGTTATGGTAATGAGCTTGAGGCTGTATTCACGATCTCGGATCCGGGATGGCTAAGTGCTAGAGGTTAAAAAAAATTGAAAAAATGAAAAACAGAAAAGTGGTGTGTGCATGTGTATTCACCCCCTTTGCTATGAAGCCCCTAAATATGATCTGGTGCAACCAATTACCTTCCGAAGTTACATAATTAGTTCAATAAAGTCCACCTGTGTGCAATCTAAATGTCACAAGATATGTCACATGATCTCAGTATATATACACATGTTCTGAAAGGCCCCAGAGTCTGCAAGACCACTAAGCAAGGGGCACCACCAAGCAAGCACCATGAAGACCAAGGAGCTCTCCAAACAGATCAGGGACAAAGTTGTGGAGAAGTATAGATCAGGTTGGGCTATAAAAAAATATCTGAAACTTTGAATATCCCACGGAGCACAATTACATCCATTATTAAAAAATAGAAAGAATATGGCACCACAACAAACCTGCCAAGAGAGGGCCACCCACCAAAACTCATGGACCAGGCAAGGAGGGCATTAACCAGAGAGGCAACAAAGAGACCAAAGATAAACCTGACGGAGACTGCAGAGCTCCACAGCGGAGATTGGAGTATCTGTCCATATGACCACTTTAAGCCGTACCCTCCACAGAGCTGGGCTTTATGGAAGAGTGGCCAGAAAAAAATAAGCAACACGTTTGGTGTTCGCCAAAGGCATGTGGGAGACTCCCCAAACATATGGAAGAAGGTACTCTGGTCAGATGAGACAAAAAAAATTGCTTTTTGGCCTTCAAGGAAAACGCTATATCTGGCGCAAACCAAACACTTCTCATCACTCCGAGAACACCATCCCCACAGTGAAGCATGGCGGTGGCAGCAAACTGCTGTGGGATGTTTTTCATTGGCAGGGACTGGGAAACTGGTCAGAATTGAAGGAATTATGGATGGCGCTAAATGTGCCAAACTTATAGAGACATATCCCAAGAGACTTGCAGCTGTAATTGCTGCAAAAGGTGGCTTTGGGTGGGGGGGGGGGGGGGGGGGGGGGGGTGAATAGTTATGCACGCCCGAGTTTTCTGTTTTTTTGTCTTGTTTCTTGTTTGTTTCACAATAAAAAAATAATTTGCATATTCAAAGTGGTAGGCATGTTGTGTAAATCAAATGATACAAACCTCCCAAAAATCTATTTTAATTCCAGGTTGTAAGGCAGCAAAATAGGAAAAATGCCAAGGTGGGTGAATAACTTCGCAAGCCACTGTACATGTAGGTAGAGTTATTGACTATGCACAAATCTTAACAGAGAGTAACAGCGGTGTAAAAGAGCATTGGGCAATGCAAATAGTTTAGGTAGCCATTTCATTACCTGTTCAGGAGTCTTATGGCTTGGGGTTAGAAGATGTTTAGAAGCCTCTTGGACCTAGACTTTGCGCTCCGGTAGCGCTTGCCGTGGGGTAGCAGAGAGAACAGTCTATGACTATGGTGGCTGGAGTTTTTGACCATTTTTAGGGCCTTCCTCTGACACAGCCTGGTATAGAGGTCCTGGGTGGCAGGAAGCTTTTCCCCAATGATGTACTGGGCCGTACGCACTACCCTCTGTAGTGCCATGCAGTCAGAGGCAGAGCAGTTGCCATACCAGGCAGTGGTGCTCTCGATGGTGCTGTTGTAGAACCTTTTGAGGATCTGAGGACCCAAGCCAAGTCTTTTCAGTCTCCTGAGGGGGAATAGGTTTTGTCATGCCCTCGTCACGACTGTCTTGGTGTGCTTGGACCATGTTAGCTTGTTGATGATGTGGACACCAAGGATCTTGAACCTGCTCCACTCCAGACCCGCCAATGAGAGGGGCATGGGGGGCATGCTCTGTCCTCCTTTTCTTGTAGTCCACAATCATCTCCTTTGTCCTGATCACGTTGAGGTTGTTGTCCTGGCACCACCTGGCCAGGTCTCTGACCTCCTCCCTATAGGCTGTCTTGTCATTGTTGGTGTTCAGGCCTACCACTGTTGTGTCATCTGAAAACGTAATGATGGTGTTGGAGTCGTGCCTGGCCGTGCAGTTACGAGTGAACAGAGAGTACAGGAGGGGACTAAGCATGCACCCCTGAGGGGCCCCTGTGTTGAGGATCAGCGTGTCGGATGTGTTGTTCCCTATCCTTACCACTTGGGGGGGGGGGCCCGTCAGGATGTCCAGTATCCAGTTGCAGAGGGTTGTGTTTAGTCCCAGGGTCCTTAGTTTATTGATGAGCTTTGAGGGCACTATTGTGTTGAAAGCTGAGCTGTAGTCAATGTTCCTTTTGTCCAGGTGGGAAAGGGCAGTGTGGATGCAATCTCTACTGCACTCATCTATGGATCTGTTAGGGCGGTATGCAAATTGAAGTGGGTCTAGGGTTTCTGGGATAATGGTGTTGATGTGAGCCATGACAAGCATTTTAAAGCACTTCATGGCTACAGACGTGAGTGCTACAGGTCAGTAGTCATTTAGGAAGGTTACCTTAGTGTTCTTGGGCACAGGGACTGTGGTCTGCTTACAACATGTTGGTATTACAGACTTGGACAGGGAGAGGTTGAAAATGTCTGTGAAGACACTTGCCAGTTGGTCAGCGCATGCTCGCAGAACACATCCTGGTAATCCGTTTGGCCCTGAATGTTGACCTGTTTAAAGGTCTTGCTCACTTTGGCTGTGGAGAACGTGATCACACAGTCATCTAGAACAGCTGGTCCTCTCATCCATGTTTCAGTGTTATTTGCCTCGAAGCGAGCAGAGAAGTAGTTTAGCTCGTCTGGTAGGCTCGTGTCACAGGGCAGCTCTCGGCTGTGCTTCCCTTTGTAGTCTGTAATGGTTTGCAAGCCCTGCCACATCCGACGAGCATCAGAGCCGGTGTAGTATGATTCGATCTTGGTCCTGTATTGATGCCTTGCCTGTTTGATGGTTCGTCGGAGGGCATAGCAGGATTTCTTATTAGCTTCCGGGTTAGAGTCCCGCTCCTTGAAAGCGGCAGCTATGACCATGAAGGCCTGATTCACACAATTTGCTCTGAACAGTTGATGTTGAGATGCATCTATTAATTGAACTCTTTAAGGCATATATTTGGGCTGCAATTTCTGGGGCTGGTAACTCTAGTGACCTTATCCTCTACAGCAGAGGTAACTCTGGGTCTTCCTTTCCTGTGGGGGTCCTCCTGAGAGCCAGTTTCATCATAGCGCTTGATGTTTTTTGTGACTGCACTTGAAGAAACTTTCAAAGTTCTTGAAATTACCTTAAAACCTGTTGGTGCCAGGAGTTCCTCTGTAGGAACACCCTCCCCCCCGTTCAGCTCAAACGGTGGCGCATGGAACGCAAAAATATTCTTAAAAATATTTAACCTCCACACATTATTAAGTCCAATAGCTCAAATGAAAGATAAACACCTTGTTCATCTACCCAGCATGTCAGATTTTTAAAATGTTTTACGGCGAAAACACACCACACATTTATATTAGACCACCACCGAAACAAAGACAAGCGGCAGCCATTTTGTCCCAGAAAATATAAAATTATAAAAGCAGGATTAAAAAATAAATCGCTCACTAACCTTTTGAAAATCTTCATCAGATGACAGTGATAGGACATGTTACACAGTACATTTTTTTTTTTTTCAATAATATGCCATATATATCCATAAATGTCCATTTACAGTGTACTCATGTTCAGAAATTACTCAAAAATGCCCGCAGGAAACCTAGGTAGCTCGGCAAGATAACGTAAATAGACATCATAAACTTTGGCTAAATATACATGTTCTACATATAGTTAGAAAGATACACTGCTTCTTTATGCAACCGCTGTGTTAGATTTATTTTTAACGTTACAGAAATCGCACACTATTTCATATGCTGAGGCAGCGCTCAGTTCCAAGCTACATTTCCACGTAATGTTGGAGTCAACAGAAACACAGATTTAAGCATAAATATTCCCTTACCTTCGATGGTCTTCGTTCAGAATGTTCTGGAAGGGTTCATACTTACCCAATACATCGTTTGGTTTCAAGTCTTGCGTCTTTGTATTAGCTACTGCTAATAACATCAGCTGAAATGCACCCAAAACGTCCTCCGGTCCGGATAAGTTGCGCATCAAAACTTCAAAATTACACATTATATGTCGACTAAACAGGTCAAACTAAGTGCAGAAGCAAGCTTTATGATGTTTTAGACGTGCAAAACAAACTTCAATTCAACCGGGCATCGTTTGCTCTTCCCAGGAGTGCTGGCACAAAGGAATGGCTGTGACCAATTCGCGCCCTGACGCACAGGTTTTTTTATCGCGACACTTACTCCAACCACTCCTGTAGGGCCAATTCTCGCGCGATTTGAACGATTGAACGCTCCAAAGAAAGAGGACATCTAGTGGAAGAGATGGAAATTGTCCCCAGATCCATAAGTGGTCGGGAAGGGTGGGGGCATGACGTCAAAGTTGCTCCAACTTTCATGGCCACAAAAACTAGTTTGGAAGAATGCATGCCCTGTGAGTTCTGCTATACTTACAGACATAATTCCAACGGTTTTAGAAGCTTTAGAGTGTTTTCTATCCAATAATAATTATTATATGCATATATTAGCAATTTTTAATATTTTTTTTTTTCAGTTTACTAGGGGTACCCAATTTCTCCAAAGGGGGCGTAAATCTGCCTGGCATCAACAGGTTAATGTCTTAAAGTAATGATGGTCCATCGTTTCATTTTGCTTATTTGAGCTGTTGATATAATATGGACTTGGTCTTTAACTAAATAGGGCTATATTCTGTATACCACCCCTACCTTGTCACAACACAACTGATTGGCTCAAACACATTAAGAAGTAAAGAAATTCCACAAGGCACACCTGTTAATTGAAATGCTTTCCAGGTGACTACCTCATGAAGCTGGTTGAGAGTGCCAATAGTGTGCAAATCTGTCATCAAGGCTACTTTGAAGAATCTCAAATATAAAATATATTTGGATTTGTTTAACACTTTTTTGGTTACTACATTATTACGTATGTTATTTCATAGTTTTGATGTATTCACTAGTATTCTACAATGAAGAAAATAGTACAAATGAATAAACTCATTCAAGGGTTTATGTGTGTCCAAAGTTATGACTGGTACTGTCTATATGGATGATTTAGAAAGCCAGGCACGTTTAGCAGTCAGGCTATTGATTATGGACCTAATTAAGTGGGTGTTTCCTCTGTCCTCAATTTTCGCTAATTTGAACATAGCAACATATAGGGAATTCGGCTGAGCGTCTCACTCGTTTGTGGCTTTCGTTCAAAATAAGTTAGATTATAATGCAATGTTAAAGGCACATTCTTTCTGACCGTCTTCAGCATATGCGGTCTCTCTCTTGCTCCAGCTCATTAAGTTTGAAATATTATGTGGATTATAATAAATTGACATATTTGTAGGGGTTGGTGCATTTTTTGTTAGGGCAAGTCAGGTCTGTGATATTGAGTTAGAAATGTAAAACTTTGGAGGAATGTAATACATTACAAGTTTGCGCTTTTTGGCCATTAGTCCATTAGTGGCCATTAGACTTTACAAAAGGACTAAACTCTGACTGACCACAGCACGTATCCGTAGTCTAAACTGTGGCACAAATTGGGGGATTTTTGACACCAAGCCGAGCTTTTGGAATAAATTAAGGTGTGAATGGAGGTGTGAATGGAAGTGTGAATGTGTCTGTCCGAGATTCTCTCTCTAGCACTAGAGTCCTGCATTGGGCAAAAAAAATCAGCTACTGTGAAAGAATACTTGTGGATATTGTTGGTTTCCTCTTTCGCTTGAAGAGGCCACACTCGCCTTGGAGGCAAGCAAACAGCCTGCTCTTCACCTGGTAATTATGTGGTTTCAAAGGATTAAGTGTCACCTACAGATGGATTTGTGGTGTCAGAGAGAAGCCAGCTGCGAGCCTGTGACCAGGCACGGTGGATGACATCTTTTTCCTGCACAGCATTTTGAAGAAATCGGAGTGACAAATGGATTGTTTTTGAAGTTATTGTTTTAGTAGCTTTATTTGTTGGCTAATATCAGAAGGATCTTTCAAAGCGATTTGAGTTGTCAATGTGCCACATTGCATTGTGAAAATAAAAATATATAATTCTTAATTTATGGCATGGTTTCTTTTTAGCCAAATGTTGAAAAGAAATGTAGGTAATGAGGAATAATAGCCTACTGTCTGTAGTGATAAAAACAATTGGGCTGAATACATGTATGTATTTATGGCCGCCTCGCTTCGCGTTCCTAGGAAATTATGCAGTATTTTGTTTTTTTTACGTTTTATTTCTTACATTAGTACCCCAGGTAATCTGAGGTTTCATTACATACAGTCGGGAGGAACTACTGAATATAAGAGCAACGTCAACTCACCATCATTACGACCAGGAATACGACTTTCCCAAAGCGGATCCTGTGTTTTGCCCACCACCTAGGACAATGGATCGGATCCCAGCCGGCGAACCAAAACAACGTCGCCGTAAAAGGGGCAGATGAAGCGGTCTTCTGGTCAGGCTCCGGAGACGGGTACATCGCTCACCACTCCCTAGCATACTACTCGCCAATGTCCAGTCTCTTGACAACAAGGTAGATGAAATCCGAGCAAGGGTAGCATTCTAGAGAGACATCAGAGACTGTAACGTTCTTTGCTTCACGGAAACATGGCTCACTCGAGAAAAGCTATCAGAGTTGGTACAGCCAGCTTGTTTCTTCACGCATCACGCCGACAGAAACAAGCATCTTTCTGGTAAGAAGAACTGTGTCACTGTGATTCTGTGATTCAAACAGTTTTAGAAACTTAAGAGTGTTTTCTATCCACATCTACTAATAATATGCAGATCTTATCTTCTGGGGATGAGTAGCAGGCAGTTGAATTTGGGCATGCATTTCATCCGGACGTGAAAATACTGCCCCCTGTCACCAAGAAGTTTTAATGCGAGTGTAGCGAAATGCTTGTGCTTCTAGTTCCGAAAATAGTGATATATTTTTTACATCAATTTTCCATTATTAAAGTGGCTGGAGTTCAGTCAGTATGTTGGCAGTAGCCACTCAATGTTAGTGGTGACTGTTTAACAGTCTGATGGCCTTGAGATAGAAGTCATTTTTCAGTCTCTCGGTTCCTGCTTTGATGCACCTGTACTGATGATCTTTATGGCCTTCCTGTGACATCGGGTGGTGTAGGTGTCCTGGAGGGCAGGTAGTTTGTGCAGACCTCACTACCCTCTGGAGAGCCTTGCGATGGTGGGCGGAGCAGTTGCCATACCAGGCGGTGATATAGCCCGACAGGATGTGAGCAATTTTGGTGACAAGTCGAATATCTTCAGCCTCCTGTGGTTGAAGAGGCGCTGCTGCGTCTTCTTCACCACGCTGTCTGTGTGGGTGGATCAATTCAGTTTGTCTGTGATGTGTACGCCGACTTTCTACCCTCTCCACTACTGTCCCGTCGTTGTGGATAGGGGGGTGCTCCCTCTGCTGTGTCCTGAAGTTCACGATCATCTCCTTTGTTTTGTTGACATTGAGTGTGAGGTCATTTTCCAGACACCACACTCCGAGGGCCCTCACCTCCTCCCTGTAGGCCATCTAGTCGTTGTTGGAAATCAAGCCTACCACTGTAGTGTCGTCCGCAAAGTTGATGATTGAGTTGGAGGCGTGCATGGCCGCGCAGTCGCGGGTGAACAGGGAGTACAGGAGAGGGCTCAGAACGCACCCTTGTGGGGCCCCAGTGTTGAGGATCAGCGAGGTGGAGATGTTGTTACCTACCCTCACCACCTGAGGGCGGCACGTCAGGAAGTCCAGTAACCAGTTGCACAGGGCGGGGTCGAGACCCAGGGTCTCAAGCTTAATGATGATTTTGGAGGGTACTATGGTGTTAAATGCTGAGCTGTAGTCGATGAACAGCATTCTCACATAGGTATTCCTCTTGTCCAGATGGGTTAGGGCAGTGTGGTTGCGATTGCGTTGTCTGTGGACCTATTGGGGTGGTAAGCAAATTGGAGTGGGTCTAGGGTGTCAGGTAGGATGGAGGTGATATGGTTCTTGTCTCTCAAAGCACTTCATGATGACGGAAGTGAGTGCTACGGGGCGGTAGTCGTTTAGCTCAGTTACCTTAGCTTTCTTGGGAACAGGGACAATGGTGGCCCTCTTGAAGCATGTAGGGAGAGCAGACTGGGATAAGGATTGATTGAAAATGTCCGTAAACACACCAGCCAGCTGGTCTGCGCATGCTCTGAGGACGCGACTGGGGATGCTGTCTGGGCCTGCAGCCTTGCGAGGGTTAACACGTTTAAATGTTTTATTCACGTCTGCTGCAGTGAAGGAGAGTCCGCAGGTTTTGGTTGCGGGCCGTGTCAGTGGCACTGTATTGTCCTCAAAGCGGGCAAAAAAGTTATTTAGTCTGCCTGGGAGCAAGACATCCTGGTCCGTGATGGGGCTGGTTTTCTTTTTGTAATCCATGATTGACTGTAGACCCTGCCACATACCTCTTGTGTCTAAGCCGTTGATTTGTGACTCTACTTTGTCTCTATACTGACGCTTAGCTTGTTTGATTGCCTTGCGGAGGGAATAGCTACATAGCTGTTTGTATTCGATCACCTTGCCCTGGTTAAAAGCAGTGGTTTCAGTTTCGCGCGAATGCTGCCATCAATCCACGGTGTCTGGTTTGAGAATGTTTTAATCGTTGCTATGGGAACGACATTGTCAATGCACTTTCTAATGAACTCGCTCACCGAATCAGCGTATTCGTCAATGTTGTTGTTGGAAGCAACGCGGAACATATCCCAGTCCACGTTTCTGTCTGTAGGCAGGGAGCAACAAAATGGAGTCGTGGTCATTTTTTCTGAAAGGAGGGCGGGGGAGGGCCTTATATGCGTTGCGGAAGTTAGAATAGCAATGATCCAAGGTTTTACCAGCCCTGGTTGCGCAATCGATATGCTGATACAATTTAGGGAGTCTTGTTTTCAGATTAGCCTTGTTAAAATCCCCAGCTATAATGAATGCAGCCTCAGGATATGTGGTTTCCAGTTTGCAAAGAGTCAAATGAAGTTCGTTTAGGGCCATCGATGTGTCTGCTTGGGGGGGGGGGGGGAATATATATGACTGTGATTATAATCGAAGAGAATTCCCTTGGTAGATAATGTGGTTGACATTTGATTGTGAGGAATTCTAAGTCAGGTGAACAGAAGGACTTGAGTTCCTGTATGTTGTTGTGATCACACCACGTCTCGTTAATCATAAGGCATACCCCACCACCCCTCTTCTTACCAGAAAGATGCTTGTTTCTGTCGGCGCGATGCGTGAAGAAACCAGCTGGCTGCACCGATTCCGTTAGCGTCTCTCGAGTGAGCCATGTTTCCTTGAAGCAAAGAACGTTACAGTCTCTGATGTCTCTCTGGAATGCTACCCTTGCTCGGATTTCATCATCCTTGTTGTCAAGAGACTGGACATTGGCGAGTAGTATGCTAGGGAGTGGTGCACGATGTGCCCGTCTCCGGAGCCTGACCAGAAGAACGCTTCGTTTGCCTCTTTTACGACGTCGTTGTTTTGGGTCGCAGGCTGGGATCCATTCCATTGTCCTGGGTGGAAGGCAGAACACAGGATCCGCTTCGCGAAAGTCATATTCCTGGTCGTACTGATGGTGAGTTGACGTTGCTCTTATATTCAGTAGTTCTTTCCGACTGTATGTAATGAAACCTACGATTACCTGGGGTACCAATGTAAGAAATAACATGTAAAAAAACAAAATACTGCATAGTTTCCTAGGAACGTGAAGCGAGGCGGCCATCTCTGTCGGCACCGGAGGTAGTGTGAATCCCGGAACATGAAGAATCCCGGAACATGTTTCAGTATGTGATAGCAAAACAGTCCTGTAGTTTAGCATCTGCTTCATCTGACCACTTTTTTTATAGACCGCTTCACTGGTGCTTCCTGCTTTAATCTTTGCTTGTAAGCATGAATCAGGAGGATTTGTGGTGGGATTTACCAAATGAAGGGTGAAGGAAAGCTTTGTACGCGCCTCTGTGTGTGGAGTACAGGTGATCTAGAATTTTTTTCCCTCTGGTTGCACATTTAACATTGATAGAGATTTGGTAGAACTGATTTAAGTTTCCCTGAATTAAAGTCTCCGGCCACCAGGAGCGCCGCCTCTGGGTGAGTGGTTTCCTGTTTGCTTATTTCCATATACAGCTGACTGAGTGCGGTCTTAGTGCCAGCATCTGTCTGTGGTGGTAAATAAACAGCTACGAAAAGTATAACTGAAAACTCTCTAGGCAAGTAGTGTGACCTGCAATTTATCACAATATACTGTACTTCAGGCGAGCAAAATCTAGAGACTTCCTTAGATTTCCTGCACCAGCTGTTGTTTAAAAATATGCACAGACCGCCCCCCTTCATCTTACCAGAGTGTGCTGTTCTATCTTGCCGGTGCAGCATATATCCTGCTAGCTGAATGTCCATGTCGTCATTCAGCCACGATTCCGTGAAACATAGGATATTACAGTTTTTGTTGTCCCGTTGGTAGGATATTCGTGATCGTACCTTGTCTAATTTATTGTCCAATGATTGCACGTTGGCGAGTAATATTGACAGTAATGTCAGCTTTCCCACTCCCCTTCTGTGGGTCCTCAAGACGCATCCTGCTCTGTGTTCCCTGTACCTGCATTTCTTCCTCTTGCAAATAAGTGGGATGTTGGCCTTGTCGGGTGTTTGGAGAATGTCCTGTGCCTCCTGCTTGTTGAAGAAAACATCTTTGTCTAATCTGAGGTGAGTGATCGCTGTCCTGATATCCAGAAGCTTTTTTTTGCTGTAAAATACAGTTGCAGAACATTATGTACAAAATAAGTTACAAATAATGCGAAAAACATACACATAATAGCACAATTGGTTGGGCACCCGTAAAACTGCTGCCATTTCTTCCGGTGCCATTTTAGTGTATGTAAACTTCTGACCCTGTCACGCCCTGACCTTAGTTATCTTTGTTTTCTTTATTATTTTGGTTAGGTCAGGGTGTGACAAGGGGTGGTTTGTTGTGTTTTTGTCCTGTCTAGGGTTTTTGTATGTTGATGGGGTTGTTAACTAGTCTAGGTGTTTTGTCTGTCTATAGTTGCCAAGATTGGTTCTCAATTAGAGGCAGCTGTTTATCGTTGTCTCTGATTGGGAACCATATTTAGGCAGCCATATTCCTTGGGTAATTCGTGGGTGATTGTCTATGTACTAGTTGCCTGTGTCTGCACTTATTCTATGTAGCTGGCACGGTTGTTCTTTTTGTTTGTCTTTGTATAGTTCAGTGTTCTTCCTTCATTAAAGAAGATGTATTCAAATCACGCTGCGCCTTGGTCTCCTCACTACGACGATCGTGACAGACCCACTGGAATTGTGATACAGTGAATTATAAATGAAATATTCTTTCTGTAAACAATTGTTGGAAAAATGTACTTGTGTCATGCACAAAGTTGATGTCCTAACTGAAAAACTCAACTCTGGACCTCAAACCATTGTTCCCCTCTAATCAGGCACTGATTTAGTAAATAATTTGTGTTTTGACCCAAGGACAGGGGGAGGTCAACACTGTGTGGGGTCAAAATGACCTAACCCTCCCCGCTGTCCTCGGGTCATTTGACCCGACACTACAGAAGTCTCTAGCCCTCCTGGTTTTCTGTTCTACCTGATAATTAATTATCCAAAATAATTACTAAATCAGTGCCTGATTAGAAGGGAACAATGGTTTAAGGTCCAGAGTTGAGTTTGAAGGCTCTAGTGTATCTCATATCAGTAAGGAAATGTACATTATCTTGTGACACTGACAATGCAGTCATACATGACTACATAACCACATTGTGGGAGGTTTTTTTCATTACTTTAGTTACACACAGGCAGACAGAAACAGAACTCTGGCCACTCTATGAAACAAACACTTCCTCTTCTCTAACCAATACTACTGCACTCTCCCCCCCCCCCCCCCCCCCCCCCCCCCCCCCCCCCCCCCAACACCCCTTCAGTGCCTAGTTGGCAAGGTGATAAAATCTACTGTTCTGCCTTTCACATACAGGCCCAACAGAAACAGACCTCTGGTCACTCTATGAACAAACAACTTTCTCTTCTCTAACCAATATTCCTGCTCTCTCTCTCTCTCGCTCTCTCTCTCTCTCTCTCTCTCTCTCTCTCGCTCTCTCTCTGCGCCCCCAACACCCCTCAGTGGCCAAGCCGGAAAGGTGGACAAATCTGCCGTTCTGCCCTTGAGCAAGGCAGTTACCCCCAACAACAACTGCTCTGATTCAGAGGGGTTGGTATAAATGCAGAAGACACATTTCGGTTGAATGCATTCATTTTGGTTGAAGTGCAACTGACTTGGTATCCCTTTTCTCATTCCTTCGCCTCTTCCCACCCACCTTACTCTTCAAGCTTGACCTATATTTCACAGGGATTCACTGGATTGGGTGGAACACTGTTGCTCTCGGAAGCTCCCCGCCCTGAGAGATGCCAGTGTGTTCTCCTCCCAGATTGGAAGGGGGAGGGTCTTTAATAATTAAAATACAGACAAACAGAAACACAACAGGAGCCAAACAGAACAGCAGCCTATAGCCACAGGACCAACAGCAGCATGGCACCATGCTATTGTGTTCTCTCTTTCCAACATCTGCCTGCCTCTGCCGGAAGTGTTAGCCCACTCAGCATTTTGTTGCATTATGAATCGCTGTAGTAATTGTTTCATTAGGAACACATCCTCATTAGGTTTTCACTCTCCAGATAAACACATCCGCTCCACAGTAGATCATGTGAATGCTCTAGGGATGTGTGTGCATGCCCTGCAGATATAAAATGTGCCTGTTTGCGTGTGTATGTTGTTTTGGAGACTAGTAAAGTGTATGTGTGTTATGGCCAAGGTTAACCAGCTCTGACATTATTATCACTGTTGTGGCTCAGCTAAACAAACTGTCTGAGCTTCTGTTTTAATAACCAGCTCTGAGCGCACACACACACACACACACACACCAAACACACACCCCAAACACACACACAAAACACACACACACACACACACACACACACACACAGATTAGTTAGTGTTTGTATAAGCCTCACCCTGTAGCATCCCAGGGTGTTGGAGCACTTCAGGGTAGAGCACAAGGGAAAAGCAGAAAGGTTTTGTCCATTTTCTCTTTAATCTCTTAGTGTTGGATCCTTTAGAGAGAGTGCGAACCCTCCCATTACCATAGTTGCCCTGACAAGGATAGCTTGCCTGAGGGGGAGCGTTTCAAATATGCAAATACATTTTCTCACCCCACAGAGGGAAGAAAAAAATTGAGGCTGTTCCAAACGTTTGGCTGACTAGTCTCATCGTCATGGTGACTGTCAGGCTATGACTAGGCAATATCAAACTATCCAGAATTCTCTGAAAAACAGTCACCGTTACAACGCTATGGTAACAGGAACTAGGAACCTTTCGACATTGTTGGAGTGTTAAGCAATTGGATGATGATGAAATGTTTTTCAAAGTGTTTGATTTTAGGAGAATCTCTGAATTCTTAGAATGTCTATTCATTCAAAAAAGCTACAACTTCTAGATAAGTGAAAAGTTATTTTGGACAAAGAGGAAACAAATCACTGACCAAGGTTGCTTCGAATTGAGCACTAGTACACCGTAACTAAAGTGACATTAAAACTTACCTCTTTATATCACAGGAGGTTGTTGGCACCTTAATTGGGGAGAATATGAATGTGTTAATGACTGGATCGGAATAGGTGGAATGGTATCAAATACATCAAACACGTGGTTTCCAGGTGTACGATGCCATTCCATTTGCTCCGTTCCGGACATTATTATGACCCTCAGCAGCCTCCGGTGCCATATTTTGTATCCACGTATCACCTGGCTTCTCATAAGTGTCAGGCAGCTGTAATGTTGCATCATTTTCTGGCTACACCTCCCCCACACTTACTAGCATGCTACACAGTTTCCCTCTGCAAGGGTTCTCTGTTGACTCGCTGGAAGGCAGATGGAACCACCAGCATACCTTTTCAGAGCCAATAGATGGAATCACCCAGGTATGCTGGTGGTTCCATCTGCCTTCCAGCGAGTCAACAGAGAACCCCTGTGGCACGCCCCTATAACTTTGAAACTTTGCTTGAATCAATGGGTTGTTTGCTTTTGTCATTACTTGGTTGTTAGTGTTTGCTTGGTGTGGTATTGTGTATGATCTTACTGGAAGCCGTGTGTATTCACAAGGGTATTTGTGGTAAATGTGGTCAATGACAAGTCCAGACCGTAGGCGTTTATGATGATTGACATGCGTCATGTGACGTCAGAGGCGTTTGGCCAGGCAGCTAGCGTTGGGTGACAGAACCTAGTTTCTTGTTCCCCTTTTGTTTTGGGAGAACTGTGATGGAGCCTTCAAAGGGGGAGTGTGGAGTTGGCACTCAGGTGATTATTTAGATACATCCTGAGGCAGAGAGTATCAGCGAAACACCTCTCACAACAGAAACACTACCAGACTGCTTCTTCAGGGAGGCACAGGGACCAGCCAGATAATACAAGGTCTGGGAGAGAGGGAATGCTGAAGAGAGAGACATAGAGCGAGACAGACAGAACTAGTGGAGGACAGACAAAAGAGGGTGAGAGAGAAAAGTGCAGTGTAACAAAGTGGGAGAGTGAAAGAGAGATCGACTGAATGAGTGGGGCTTCAGAGCGAGATTAGGGTGTGCTGTGTATGTGTGTCTAAGAGAGAGAGAGAGAAAGGGAGCGAGAGAGAGGAGAGACCATTCCCCAGAGGTTTGGTCTAGCTCCCAGTAATATAAGTTTATTTGCACAGCAGGACCAGTAACAACCTGCTTTGTCAGAGTAACTTACTGTTCTGTCGTCCCAACAGCAGGTCACTGAAGACAGAAGGAAAAACACTAAGGTTGATTTGGGACCTAGCGTGCCAGAAGGGAGTGTGCGGGGCTTGTTTATGACATATCTTGTGTTGAAGAGAGTGTGTGTGAGAAACACTGCATGTGTTTGAGTGAGTGAGTGAGTGAGTGAGTGAGAGTGTGTGTGTGTGTGTGTGTGTGTGTGTGTGTGTGTGTGTAAGAGAGTTCAAGGATGACCAGGAGGTCAGTTAATGGTGAGGGGACTGGGGTGAACAACAACCCCCAAAATGGGGGACACCCAGGGGATACTCCTGTCCCAAAAGAGGACCCTGACTCTCCGCACGGAAAGGTAGAGCTTAAGAAGAAGGTGACCCTGCTTCGGGGAATCTCCATCATCATAGGGACTATCATCGGCGCGGGAATCTTCATCTCTCCCAAGGGAATCTTGAAGAACTCTGGGAGTGTTGGAATGTCTCTGGTGGTGTGGATTGCCTGTGGAGTACTGTCTCTGTTTGGTGAGTCACACGTGTTTGTCGCCACGACGACACCCCACCTCCTCAGGGAGAAAGGGAGGGAGAGTGGAGACAGACCTGAGTAAAGGTGTGCAGAGTGGTTTTATGATGCGAGTGAACTGAAGGTACGGGGAAGGAGCTTTTGTGTTTTTATTGCAGTTCAGTCTATTGGGTTACGACTCCCTTGCTTCCCCTTCCTTGAAGACACTAGAGCTGATGCCTCCTTAAACAAAGTGCTAAACTTGTAAAGCAGCTTTTCTTGAGACAATGAGTGTGATTTAAAGCTTAGGGGGATGGATGAACTTTGCTAACTGTCTGCTGCTATGGGAAAGCTTCCGCTTCTACCCTAGTATTATTTCATCATGAAACTGTAATTACAGCAGCGTTATTGTAGCTACTGCCTTCTAACTAACCATCAAACTGCTGAAACCTCAATTACCCTTTACGTTAACCTATCTTGCATTTTCTCTTTCTCTCTCTCGCTCTGACGCACGCACACACAGACAGACACACACAAGTGCACGCACACTCACTCAGTCACTCAGTCAGTCACTCAGTCAGTCACTCACTCAGTCACTCACTCACTCACTCACTCACTCACTCACTCACTCACTCACTCACTCACTCACTCACTCACTCACTCACTCACTCACTCACACACACAGAGCTGTAGGATCTTAAAGGGACACTCCTTACCCAGAGTCAGATGAACTCGTGGATACCATTTTTATTTCTCTGCAACTAGGAACTGGGAAGTTAGCAGTAGTTTGAGTCAATGCTAACTAACTTCCTTCATATTGCACGCAGACATGTTAAAATGACAAAATCCTACAGTGTCCCTGTAATTTGACCAATACTGTCACAGCAAAATAATCCTGCAGCAACAATAATTTTAACATTTATGTTTCTTGAGCAGTGGCTAGGCTATTAACTGGCCAAAAGTAGGTTACATGAAAGTGCAATAGTGTTAATCTAGCCATGTGTTAGTGTTGGCATTCAGTCAATTTATGTAAATCACGAAGCTCATCTGCATCTCCTGGAAAATTCTCAGCAAAAACATTGATGAAATTTAGGTCCTACAGACCTGTACAATGCATACAATGAAAAATACAAGGAATCACGCTTTCCTCTTACAGTAGCCACTTACCTGTTTGTTGTTGTAGATGTGTAGCCAGTTTCCTGTCCTAAACCTTTCCCTCTCTCCTATCCCAGGGGCCCTGTCCTATGCAGAGCTGGGAACCAGCATCAAGAAATCTGGAGGACATTACACCTATATTCTGGAGGCCTTTGGACCACAGATGGCCTTCATACGTCTCTGGGCTGACATCATCGCCATCAGGTGTGTGTGTGTGAAAGTATTTATTGTGTGTGTATCTTGTATGTGTGTTTGCGCGCGTGTGTGTGTGACACAGACAGAGGCAGGAAGTGGGGTAGACACTTGCAATGCAGTGTGTGCATATCACTCTATACTGTCTGTTTGTGAGAAGGGGAGGGGCATTCTAGCGTTGATCTCAGCGTTGTACAGGTAGTAAAGCCTCTCTGATCCCATCCTGGTCCGTTGATACCCGCGTTAGCAGAGCAGTGTAAACAAACCTGCTATACTATACTGTACTACATAGTATCATCGGGCTAGGGGGGACGTATGGTTTTGGGTATATGGGAAATGAACAGTGATCGGGGATGAGCCCACAGACTGGGAAACAGTTATTAGATTATTATTAGAGCCAAGATCAATAGAAAACGCTGGAATTGATTCACTTCCACGTGTGGAAGAAATGTGTGTTTGCTATTTTGGATACTTAGTGTGTACGTCTTACCTGCTGTGTAGTGTAATAATGTCTCAGTGTTCTGAGAATAAAGTTTGACGGTTATTAGCTTCTACATGTCTGACCAGATTTGTTCCAGATATTCTGAATACATAACATTTTCCATTTCATTCTGGACACAGAGTACCTTTAGTTATATGTATTTACTCAATGTACTATTCTATTCTATTCTATTGTATCCATTTCATATCAATATTAATCATATATATTTTTTCATGTTTTTTTGTCTCAACTGAACCTAACAGACATCTTTGAGTTAGTAACCACTGAATATCATTAATAACAGTTAATTGACTGTTATAAACAAGTGTGAGGTTGTGTAAGACAGGTCAGTTAGAGGTCAAATGCTCCCCAACACTCTGAACAGTGCATGCGGCCCCAGATCTCACAGCTTTGTGGGTCAGCATTTCCGGTCGATGTGTTTACTGCATGTGTATTTTTGGGTCCGTGTTTTGGGGTCTGTGTGTGATGGTGTTGTTTGTTCTAGACCTGCAGGGTTGGCAGTGATATCCCTGGCCTTCGGACAATATATCCTGGAGCCCATATTCATGCCGTGTGGAGTGCCAGAGATTGCTATCAAACTGGCCACCTCTATAGGAATAAGTACGTCTAAGATTTATGCTACTGTATTATATTGAATTGAACAAACGTTTGGAATATAGGATTTTAGTGCTTATCAGTGAGATGGTTCAACTGAATGTAAGATACCGGTCAGTTTCACATAAAGTGTTTGTGTGTGTGTGTGTGTGTGTGTGTGTGTGTGTGTGTGTGTGTGTGTGTGTGTGTACTACTCCACAGCGTCAGTGATGTATCTCAACAGTATGAGTACGAGCTGGACAAACAGGATTCAGATCTTCCTCACCTTCTGCAAGCTGCTGGCTGTCGCCACCATCATCGTACCTGGCCTCTATATGCTCTTCAAAGGTTAGCCTTCGTCATCTTAATCCTCATCATTCTCATCATCACCATCATCATCCTCATCATACTCATCCTCATCCTCCTCATCCTCACATTAATCATCACATTCATCCTCATCATCATTATCATCCTCATCATTGTCATCATCCTCATTTTCACATGAATCATCACCATCATCATCCTCATCATTCTCATCATCATCATCCTCATCATCACATTTATCCTCATTGTCATTATCATGTTCATCCTTATCATCATCCTCATTATCACATTAATCATCATCATCATCATGACATTCATCCTCATCATCATTATCATCCTCATTATCACATTAATCATCATCATCATGACTTTCATCCTCATCCTCATCATTATCATCGTCATCATCCTCATTATCACATGAATCATCATCCTCATCATCACCATCATCACATATTTTACACTGGATTAAAACAATACAAATGGCATGCTTATGCTCACATCACATTGAATCTGACACTCTTTCTTGGCTCTCATCAAAAACCTTGAAACCCCGTTTGTGGTATAGGGTTATATTTGTTTGTTTGTTACAGGGACATTCCACAGATACCAGGTGTACTTTAACTAGACGATTAAACGCAACTCCACGGTGTGTAATGGCTACAGAGTACCTGTTCGACACATTACAGGCTATAATAACTACAGCGTGGCTGCAGGCCTATACATAGCTAACAGACTTTTAGAGGGTTATTATCTGCCCCTTTGGAAGTGTGTTCCATTAGACAGAAATACACTACATATGTGTGTATTGTATTGGAATGCTCTTGGGGGTGCATTCTTACACATACCCATGCTGATATACTTAGAAAAATGCACCTAGTCAAACAATCAATATTCTAAACAAATTTAGAATAAATTTTCTTTGGTGTTTGTGTAAGTCCTTCTTGTGTGTGTGTCTCACTCTGTGTGTGTGTGTGTGTCTCACTCTGTGTGTGTGTGTGTGTCACTCTGTGTGTGTGTGTGTCTCACTCTGTGTGTGTGTGTCTCACTCTGTGTGTGTGTGTGTGTGTCTCACTCTGTGTGTGTGTGTATGTGTGTCTCACTCTGTGTGTGTGTGTCTCACTCTGTGTGTGTGTGTGTGTGTGTGTCACACTCTGTGTGTGTGTGTGTCTCATTTTGTGTGAGTGTGTCTCACTCTGTGTGTCTGTCTCACTCTGTGTGTGTGTGTCTCACTCTGTGTGTGTGTGTGTGTGTGTGTGTGTGTGTGTCTCAATCTGTGTGTGTGTGTGTGTCTCACTCTGTGTGTGTGTGTGTGTCTCACTCTGTGTGTGTGTGTGTGTGTGTCTCACTCTGTGTGTGTGTGTATGTGTGTCTCACTCTGTGTGTGTGTGTCTCACTCTGTGTGTGTGTGTGTGTGTGTGTGTGTCACACTCTGTGTGTGTGTGTGTCTCATTTTGTGTGTGTGTGTCTCACTCTGTGTTTGTGTGCACACAGGGGAGACTAGGAACTTTGAGAATGCGTTTGAGGTCAGTAATATCAAGCTCACAGGTCTTCCTCTGGCCTTCTACTCTGGGATGTACGCCTATTCTGGGTGGTAGGTATGGACTTCTTATAACTTGACTAGCTCTTATATCTAATTCTAGGTGACACTTTGCATGAAGCCAACAGGTATAATGCATTATTGACTTGTCATGAGCTCTTGTTATCTATATCCTAATGTCATATTGTTGTAAATCTCTAACTTTTATCCAACAGGTTTTACCTTAACTTTGTGACTGAGGAAGTGGAGAATCCAGAAAAGTGAGTTTCTTATTTCATATCTCATTTACACAGGTTTGCCTCATCGTAAGGTGAGATCAAGTTATATTTTGATTGGATTGTCGGTCTCAAATTTGGACATATCCTCAGGACTGTGCCATTGGCCATCTGTATCTCCATGGCGATAGTCACTTCCTGCTACGTGCTGACCAATGTGGCGTACTACACTGTAATGTCAGCAGAGGAGCTGTTGGCCTCGCAATCCGTCGCCGTGGTAAGGCATCTAACAAACTCTCTGTCTATCGGCCAATTTCATTGACACTGATCTTACTACCCCCCCCCCCCCCCCCCCCCCCCCCCGAGTCCTATAGATTTCTGTGTGTGATGTATTGCTACACTTGAGGTGTAATGACTGCAGTCTTAGACCTCGTTCATCTGGGCCTAATTCCATCTAGCTCTGAGGAGTGACTGATCGGCGGTGTTGCTTTCCTGCACTCTAAACTGCTCTTAACCTTTCATCATTAGTGGGACGCCAAGCCCAACACCTATGCTTCCCAGTATGGCCTAATGTGATTCCACACAGTCCATCCCTCTCAATAATAATTACATTAGGTCCAGTGTAAATTGCATAGTCTTAGACAGAGCCTAAAATTAGTCTGCACGCTGTTCTCTGGCCAGTTTGGTGTCGGGGGAGATTCATTCACTAAAAGGGCTCTGATCTGATCAGGATTTTTTAAAGGAGTTTGTTTCATTACAGTTTAAAAGGTTGGTGGTGCTGCTCTTAAGGAAAGACTGAATGCATCTAGCTACCTATGTTCTTAAACTAGATGTTCAGTGAATTGAGAATCTTTCTCTGTATCTCTTTGTCCCTGTTTGGTTCATACTATTTCTCTCTCTCTCTCTCTCGCTCTCTCTCTCTCTCTCTCTCTCTCTCTCTCTCTCTCTCTCTCTCTCTCTGTCTCTCTCTCTCTCTCTGTCTCTCTCTCTCTCTCTGTCTCTCTCTCTCTCTCTGTCTCTCTCTCTCTCTCTCTCTCGCTCTCTCTCTCTCTCTCTCTCTCTCTCTGTCTCTCTCTCTCTCTCTCTCTCTCTCTCTCTCTGTCTCTCTCTCTCTCTCTCTCTCTCTCTCTCTCTGTCTCTCTCTCTCTCTCTCTCTGTCTCTCTCTCTGTCTCTCTCTCTCTCTCTCTCTGTCTCTCTCTCTCTCTCTGTCTCTCTCTGTCTCTCTCTCTCTCTGTCTCTCTCTCTCTCTCTGTTTTGTGTGCAGACATTTGCAGAGAAGACGATGGGGAACTTCTCGGTGGCAGTGCCGGTATTTGTAGCCTTGTCGTGCTTCGGTACGATGAACGGCTGCTTGTTCGCTTTCTCAAGGTGGGCTGCGTCAACACAGGTGTCAAACCACACAGCCTTGGCTAGCTTTTCCTGCCAAGGAGAATGACAAAATGCCTTCCCTCCCTGACACACAACTGTGTGTGAGGAATCTCGCCACTTTTTTTTTTTCTTCATTCAACTGCCAAACTGTGTTATGCAGAAGTTTGGATGTGGAGGTCGAACATGGAATACGCAGTATAGTGGTATAGTGAAAACAAAATAGCTGACATTGCTTTACTTAGACACTGCCAACTTTAATAGAGGAATAACAAAAGAGTGAGTTCTTGGGCGCCGTACTGCTATGTCTGACCCTGTAAACCAACACATTTCACTGCACCTGTCCAGTGTATGTGACAATAATACAATATATATGTTGTTTTGTGCTTTTTCTTTTGGCTCTGACGATGATGAAGTGTTGTTTTTGATAGTATTTCACATTTTCTCATGTAACCCTGAAGATTGTGTTGGTCATTCTAGAATGTTTTATGTGGCGTCACGAGAAGGCCATCTCCCTGAGGTTCTGTCCATGATCCACGTCCGCAGACACACACCTTTGGCAGCCGTCATCATTCTGGTCAGATAAACATTTTTTTTTAAATACACACAGATCAGGGACCGGATTCACAGAACCTTAAGAAGCAATTTCTTCTATAGACTATAGACTTAAGAAGAAAGTTAAGCAAAGTTGCTATTCCTCAAAAAGGTTATTGGAAATGTTCTTGCGCTGTTTCTTATGTTATGTTTCTTATGTTAAGATAAAGGTTAAGAAGAAATTAGATTTTTTTTAAATTAAGTTCTTCGAAGCTAAACCCTTGTCTTAAACTCAGGGCAGTGAGAGAAAAAGCTCATGAAAGCAATTGACCATGTTTATTTCACACAAACTTTATCGGAAAGTTTGAGTATTGATTATTTTAAACAGGTTTTAGAACCGTAATCTCAGCAAGAAATATGCTAAAATGATTGCCATTGCTATATAGCTAAATTGGTTGCCTAGCAACACACATCTTAAGAAGATTCGTTAGAAGATATTTGAGAAGTTCATGAGAAAATCATTCAATCTTAAGATATTGTTGAGGAATTGCGCTTACGAATGAACTTCGTATTTCTTCTCTTAAGAAGCGTCTTAAGTTTTTGTGAATCTGGGCCCTGTTCTTTAGAGTTCACAATTTATACTTTGCATTCCTTCCTGTACTCATCGTTTGCATGTTTAACTGTTAACATTCTTTGTGGTTACCTTTTAGCATCTCTACGTAATCCTCATTGGATCTGTGTGTGTTCTCTGCGTGTGTGTGTGTGTGTGTGTGGTCTTTCTCTGTGTGTGTCTCCAGTACCCTATGACGGTGTTCCAGCTGTTTGTGGGAGATATCTACAGCCTGCTGAACTTCATGAGCTTCCTCCGCTGGCTCTTCATTGGTGTGGCTGTGCTGGGCCTCATCTACATGAGATACACACGCCCTGACATGCCACGTCCTTTCAAGGTCAGTCCAACACACGTGAACACACACATACCCACATAGACAGGCATGTAGTCACAGACACACATTCACATACACACTTCAAAGTCAATGATGACACCTCTCCTTCGGTGCCACTTCCTGTGGCTGTGGAGGCCGATGCAGGAGCCGCAGATAATCAAGCATCTTGCACACATGGACACACAAATAGAGCATGGGTCTGTCTGATGGCTGTCTTAGTCAACTAATGAACGCTTTATGGAATTGATCCTTGAGTCCTTTGTACTTCTTTGTCTTTCTCCCCAGGTTCCTCTTTTCATTCCAGCCATTTTCTCCCTCACCTGTTTCTTCATGGTGTTCCTGTCTCTCTACTCCGACCCCGTCAACACAGGGATAGGATTCGCCATCTCACTAACAGGAATCCCAGCCTACTATATCTTCATTGTGTTTGACCGCAGACCCATGTGGCTACAGAAGAGTTTAGGTAACACGCTACCTACACGTAGGAGCCATTACATGGACTTTACATAACAGTGAAAATCACACATACTACTGACATGCAGACTGCAAAGGATTGATCAGTGCTTCAGTGGACCATGAAACTATACATGCATTGCTTACCATAACATATAAGCAATTTCCAAAACATTTTCTGCATTGCATTGCTGGTATTAATTGCTGCATTAATACCAGTAATGTGTCCATTTGGACACTCTGCAAATAATCTTGTCCTAACCACAATGGTATCATAAATGTTTTTCTGTGTATTTTATTCTGTCGTCAGATTCCATTAACAGATCTGTCCAGATCATCCTGGAGGTGATCCCAGCAGAACACTGAGATCCCCACACCAGATCCGTATTTATGATCATCCACACCACAGGAGAACGGGATCGGGGTGTATGAGTGGAATGGTATCAAATACATTAAACACATGGTTTCCAGGTGTTTGAAGCCATTCCATTTGCTCTGTTTAGGCCATATTCGTTTGAGCTGTCCTCTCCTCAGCAGCCTCATGTGCTCCACACCCAAGGACATCACACCGATGGCCTCTTCTATTGTATCATTTCACATTATACATTATTATGAGTCTCCCATCCTGCTGACCTTATCTAGGCAGGCTTCATTTCACATTACCAATTCAAACCGCCTCAATACTCTCTCTTCTCTCCTCACCCAAGTATTTTAAATGGAGTGGCCAGGCAGGCAGGGAGGTGAGGCTGTGTGCTTTGTGTGTGTCCCTGTGTGGGATTTGTAGGTAATCCATCTCTGTAACCACTACCCTACGGCTCCAGTCTGCAGTGGGAGCCCAGCCTCTTAGAAATGCAACAGCTTTTACTGTTGATAAGATTCCAGGGAATCCTTGTAAGCTTGGAGTACAACTATCTTTGGCTACAATCGCAGTTATATTTGTGTCATTGTTACAGCTAGCATTAGCCATAATTACAGCTAGTGTTAGCGACATTCAGACCTAGCTTCAGTCATTGTTACACCTAGCATTAGCCACAATCACAGCTAGCATTAAGTCAAAGTCATCACTAGCATTAGCCACTGCTAGAATTAGCATTACACTAGATACTCAGTTTTCACCAGATCATTCAGGATGTACACAGTATGTACCGTAGGCTACCCATTGTTATTTCTATATTTTAGGAAATAAAGACCGATCCGTGAGTGTTAATTGATGTCTGTTCTATAGTCTGAGTAAGAAAAGCACTCCCTTCAAATATGTAAACATCATTAGAACAGTAAAGTGTGATTCATACTCAATCTACAGATGCCTGTGAAACATGATGTCCTTACACAAATGACAACTAACACAAATGACAACTAACACAAATGACAACTAACACAAATGGGATACACTTTTATTTTGAACCTTTTTTTTGAAAACACGTATGTTTAGAAATGATGTCCTGCATAACCTGAGAAAAACTCATCTGATTTCATGGAAAATAAAAACAGATTTTTTTTCAATCTGAGAGAAACTCTACTTTTGTATTCTTCAGACAATGAACGACAATTTGCACAAGGGATAAACATTTTATTTTCACTTGGTGGAGATGGAAACCTTAAGAGACGATGTCTGCGTATAAAACAGTTTCCACACCATGTGCAGAATCTGTGTGTGTGTGTGTTTGTGTGTGTGTGTGGGTGTGTGTGTGTTTGCATGTGCTCTGGCTTAATTTAAGCCTCAAACGCGCTGGGCAGAAGAGCTCTATTACCACAGATGATTCACACCAGGATTATTCAAGCTGTGAAACCAACAGAAACCCTTTCCATCGAGAAACACACACAAACACACACTCAAACACACACACACACACACACACACACACACACACAAACACACACTCACACGCTCGCTGTATGCCAGGATGCTGGCTGGGTACCAGAGGCTAATGCTCTCACACACACATGTGAGTGAGCACACTGCCAGAGTCCTGGCTAGTAGCCCAGAGTAGAGACAGAAAGAGAGCATCCCCCTGCTACTGCACAGCCAGGACCAGGCACATTGCCCAACTGAGAGAGAGAGCTAGTGTGTGTGTGTGTGTCTGCATTCCCATCTTACTAAGATGACTTGCATATCGTGCATTATATTGAGAAGTTGCCTAGAAACATATGGCTAGATCATGTTGACACATGAAATGACTTCATTTACTTACAATCTCCCTCTTGTTGGCAGGTCTGTGTAATCTCCGCTTCTCCTCCTCCTTCTCCTGTATGTTGTTCAGTACTGTCTCTGAGTCTGACCTTTCCTTCTGCTGAGCAACACACGCATACACACGCATGCACACACACACACACACACACACACACACACACACACACACACACACACACACACACACACATACATACACACAAAGACACGTGCGCACACACGCATGCACCCACACACACACACACACACACAATCTCTCTCTTTTCCCGATGTCTGCTCACAGCATCCTTTTCTGCATTGCACCTCTTCCCCTGCAGTTTACTAAAAAGACACAAGGGGGCGATACAGTGCAATGTAACAGTCTTGTGAGGGGAAGTTAGTTGGTAAAAAGAGACTAAACATGAGACATTTAAATCTGAGTCACTCTATCTGTACAGCCCATCTCCACCTCTCTCTGCTCCAGGCAGGAATAAGGAACGTAAACATTGTTCCCTCTGGTTGAAACCATGACCCTGTTCTATTGGCGTACCTACAGTACTTCTGTAGGTAACAGGTTAATGTTTCTATCCAACTACAATTGTAGGTTTCTAGATGCAAACAAAATGGATTCCTCTTTCTTTTCTCATTAAAGGGAGAATTCACCCAAATTACAAAATGACATGTTGGTTTCCTTACCCTATAAGCAGTCTATGGATTAACATGTTTGCGTTGCGGGTCCAAATCAGCCAAACGTATCTAAAAATGCATTGTGTAACTCAATGAAGTTACCTATAGATGATGTAACGAAGCGAACCAAGCAAACCATTGGCTTGCATCGGATTTGTGTCACAAATGCTGAAAAGATAGCATTTGAGACAGTGGCCAGGTAAAAATCTATGTCATATCTTGTCCATAAACTGCTTATAGGGTAAGGAAACCAATGTGTAATTTTGTAATTTGGGTGAACTATCATTTTGAGTGGAGGATATAAACTGATATGTATGAAATAAACCACAGTGGACAACAGGCCACACATAGCAACCACGTAGTAACAACACAGTGTTTCAATTCAATGAGACCACAGTGAAACCCGAAGATGGGGGATAGAGTGATGGAGAGAGAGAGGGCAGTACTGACAGGATATGGAGAGAGAAAGAATGAGCGAGAGAGAGAGAGAGAGAAAGAATGAGCAAGAGAGAGAGAAAGAGAGAGAGAGGAATAGGGAATTGAAAAAAAAGACCAAAACAAACAGAGAGACTCATTCATAGCTGGAATGCCAGAGGGCTGAGATGTAGGTGACCTCTAACCTTGTTACTGTGGGGTCAGAGGTCACATGGTGTAATAGGTTTATTAGAAGCTCTATCAGGCGGCGGTAGTGTGACTCAGACCCCTTGAGGGCGAGTCAGTCTACTGGCCCAGTATGACTAATCTTGCTAACGGAATGTGGGGATTGAAAGGTGTGTGTGTGTAGAGGGTATAGTGGAAGCCTGAAGGGTTGTGAGACACTGCCATTAAAAGAGCAGGATGCCTTCAGGTGATGGGGTTCCACCCACTCTCAAGATTCTGTGTGCCTGATTCCTCTCTCTGTGTGAGTTAGGTTAAAGTTTTTAGTAATGCTGTTTACGTAACTTTCCATGCATGCTTGCACATGTGCGGCCACATGTGTGTGGAAAAGGCCTGTGGTGTTGTTCTGTCACTGTGGCTGACAGAGCGACTGTCGTTGTGACTCACCTGAAGTGAGTAATAGTGAACACACAGTATATAAGGATGGAATGGTCCACATCCACCCTGCTTGACAGACCCTCTAATTATAACAGAGGACTGGGCGGCTGCCCTCGGGTCACTTAATGGGTTAACCATTGGTGCATGAACACACACACACGCCCACACACACACTGCAGGCACTATGAGCTAAGTGCATTGTCACAACGCTTTAATCAGAACAATGTGACTGTAGTTCATGTTGTGCTGTAATGCAAATTCACTTTCAGTTTCATTTTCTGTGGATGTCACAGTGAATAATAAAAGACTAATATTCAACAGCTTACTTTACGTCGCTTCCTGCTCCCGTGAATGAAACTAAAAGAACTCATGCATTCACATGATTATGCCAGTTGGAATGAATGGTCTAGAGTCTAGACCAGTTAAAAGGTCTGTGGAGTGCATTTACGTGCAGTCATAGCAATGACACATATTCACATAATCTTACATGCCCTCTTTCAGTGTGCCATGGCATTACCGTGTGGCTGCCTTGCATGGAGCGGCAGGTCATTCCTGATGTAAATTAAGTTCTGGAACACCACTGGTTGTTGCCTGGCAAAAGAGGTGATTTTTTTTTTTTTTATAAGACTAACTCTGCGTTTAATTGGTTGGCTGTGTTATAGAGGATGACTCACTGTTGCCATAGTGTTGCTCCTTTGACAGGGAGGAGAGGAGAGAAAGGAGACAGAGAGGAGAAAGGAGATGAGGAGAGGAGGGGACAGGATAGAGGGGAAAGGAGAAAATAGGAGGGATGAAGAGAGAGGAGAGGAGAGAGAACAGGGGAAGAAAGACAAGAGGAGAGGAAGGGCAGAGGACAGAAGAGGAGAAGAAAATAGAAGAAAAAGGAGAGAAAGAGGGAGGAGAGGAAAGAGGATAAGAAGGAGAGGAGAAAAGAGAAGAGGAAATATCATCTGATTTAGATGCACAACACACAATGCAGGCAGGTTCCCATCCAACACGAATTTCACCAATTCCACCCCCCAAATCAACAGTCCAGGCCACAGTCCAGCTCATCTGGCAAAGACTGGCAGACTGCTACTGTTACAGACTAAATAACCTAAACAAGATTGGCAGACTGGTACTGCTACAGACTAAATAACCTAAACAAGACTGGCAGACTGCTACTGTTACAGACTAAATAACCTAAACAAGATTGGCAGACTGGTACTGCTACAGACTAAATAACCTAAACAAGACTGGCAGACTGCTACTGTTACAGACTAAATAACCGAAACAAGACTGGCAGACTTGTACTACTACAGACTAAATAACCTAAACAAGACTGGCAGACTGGTACTACTACAGACTAAATAACCTAAACAAGACTGGCAGACTGGTACTACTACAGACTAAATAACCTAAACAAGACTGGCAGACTGGTACTGTTACAGACTAAATAACCTAAACAAGACTGGCAGACTGGTACTGTTACAGACTAAATAACCTAAACAAGACTGGCAGGCTGCTACTGTTACAGACTAAATAACCGAAACAAGACTGGCAGACTTGTACTACTACAGACTAAATAACCTAAACAAGACTGGCAGACTGGTACTACTACAGACTAAATAACCTAAACAAGACTGGCAGACTGGTACTACTACAGACTAAATAACCTAAACAAGACTGGCAGACTGGTACTGTTACAGACTAAATTACCTAAACAAGACACTGCTACAGACTAAATAACCTAAACAAGACACTGCTACAGACTAAATAACCTAAACAAGACTGGCAGACTGGTACTACTACAGACTAAATAACCTAAACAAGACACTGCTACAGACTAAATAATCTAAACAAGACACTGCTACAGACTAAATAATCTAAACAAGACACTGCTACAGACTAAATAATCTAAACAAGACACTGCTACAGACTAAATAATCTAAACAAGACACTGCTACAGACTAAATAACCTAAACAAGACTGGCAGACTGGTACTACTACAGACTAAATAACCTAAACAAGACTGGCAGACTGGTACTGTTACAGACTAAATAACCTAAACAAGACACTGCTACAGACTAAATAACCGAAACAAGACACTGCTACAGACTAAATAACCTAAACAAGACACTGCTACAGACTAAATAACCTAAACAAGACACTGCTACAGACTAAATAATCTAAACAAGACTGGCAGACTGGTACTGTTACAGACTAAATAACCTAAACAAGACTGGCAGACTGGTACTGTTACAGACTAAATAACCTAAACAAGACTGGCAGACTGGTACTGTTACAGACTAAATAACCGAAACAAGACTGGCAGACTGGTACTACTACAGACTAAATAACCTAAACAAGACTGGCAGACTGGTACTGTTACAGACTAAATAACCTAAACAAGACACTGCTACAGACTAAATAACCTAAACAAGACTGGCAGACTGGTACTGTTACAGACTAAATAACCTAAACAAGACTGGCAGACTGGTACTGTTACAGACTAAATAACCTAAACAAGACTGGCAGACTGGTACTGTTACAGACTAAATAACCTAAACAAGACACTGCTACAGACTAAATAACCTAAACAAGACACTGCTACAGACTAAATAACCTAAACAAGACACTGCTACAGACTAAATAACCTAAACAAGACTGGCAGACTGGTACTGCTACAGACTAAATAATCTAAACAAGACACTGCTACAGACTAAATAATCTAAACAAGACTGGCAGACTGGTACTGTTACAGACTAAATAACCTAAACAAGACACTGCTACAGACTAAATAACCTAAACAAGACACTGCTACAGACTAAATAACCTAAACAAAACACTGCTACAGACTAAATAACCTAAACAAGACACTGCTACAGACTAAATAACCTAAACAAGACACTGCTACAGACTAAATAACCTAAACAAGACACTGCTACAGACTAAATAACCTAAACAAGACACTGCTACAGACTAAATAACCTAAACAAGACACTGCTACAGACTAAATAATCTAAACAAGACTGGCAGACTGGTACTGTTACAGACTAAATAACCTAAACAAGACACTGCTACAGACTAAATAACCGAAACAAGACACTGCTACAGACTAAATAACCTAAACAAGACACTGCTACAGACTAAATAATCTAAACAAGACTGGCAGACTGGTACTGTTACAGACTAAATAACCTAAACAAGACTGGCAGACTGGTACTGTTACAGACTAAATAACCTAAAGAAGACTGGCAGACTGGTACTGTTACAGACTAAATAACCGAAACAAGACTGGCAGACTGGTACTGTTACAGACTAAATAACCGAAACAAGACTGGCAGACTTGTACTACTACAGACTAAATAACCTAAACAAGACTGGCAGACTTGTACTACTACAGACTAAATAACCTAAACAAGACTGGCAGACTTGTACTACTACAGACTAAATAACCTAAACAAGACTGGCAGACTTGTACTACTACAGACTAAATAACCTAAACAAGACTGGCAGACTGGTACTGTTACAGACTAAATAACCTAAACAAGACTGGCAGACTTGTACTGCTAAACAAGAACCTAAACACGGATCTGAACCACCTCTAAGAAAACATGACAGATATAAGAATGCATGCAGACACAAACACACATGAAAGCAGGAACGCACACACATCCACGCATACTGTCCTACGGGCTTGGCCTGTTTTGACCTGTCAGGGTGGTTTAGGCTCAGGCTACCTGCTATTACAGGCCAGAGTGTGTTCCCCACTGTGTGTGTGTGTGTGTGTGTGTTCGCTCCCAGGCTTTACACTCTCTAAAAGGGACTTGCTGTTTTTATAAAGGCCATATTAGACCTGGTTTATTCCAGTCCATACACAACCATAGAACACTGTGCCGGAGAAGATGGCTGACGTTTTACGTGCTCCTAACCGATTGTGTTATTAGGTTTGTTTTTTTGAGTTGTTTGTAATTTGCAAATAAATTCATAAAAAATCCTACAATGTAATTTTCTGGATTTTTTTTTCTCATTTTGTCTGTCATAGTAGTTGAAGTGTACCTATGATGAAAATTACAGGCCTCTCTCATCTTTTTAAGTGGGTGAATTGCACAATTGGTGGCTGACTAAATACTTTTTTGCCCCACTGTATATGCAAACAATAGCTGGTGCACGATATCTAAGTAAGTCTTAAGGTTTTGAGTATCTCATGATAAGCTGTAGACCGCATTATCTACTAGAGAGTTTTTGTCTGTATTTTTCATAGCTGTCTACATACCACTACAGACCAATGCTGGCACTAAGACCACCCTCAATGAGCTGTGTAAGTCCATAAGCAAACAGGAAAACGCTCATCAAGAGGTGGCTCTCCTAGTGTCCGGGGACTTTAATGCAGGGAAACTTAAATCTGTTTTACCAAATTTAAATGTGCAACAAGAGGGAAAAAAACTCTGGACCACCTTTACTCCACTCACAGAGATGCGTACAAAGCTCTCCCTCGCCCTCCATTTGGCAAATCTGACCATAATTCTATCCTCCTGATTCCTGCTTAGAAGCAAAAAATATAAGCAGGAAGCACCAGTGACTTGATCAATAAAAAAAGTGGTCAGATGAAGCAGATGCTAAACTACAGGACTGTATTGCTAGCACAGACTGGAACATGTTCTGGGATTCTTCCTATGGCATTGAGGAGTACACCACATCAGTCATTGGCTTCATCAATAATTGCATCGATGACGTCGTCCCCACAGTGACCGTTCGTACGTACCCCAACCAGAAGCCACTTTCAAGGAGCTGGACTCTAACCAGGAAGCTTATAAGAAATCCCGCTATGCCCTCCGACGAACCATCAAACAGGCAAAGTGTCAATACAGGACTAAGATGGAATCGTGCTACACCGGCTGGCTATACAGACTATTTGCATTGATGAAAGCATGTGCCAACAATAAGTGGGGGCCAATACAATCCCAGTGGATACTGTAGACATTAGCAGTCAATTGT